>NC_054487.1:85089938-85438688 GCF_017639515.1 Carcharodon carcharias
AGCTAACTCTGGGCAGGGCTTTCTGGCCCCACCCACTGCCAGGATCATCCGGCAATGGGCTTTTGGCTGAGCCTCCAATTCTCCCACAATGGGTTCCACCATGACAGGGCTGGAAAATCCCGGCCTCTGTTTCCCTCTCCACAGATGCTGCCAGACCTGCTGAGTATTTCCAGCATTTTCTCTTTTTATTTCAGATTTCCAGCACCCACAGTAATTTACTTTGTATTTAAGAAGTTATGGGTTTGGCTTCAACTGTCAGATTATGTCTGAGAATTTCACATTGCAACTGCCCTCTGTTCAATGAAAATATTTCAAACCTCTCCTTTAATTTGTCTGCTATCCTATTGGAGGGGGGGGGTCAAATACATTATAGAAGGGGGCTGTACTCTCCAGTGTTTCATCTGCCTAAATCATTTGATTTTAAAACTATGCCTAAATCACAGAAGTTCTCTTTGTGAAAACAACTGGTTCACCAAAGTCACTTTAGGGAAGGAAAACTACTGTCTTTACCCTGTCTGTTGTTACAAGGATGTTTTTTTAAAAAATTTCTAATGCCTTTTTTTCTGGCTGAATTTTAATACACTGTAATCCTATTAAGATAATAGAAAGACTGCCAGCCAGCCAACTAAACAACTTGCATTCCATCCCCAGGTATTGTGAAAAGGAACAGACTCTCAAACACCCCACAGCGAGCATGAAAGACCCCACACTTTCACACTATTACTCTTCAAATGTTCCCGAGATGAGACATCAAAAATTTTATTCCCTGTTCTACAACACAATGAGTACAGTAAACATGGTAAGCAAATTCCTCTGGAGTATACAACCAGCAAGGCTTTTTAAGAACTGTTTCTACCAAGTCAGAGCAGAGACCAGAAGATATACTGAAAGGCCACAAGAGCTAGATCTCTCTCTCTCTCTGAAGTATTGAGCATTGATATTGAGCCTGAGAAGAGGAATCTATTGCAAACCAAGATCCCTTGGGTGAAAATGTGGAAACCTGCTCTGTACACTACACCCAGGAAGACAACTGAACAAAATGGCTGCAACGTGGAGTCATCGCATATTCCTTTCTATATTTTCTACACAAATAATAAAATATCTTTCAGCCTATCACCTTATTCTACCATCTGTACTAGACCGTGTATGAATGGTGGTCGCAATTTACCTAGTTTTTTATTTAAATTTGGGAAGTAGCTTCAGTAAACATATCTTGTTCTTTGATTTGAACTCAGGTAACTTGTCTGATTAATTCCTTACGGGCAGCATTTTATGTCCCGCGGGCGGGCACGTGCCCAACCCGATCAGGCGTAAAATAGCACTCGATGATGCCGAGTGAACGTCCCCACATCATCGCACATTCGCCGACAATTAAGAGGCCTATTAAGGCCATTAAAGTATTAACTAAGTGTGATTTTTTTCCAACGTTACGGGTGGCGGGAGGAAGAATTGGCCAGGCAGCCTTTGGATTTGGGCGAGATGAGGTTTCCGAGATTAATTTTTAAAAAAATGTTTTGACAGGATTTTTATATGTTCGTGAGAGTGAGTCTGATGTGTGGACATTATTTTCCTGCATTTCCCCAAACCTTTATTTCACGGTTTTAAATTCTTCAGCTCCCTGTGGCAGCTCTCTGCTTTCAGGGAGCTTTCAGTGTGCTCCCCCCACTCCACGCCTGCTCGCCCTCCTCCCACCCCCACCCCAGCAGTACTGGACCTCTCAGCGCACGCTATTAATTGGCCAGCCAGCGTGAAATCACGGTCGGGAGCCAATCGTGGGTGGCAGCCCGTTTCTTGGCCGCTCCCGAGTCTGTCCACCCGGTGACCCAAAAATCCTGCCCTATAATCTGGAATTGTGTATGGTGGGACTCCTGTAGTATTGGCAAAGCACATCTTCACTAAAATCACAACAAAACCTTGTCACAGCCAGTCCTGGAGTGTCAGTTCTTCAGTTATACAGGACATTGGTGAGACCACATCTCGAATACTGTGTACAGCTTTGGTTTCCTTATTTAAGGAAGGATATAAATGCATTGGAGGCAGTTCAGAGGAGATTTACTAGATTGATACCTGGAATGAGTGGGTTGTCTTATGAGGAAGGATCGGACAGACTGGGCTTGTTTCCACTGGAGTTTAGAAGAGTGAGGGGTGATTTGGTTGAAGTATATAAGACACTGAACGGTCTTGACAAGGTGGACATGGAAAGGATGTTTCCTCTTGTGGGTGAGTCCAGATCTAGGGGGCACTGTTTTAAAATTAGGGGTCCGCCTTTTAGGACAGAGAGGAGGAGAATTTTTTTCTCTCAGAGGATTATGTGACTGTGGAACTCTTCTGCCTCAGAAGGTGGTGGAGGCGGGGTCATTGAATATTTTTAAGGAAGAAGTAGATGGATCCTTGTTAGGCAAGGGAATCAAAGGTTATTGGGGTTAGATGGGAATGTGGAAATCGAAACACAAGAAGATCAGCCAATGATTTTATCAAGGGGCCGAATGGTGTAGTCCTACACAGCTATGTGGCTGCCTCTTAACTACCTGCTGAAGCAGCCTAACAAGGCACTCAGTCGCATCAAGACCGCTACAAAAATAGGAAGCAACCCATTACCACCCTCTCAGGGGCTTTGAGGGTTTGGACAGCAGATGCCAAGCGTACCAGCAAACTCCACTTCTCAAGAATGAATAGAGCTGAAAAGTCAAGTCACTTACCGGGCAATTTTTTGGTGAATTCGACAAGCACCTGAACGTGGCTAGTGGCTGTTTCGGTGAGGAGTAGGAAGTTTTCCTCAGCACTGCTTCGCTGCTGTAGCTGCAGAGAAAGATAAAGAGCGGTCAACGCTGACTGGAGGGTCCAATATCATTCAGAGAAAGATAAAGAGCGGTCAACGCTGACTGGAGGATCCAATATCATTCAGAGAAAGATAAAGAGCGGTCAACGCTGACTGGAGTGTCCAATATCATTCAGAGAAAGATAAAGAGCGGTCAACGCTGACTGGAGGGTCCAATATCATTCAGAGAAAGATAAAGAGCGGTCAACGCTGACTGGAGGGTCCAATATCATTCAGAGAAAGATAAAGAGCGGTCAACGCTGACTGGAGGGTCCAATATCATTCAGAGAAAGATAAAGAGCGGTCAACGCTGACTGGAGGGTCCAATATCATTCAGAGAAAGATAAAGAGCGGTCAACGCTGACTGGAGGGTCCAATATCATTCAGAGAAAGATAAAGAGCGGTCAACGCTGACTGGAGGGTCCAATATCATTCAGAGAAAGATAAAGAGCGGTCAACGCTGACTGGAGGGTCCAATATCATTCAGAGAAAGATAAAGAGCGGTCAACGCTGACTGGAGGGTCCAATATCATTCAGAGAAAGATAAAGAGCGGTCAACGCTGACTGGAGGGTCCAATATCATTCAGAGAAAGATAAAGAGCGGTCAACGCTGACTGGAGGGTCCAATATCATTCATGTTTTCCAGGGGATGGTGGGAACACCCCAGGGCTGTCGTGCAGATTTGTTAAAAATTAGACTTTGGAAATGACTGAAGACTATTTTTTGTACGTCTCCTTCTTCCACTTTTACTAAGTTGGATCCTGGGTCAGTAATAGGAATCGAACACTCTCCAGCATCTTGTTATCCACACTGGGATTATAACGTTCTAGGCTCCTTTTTTTTCTATTCGGTCATGGGTCTGGGCATCACTGCCCATCCCTAGTTGCCCCTTGAGAAGGTGGTGGTGAGCAGCCTTCTTGAACCACTGCAGTCCATATGGTGTAGGTGCACCCACAGTGCTGTTAGGAAGGGAGTTCCAGGATTTTGTCCATGTGGTGTAGGTACACCCACGGCGCTGTTAGGGAGGGAGTTCCAGGATTTTGTCCCAGCAGCAGTGAAGGAACGGCGCTATATTTCCAAGTCAGGATGGCAAGTGGCTTGGAGGGGAACTTCCAGGTGGCTGTGTTTCCATGTTTCTGCTGTCCTTCTATGTGGTAGAGGCTGCTAGTTTGGAAGGTGCTGTTGAAGGAGCCTTGTTGAGTTTCTGCAGTGCATCTTGTAGATGGTACACACTGCTGCTACTGTGCATCGGTGGTGGAGAGACTGAATGTTTAAGGCAGTGGGTGGGGTGCCAATCAAGTGGGCTGCTTTGTCCTAGACAGTGTCAAGCTTCTTGAGTGTTGTGGGAGCTGCACTCATCCAGGCAAGTGGGGAGTATTTCATCACACTCCTGACTTGTGCCTTGTGGATGGTGTGTCAGGTTATCACAATGTCATAATCCTTGGGCTTATTATTGTACATGACACAGGGCATCAATCACTCATAAGGAATTGGATAAACACATTGTGGGTCTATTTATTAAAAGTGGGCACATGAGAACAGTAAACATGGGTATAAAGCTCAGACATCAGAGCTGTGTGCACGCTCTGCTCAAAACAAAAGTGAAACTAAGACTGAACCACATGACACACTTCCCTCCCAGTGATGCCATGCTGATATCCCTTAAAGGCACATTTGGGGAGTCAGCAGATGTGTTACTCGTTCTGTGACCTAGGCAGGGGTGTAGGACTGCAGAGCCCATTCTGGAACCACACAGATTGGGGATTGGACTATAATATTACAGGGCCCATTCTGTATCCCATGCTCCCAACTTTATTGCAATAGATAACAGCTCTAAATTGAGATCACTCAAAGAGGAATAGAACATGTTAGTAATTCTTAACATTCCAGTTCAATGATGCGGTTGGATTGTTAAGAAGCACAAATGAATCTTACATTTCAAAACGTAGCACCCCTGAAAACACATTTTTTAAAAATTCTTTCACGGGATGTGGGCATTGCTGGCTGGGCTAACATTTTTATTGCCCATCCCTAATGGCCTATGTGGTGTAGGTACACCCACAGTGCTGTTAGGGAGGAGCCTGGAAACTGAGAGTGCAAGAACAGCCTGGGGTGACACTCACCAGTGAAATCCAATGCTGAAACCAGACCCTCATGGAGTTCATGGGTCAGTGGGAGGTGCACCTCATTTGCTATGTTACGAGTGCATTGTTGGCACCAACCTGCCCCATGCCCGTCGAAATTCGGCCACTCACCCACCTCTAGAGGAAGGAGTGGAGCTCAAGATTGCTCCCTTTGGCTTTCCCCTTCTGTCCCCCATCCAGATTTCAGCACTCCTCCAATCATTGACCCAATCAGGACCAGTCCCCAAAGGTGGGTGGTGCTTGCATGTGTCCTTATTTGGTGGAGCCAGTACACCTCATTTCAGTGCTATTTTGTGGAAACTTGCTGTGTTCAGATTGCCAACATAACTATGGGGACTACACTTCAAAAGTCACTCATTGGATGTAAAGTGATTGGAACTTCCTCGAATGTGATCAGGTGATATATAGATGCAAATTTGTCCTTGACTGAAGTATTGAGGTTGGAGGGACCATCTTTCAAGTAAGAGATCAAAGTCTTGTCAATTGGTGTGGCCAATTTAAGGAGCACTCGAGATGTCCTAGCTAATATTCTCCCCTCTGTTTCTGTGAACTTGGCTGCATAAAAATGGACTCTGTATCAGTTTTGTCCATATAACAAAAATCAAGTAGGCTTCAAAAAAGACAACCAATTCATCAACTTCTGGGATGTAATGAGGAGGTGGGAGGCACTAAACGAATGCAGGCTCGTCCTTTCAATACTTACTAGTTTCCTGGTCACCTCTTGAGGGATCCGATATTTGGAAAAGGCATCGAGTATGTGCCTCAGGAGATCTTGTTGCTTCTGTGTGAATTCTATTTTATGCTGGAGGTGACAGAGACAGGGATACACGATCAAAAGCTCAACTCAAACGTCAAACAAAGAATGGTTTTGAAAATAAAAACAAAAAAACTGCGGATGCTGGAAATCCAAAACAAAAACAGAATTACCTGGAAAAACTCAGCAGGTCTGGCAGCATCGGTGGAGAAGAAAAGAGTTGACGTTTCGAGTCCTCATGACCCTTTGACAGAACTTGAGTGAGTCCAAGAAAGAGTTGATATATAAGCTGGTTTAAGGTGTGTAGGGGGGGGAAAGAGAGAGAGAGAGAGAGAGAAGTGGAGGGGGGTAGTGTGGTTGTAGGGACAAACAAGCAGTGATAGAAACAGATCATCAAAAGATGTCACCAACAACAGAACGAAAGAACACATAGGGGTTAAAGTTGGTGATATTATCTAAACGAATGTTCTAATTAAGAATGGATGGTGGGGCACTCAAGTTATAGCTCTAGTGGGGGTGGGGGGAGCATAAAAGATTTAAAAATATTTAAAAATAATGGAAATAGGTGGGAAAAGAAAAATCTATATAATTTATTGGAAAAAAAAACAAAAGGAAGGGGGAAACAGAAAGAGGGTGGGGATGGAGGAGGGAGCTCAAGACCTAAAGTTGTTGAATTCAATATTCAGTCCGGAAGGCTGTAAAGTGCCTAGTTGGAAGATGAGGTGCTGGCGCATGGGCCCCAGCTATGCCTGTCTCTTTATGGGGTATGTGGAACATTCCTTGTTCCAGTCCTACTCCGGCCCCCTTCCACAACTCTTTCTCCAGTACATCGATGATTACTTCGGTGCTGCTTCATGCTCTCGTCGGGACTTGGAAAAATTTATTAATTTTGCTTCCAATCTCCACCCCTCCATCATTTTCATGTGGTCCATCTCTGACACTTCCCTTCCCTTCCTTGACCTCTCTGTCTCAATCTCTGGTAATAGACTGTCCACCAATATCCATTACAAGCCTACCGACTCCCACAGCTACCTCGACTACAGCTCCTCACACCCCGCTTCCTGTAAGGACTCCATCCCATTCTCTCAGTTCCTTCACCTCCGTCGCATCTGTTCCAATGATGCTACCTTCAAAAACAGTTCCTCTGACATGTCCTCCTTCTTCCTTAACCGAGGTTTTCCACCCACGGTTGTTGACAGGGCCCTCAACCGTGTCCGGCCCATCTCCCGCGCATCCGCCCTCACGCCTTCTCCTCCCTCCCAGAAACATGATAGGGTCTCCCTTGTCCTCACTTATCACCCCACCAGCCTCCGCATTCAAAGGATCATCCTCCGCCATTTCAGCCAATTCCAGCATGATGCCACCACCAAACACATCTTCCCTTCACCCCTCCTGTCGGCATTCCATAGGGATCATTCCCTCCAGGACACCCTGGTCCACTCCTCCATCGCCCCCTACTCCTCAACCCCCTCCTATGGCACCACCCCATGCCCACGCAAAAGATGCAACACCTGCCCCTTCACTTCCTCTCTCCTCACCGTCCAAGGGCCCAAACACTCCTTTCAAGTGAAGCAACATTTCACTTGCATTTCCCCCAACTTAGTCTACTGCATTCGTTGCTCCCAATGTGGTCTCCTCTACATTGGAGAAACCAAACGTAAACTGGGCGACCGCTTTGCAGAACACCTGCGGTCTGTCCGCAAGAATGACCCAAACCTCTCTGTCGCTTGCCATTTTAACACTCCACCCTGCTCTCTTGCCCACATGTCTGTCCTTGGCTTGCTGCATTGTTCCAGTGAAGCCCAACGTAAACTGGAGGAACAACACCTCATCTTCCAACTAGGCACTTTACAGCCTTCCGGACTGAACATTGAATTCAACAACTTTAGGTCTTGAACTCCCTCCTCCATCCCCACCCCCTTTCTGTTTCCCCCTTCCTTTTGTTTTTTCCAATAAATTATATAGATTTTTCTTTTCCAACCTATTTCCATTATTTTTAAATATTTTTAAATCTTTTATGCTCCCCCCACCCCCACTAGAGCTATACCTTGAGTGCCCTGCCATCCATTCTTAATTAGCACATTCGTTTAGATAATATCACCAACTTTAACACCTATGTATTCTTTTGTTCTGTTGTTTGTGACATCTTTTGATGATCTGCTTCTATTACTGCTTGTTTGTCCCTACAACCACACCAACCCCCTCCACTTCTCTCTCTCTCCCCGCACCCAAACCCCCCCCAACACACATTAAACCAGCTTATATTTCACCCCTTTCTCGGACTCACTCAAGTTCTGTCGAAGGGTCATGAGGACTCGAAACGTCAACTCTTTTCTTCTCCGCTGATGCTGCCAGACCTGCTGAGTTTTTCCAGGTAATTCTGTTTTTGTTTTGGATTTCCAGCATCCGCAGTTTTTTTGTTTTTACAGATGTACGTTGGGCTTGTTATATCTAGCCATGCCTATGTTCCTCAATCATCTGCATTAAAAGAGCTATGCATGATAAAATAATGAGTCATTTATAATAGTAGTTATTGAAAATATAACACAAAGGAATGTCAAACTCTCTCCCACATAAAGCTGCCTGTGCTATCTCAGTTAATAATTTGAAATATCAGATCAATAGATTTTTGTTGGACAGGGCCTTCCAGGATTATGGAGCCAAGATGGGTGGATGGAGTTAGGCTATAGATGGGCCATGATCTCCATGTATGGCAGAACAAGCTAAGGGGACAGAATGGCCTCCTCCTGTTACCAAATTAACCGAAGAAAATGGATCCGTGTGGGAAAACCCCATGAGAGCAACCCCAGGGCCAGGGTTTAACATGGAGACTGTGTCTCTATTCACCAGCCGGAAAGTCAAGGGCGAGACTGCCTCCTCCAGCCTTGGTAGCCATGGCTGAATTTTACGTGGTTCAGGCAATTAGTTGTCTGTAGTTGTGGTTTCTGGGCCCTCTCATGAGCTCCAAGAGCTGCTGGTCAACGGAGGACCGACAGCTCTTCAGACCCAACAGCGCCACTGGGAGAAATGGCCACTGCTGGAACCGCAGTCAGGCCTTGAATCAAAAGCATTGATGCAGGTTCAGGCTCACTTGGTCCCAATGACGCGAGCTTGGGGACAGCGATGGGAAGGTCAGGTGGGGTTCTTCAAGAGTGTGTCCATTGCCCAATCAGGAGGGCCCCCGTGAACCCACAGCCTCGCTATGTGTCGTAGCCCTCGCATCTTGTAAAATAGTCAAGGGCACAAGGGTAGGTGTGCCACCCACCACCTCCCCTGCCACTGAGGCAGGAAGGTGACAAGCACAGCAACCCCCACCATCCACCAGATCTTAGCAACTCCCCTCGGCCCACCACCCACCTGCCAGTCCGCTCCCAGGGACAGGGACTCTGGCCCAGGTGTCAATAAAATCAAGACAACTGTTAAAGCCTGCGACTATAATGGCAGCATACCTGATCAGCTCCAAGAGTTGGTTATGTATCCCAATTGTTCAATCATGCCCCGGGTTACAGGCTCCCACAGCCAGATTCCCACTTCTGCCCACTCGCTTGGTACTGGACCAGCTCAGTTGTCAGGCATGTAGCAAATTCGGAAACTCCAATTACAACGAGGCACGTTGACATTCTCATTGGCTGAGCTTCCACATTCCCAGAGTTCTCTGGGTGTGAGATGCCCACTTTGGGGCTCTTGTTAAACACACTGGTCTAGAACACGGGGTCACAGTGTCAGGATAAGGGGTTGGCCATCTCAGACCCAAAAGGAGGAGAAATTTCTTGACTCAGGAGAGTTGTGAATCATTGGAATTCTCTACCCCAAAGGGTTGTGAATGTTTGATCTTTGAGCACACTCATAGCTCGGATGGACAGATCTTTTGTTCTCTCAGGAATGAAGAGACATGGAGAGTGGGCAGGAAAGTGGTGCTGAGGTCGAAGGTCAGCCATCATCATATTCAATGGCAGAGCAGGCTCGAGGGGCCAAATGGTCTACTGCTCCTACTTAAGTTCTTTCACGTAAAACCCACAACCTCAGCACTTTTTGAAACCAGACCCTTTTTGTTTTCAATGCTTGCTTGGAAAAATATAACCCGAATGGCACATTAGAAAGGGAAAAACCTTGAGTATTATTACTTTGTTGTATCTCGTTGTGGATGTCACCTGTTTGGAGTCCACTCCGTCAACAGTCTCTCTGCTGGGCTGCTCTGCAGGCAGTGTTGGGTTTTTCCTAAGGCGTTTTGACTTGCACTGAATTTCTGTTAATAAACCTGGAAGCACAGGACGGCATCCCAATGGCGTTACATGGCCTACAGGAAGGATTCGATGTTCTCTGCACTGTAACCCCCAGCTCGTCAGCAATGCTTCAATTTCAAATCCCTCCAGGGCCTCGCTCACCCTTACCTCTATCATCTTAACCCCTCCAAGCCCGCGTCGCCAAGACCTCCGCGCTCATCTAATTCTGGCCCCTTGAACATCCCCGATTTCAACCGCTCCACCATTGACGGCCGTGCCTTCAGCTGCCTGGCCCTAGGCTCTGGAGTTCTCTTCCTAAACCCGTCCAGCCTCTCTCTCCTCCTTTAAGACGCTCCTTAAAACCTACCTCTTTGACCAAGCTTTTGGACACCTGTCCTAATGTCTCTCGATGTGGCTCAGCGTGTCACATTTTGTCTGCTAACTCTCTTGCGAAGCGGCTTTGGACATGTTAGTAAGGTGCTATATAAACACCTGGTTTTATGTTGTTCGAAAAGTATTCCTCCTCCTCCTCAGGGCCAGAGAGCTGTCAGTAAGGAAAGCATTTCCACACCTCATACTGTTGAGGCCGGACCATGAGAATGGTTCGATTCCCTCGCCAACTTACGCGAGAGGGCAGAATACTCGCCCAATATGTGCTGGAATTGAAAACTGCCCTCTGCTGTTCTCTGATAAAAATTCTGACAATAAACACGACCATTCGTTTAACCCTGTTAATTGGTGGAGACTGCGGGTTAACAACAACAACAACTTGCATTTATATAGTGCCTTTAACGTAATAAAACGCCCCAAGGTGCTTCACAGGAGTGCTCGGATTGAAACTGAGTCAAAGGAGGGGATATTAGGACAAGTGACCAAAAGCTTGGTGAAAAATAGGTTTTAGGAGGGGTTTTATAGGGGGAGAGAGAGAGGTAGAGAGATTTAGGGAGGGAATTCCAGAGGTTAGGGCCCAGGGAGTCCATGGCATGGCTGCCAGCAGTGAAGTGATTAAAATTAGGGAAACTCAAAAGGTCAGAATCGGAAGGATCTTGGAAGATTGTGGGGCTGGGCGAAGTTAGAGAGATAGGGAGGGATGAGGCCATGAAGGGATTTGAGCATGAGGATTAGCACTTTAAATTTGAGACTTTGCTTAACCAGGACCCAACGAAGGTCAGTGAGCACAGTGGGTGATGGGTGACGGGAGAAAGTTAGCATAAAGGTAGCAAAGCTTCAGATGAGGTGAGGTGTATAGAAGGTAGAGGGCGGGAAGCTGGTCAGGAGGCTGCTGGAATACTCGAGTCCTTACAATATTTATAAATAACAGTGATGTTCAATTCATGAGCAACTTGAGAAGCCCAGCTTGGAGGTCAATGTTTCCATTACACAGAGCCTGGAATAGCACCACCTCACTCATCGTGCCATTGTGATCTGACACGGGTTTTAATGTAACCTAACCTGCCCCAAGCTTCCAGCCCCTGCTTAGTACCTGACCTTTAAACCTGGCTGGAAATTAAGTCTCAACTCTGCTGAGCTTTTAACGAAATGTCACTTCAAACCGACAGGATGGCCACTGCAGAGCTTTCAACTCAAGAGTTGCCTTTTATTCCTCTAACAGCAAGAGGTAAAAGTGATATTTACTAATGCTGGTGCAGAGGGTGACAGAAGAGTGATTGACTCAATCTGGACCCACCTATTCACAGTATTTGGGGGCAATTTTCAGGTGAAAATGTCGGTGTTAAATGGGAGGGAGGGAGATGAAAGATAATTGGGGTCTTAACACCCCAGTAAGACCTGACAATCAGCAGGAAAGGAAACGGAGGCCAGGATAACTTCTCCCCCCCCCACCCCCCTACAGGCTGCCAGACTCATCTCTTCTCTTACACCCTCTCAACTCAGGAATTTATGTCCCTTTTGTAGCTGTAAGAGGAGTCAAGGGACATTGGGGTGGAATTTGTTCCTCAAGTAAATAGACAAAAGTGAACAATTTTGTCGGTGTGGTCCCAAGGCTGCCAGGAAAACGCCAAAGGCACTAGTCTTTGTTGATTTTTAGATGCTCAAAATGGCTGTCTAAATCAGGCTCCAGTGTTGTATACTCCTCTGGCTCAGGCCAATGCCAAGATGACACTCGTTTATAAGAGTGCAACAGGTGTATTTTACAGGAGTTTTAAAATATCTCTCTAGTCTCAATGGCCAGAATTTCCCAGCCCCTCACACCAGTGGGGTCTTCCGGTCCCGCCAATGTGAGCGGAGGTTTCAATGGCTCATGGGACAGCCGTGGGGGGTGGGGGCTGGAAAATTCCAGCTAAAATGCCTGCACTCATGCTTACAGCTCGGCTTCTAGTGGCTTCTGTTTGCTTTGCTCTGAGTCCACACCCAGTCTTAACCAATCAAGCACAGTGAGCATAGAACAGTTACCAGACACAGAACAATTCAACAACTGAACACAACATTCAGGAATCCCTGGTATGAAAATGGTCCAGCACAAATTTTAAATTCAGTTATTTTTTAAAGTTCTTGTGGAGCCAGAAAGAGCTGAGCAGAGGCTCTCCTACATAGATACAGCAGTTCTATAGGTAGAAAAGGCTCTCTAAGGAAAAAAATACCCTGTGGCTCAGTGGTTAACACTCTCAACTCTGGGTCAGGAAATCCTGTATTCAAATCACACTCCAGAGACTTGAACACATAATCCAGGCTGAGACTGAGTGCAGGACCGAGGGAGTGCTGCACTGTCAGGGAGTGAGTAAAATCAGAAAATGAGGGAAGTACTCAACAGGTCAGGCAGCATCTGCAGAAAGGAACAGAGTTAATGTTTCAGATTGGTGACCCTCCATCACAAAAAGGATTTTTCCTGCATTTTCTGTTTGTATTTCAGATTTCCAGCATCTGCAGTAGTTTGCTTTTGTAGAACTGAGGGACTGCTGCACTGTCAGAGGGACAGTACTGAGGGACTGCTGCCTTGTCAGAGAGACAGTACCGAGGGAGTGCTGCACTGTCAGAGGGACAGTACTGAGGGACTGCTGCCTTGTCAGAGAGACAGTACCGAGGGAGTGCTGCACTGTCAGAGGGACAGTACTGAGGAAGCACAGCCCAGTCAGAGGGACAGTACTGAGGGAGTGCAGTACTGTCGGAGAGAAAGCACTGAAGGAGTGCTGGAGTTGCTGTCTTTCAGAGATGTTAAATCACAGCTGTGTTTGCCTGCTCAAGTGGATGTGAAAGGTCCCATAGTTTTTTGAAGAAGAATAGGGCAGTTCCACCTTGTGTCCTGGACAATATTTATCCCTCAACCAACATCACCACCAAGTTATTTGGCCATTTACCTCATAACTGTTTTTGGGCACTTGCTGTGCAATGTTCCCTCAATTCAACATTGGGCATGTCAGCCTAAACCTCAGGCCCAAGTCTCTGGGGTGGGACTCGATCTCAATGTCCTGATTCAAGTGAGAGGGCTGCTGACTGGGCCCCATTGTTAAGATGGAATGTCTCCTTTCCTAGCCTTCTGAAACCCCGAGTGATATTAGATACCAGGGACCTATGGGCCATAAATTGGTGGGATTTAGAATGTCCCCACCCATCCCCACCCCAAAAGGCCACCCTAGGGTATCTCAGCTTCAGTAATAAATTGAGTGGAAGTTCCATCCTGTAACCTCATTTCAAGGGCAGGTTTTTGCCCAATGGGTTGGAACACTGATAGTGGGGTCAAATAGGGGTCACACCCCGCAGCACTTGGGGAACAGTCACCCACAGTGATTTTCCCTGAATTGGTCAATTTGTGGCCTGCAGGTGGGTTCGCTGTCTAACTGAGAATGCTGGGCAGATTCTCAAAAATGGAGGCCAATAGGAGGCGCTCCAGCACCAAAGGAGATGAAGCCTGCAGTTGGGTGCAGGTCAATGGGATTAGCGGAATAATATTTTGGCACAGACTAGAAGGGTCGAATGGCCTGTTTTCTGTGCTGTAGTGTTCTATGGTTCTAGGTAAGGGGGAAGAGAGGGGATATGTCCATTCTGAGGCACTTGCTCTCCATGGAAGGTGTCCCCCTCCACAGAGCAGCCTGTGGCTGCAGCTGTAACCAAGCAGGTGGGGGGTGGTGGGGTGGTTGGGGGGGCTTCACTCGCTTGCCTGAAATGCTGGCGCCCGCCCTAGTCTGTCTCCGGCAGGCCACCTCCAGGTAGCTGGCTGGCCTAGATCCTGACACCTTGGTTGGGAAGGGGCTTCCTGGTCTACAGGGAAATTTCAACTAGCCTCTACCAACAGACTTTAATCGGCCTTTACCTTTGCTCAGTTGGTTACCTGCCACTTGCAGGGTGGTGGCAGCCAGCCAGCTCACAGGCTGGCATTGCAGGGTTTCCCGACCCACCCAACCCCTTGCTCGCCCCTATATGGGGCTAAGAATCCTGTCCCGTATTTCAGTGCCAGTTACAATTTTTATCCTGTTGGCCTGTGACCAGATTTTTTTTTAAAAATTTACTGTGTTCTGCTATCTTTGAAATTGCAGGCTCAGGTTTACAATCGCGATCGTTTTTATAACATAATGTGATGGGTAGACTGCAGTAAGGTTTATTGTTACCGTGATGACGATATGTGACAGTCAGTGTGACAACCTGTATTGAGCAACTGGCGCTGAGATTTAAGATCAACAATGGTTATGAGCCAGTGCAGTTAGCGAATCTCTCCTTAATGGGCCTACACAGGTTCCCTTGCAATATGCAGACAGCCACAAAGGTGACTTTTCTGAGAGCGCAGGTCACAGCCGCCCTGTCAGAGCACTGTAACCTTTCAATGAAGTCTCTTCCCATTTCGTATCTCTGGTTTGATTCAGATGGCCCACTGAAAATAGCACAATCAGGAGACTCCCACTTTATTCTCCTTGCATTTTGGTCACAAGGAGTGGTCATTCTGAGGAGGCAGAACCATTGGATCTATTTTCATTTTGTGATTAAGGAGAGATTTTCAATAAGAAAAGAAAATTCCAGGGTTGACATTAGAGAGTCGGTTCAGGGAAAGTGTAAACTTTGTTTCCACCGACCCTTCACTGCATTAGATATAATGTATTTGCTGGTATGTTAATCGGATCCAAGCCGGTTGGTGAAACCAAAACCAAGGCACAGCTTTTCTTTATTGAGAGAGTTTATGACCTGTTCCGTCTCACAGCTCTCCTCAACCCAGTGTCCTAGCCTTATCAGTTGTGTGTTCAATGACAATTAATACCCATTGCTTGCTTCTCTTAACCTCAACAATGTAATTGACATTGATATACCTTAAAAATATAACAGACAAGTCATTAACGAGGTACGTGGTGAGGAGGAAGCAAAGAAGCTACAGAGGGATATAGCCAGGTTGGATGAGTGGGTATGAACATGACAGATGGAATATAATATGGCGAAGTCTGAAGTTATCTACTTTGGTAGCAAAAATAAAAAAAGAATATTTTTTGAATGTTGAGAGACTGGGAAATGTTTGCATCCAGATGGATTTGGATGTCCTTATACATGAATAACAGAAAGTTAATGCAGGTACAGCAAGAAATTAGGAAGGCAAATGGCATGTTAGCTTTTGTTACTAAACGATTGAGTTTAAGAGGAAAAAAAGCCTTCCTGAACTTATACAAGGCATTGATGAGGCCACACCTATGTGCAGTTTTGGTCACCTTAACTAAGGAAGGACATACCTGCTCTACAGGGAGAGCCCACGAAGGTTAACTAGGCTGATCACTGGGATGAGGGGATTTTACTATGAGGAGAGATTGAGTAGACTGGATCCATAGAGGAGGTGGTGGCACAGTGGCATTGTCACTGGGCTAGTATTCCAGAGTCACAGGGTAATCCTCTGGGGACCCAGGTTCAAATGCCACCACAGCAGATGGCAAAATTTGAATTCAGTAAGAAATCTGGGATTAAAAGTCTGATAATGGCCACAAAACCATCGCCGATTGTTCTAAAAACCCACTTGGTTCACTTAAGGAAGGAAATCTGCTGTCGTTACCTGGTCTGGCCTACACGTGCCTCCAGACCCACCGCAATGTGGGTGACTTTTAAATGTCCTCTGAACAAGGACAGTTAGGGATGGGCAATAAATGCTGGCCCAGCCAGCGATGCCCACGTCTCTTGAACGAACAAAAAAATATCCTTGGAGTTCAGAAGAATAAAAAAGCGATTTCATTTAAACACATAAAATTCTTAAGGGACTTGACAGGGTAGATGCTGAGAAAATGTTTCCCCGGCTGGTGAATCCAGAACATGATGTAATATAACCTTATAGGTTTTTGAAGGGAATGATGAGATATGGGGAGAGTGCAGCAAGGTGGAGTTGAGTTAGAAGTTCAGCCATGATCTTGTTGAAGGGCGGAGCAGCTTTGAAGGGATGACTGGCCTGCTCCTGCTCCTATTTCTTATTCACTTGTGTGTGCTTTAAGGGGATTTAGGCCACTTTAGCAGTAACAAGACTTAATCACGTTGCATGGAACAGGAGTCATATGTAGGGGTGACAGGATCCCTTCCCTGAAAGGATTTAGTGATGCCTTGAGTTTGATGGTCAGTTTTCTGGCACCAAACCAAAAATGACCAGATCTGTTGACTTTAATTTCATAACTTGCTATAACCTTAGGACCTTAATTTTTAATCACAAGATGTGGACGTTAACTTTTAAGGTAAAGAATGTTAAGCAGAAATGAGACTGGGCCAGCCCTCCTACAGAGAGGCCTGAAATTCAACTTGCAATGTCTTCAGGACATCCCAATGTGCTTTACAGCCAATGAAACGTCCTCACTGTTTTAAACAGTGTTTTACACAGTGAGTTGTTCTGATCTGGAATGCGCTGCCTGCAGTGGAAGCGGATTCAATAGTAACTTTCAAAAGATAATTGGATAATGGGGAAAAGATTGTAGAACTAGGGAGAAAGAGTAGGGAGAGTGGCACTAATTGGAGAGCTCTTTCAAAGAAGCGACCAGCACACTGGGCCGAACAGCTTCTCAAACACTGGTCTATGCCCCTGTTATCTTTCGACTTGACTATTCCAATGCTCTCCTGGCCACTCTCCCATTTCCCACCTTTTATAAAATTGTTCTCAGCCAAAACACTGCTGTCCGTGTCTTAACTGGCTCAAAGCCTCATTTACCCTTCACCCCCACGCTCCACTGTTTCCCCATTCGACTACGCACAATCTTAAAACCTTCACCTTTTCTTTCAGGTGTCGGTCAGCTTAGTTGACCAGAGTGTGGTGCAGAATGACTCCACTGGCACGGGTTCAATCCCTGTACTGGAGGCCCGCCCCTCGCCTTGCCCCATGCTTGTGGATTGATGGCCCTCGAGCTGTATATACCAATTGTCTCTCTCTAATGCAAAGGGATGCCTATGGTTCTTTGTGAACTATGACTAATTACCTGCACTTTTATTTTCAAATCCATTCATGCATCCCTATCTGTGTAGTCTTTTCCAGTCCTACAATCCTCCGGGATTTATGCACTCCTCCAATTCTGGCCTTCTGAACAGTCCCTGATTTAATTGCTCCACCATTGTTGGCTGTGCCTTCAGCTGCCTGGGCCCCAAGCTCTAGTATTCCCTCCCTAAACCTCTTCACCACTCATTCTCTTTTCTCATTTAAGACGCTCCTTAAAATAAACTCTTCTATCAAGATTCTGATCATTTGTCTTAATATATCCTTAATGTGGGTCAGTGTCCAATCTTGTTTGAGGGGGTTTGTGCCTTCAGTTGACTAGGCCCGAGGTTCTGGAATTCCTTTGACAAACCTCTCACCTCTTTATCCTCTTAAGAATCACCTTAAAATCTATCCCTTTGACCAAGCTTTTTGTCACCTGTCCTAATGTTTCCTCCTTTGGTTCGGTCTCAGTTTATTTTATCAGATTGTGTTCCTGTGAAATTGCTATGTTAAAGGTGCGCTATAAATGCAAGTTCTTGTTGACCTGTCCAAGGAGGTTTCTTTGGGCATATTTGGATTTGAGTTGAATGTGTCCGGATACTTACACTCAGCCAGCATCCCTACTTCCTTACACTTTCTCAGACGACACTCCTGGCACCTCCGTCTCATGTACATGTCCATCTCACAGTTCCCTCCATTCTTACACTTATACACCGCATTCTTAGTGATGCTGCGACGGAAGAATCCTGGGGGGTGGGTTGTAAAAAGAAGAAAACTCAGAAACATGGACAGCCCGTGCAAGTTCACCTAAATTCATGTAAACAGAAGTTCATTAAAATTAAACCAAATTAAATAGGAACAAGGCAGTCATTTTTTTTCATTACTCATTGATGGGATGTGGACATTGCTGGCTAGGCCAGCATTTATTGCCCTTGAGAAGGTGGTGGTGAGCTGCCTTCTTGAACTGCTGCAGTCCATGTGGTGTAGGTACACCCACAGTGCAGTTGGGGACGGAGTTCCAGGATTTTGACCCAACATGAAGGAACGGTGATATATTTCCAAGTCAGGGTGGTGAGTGGTTTCGAGGGCAACTTGCAGGTGGTGGTGTTCCCATCTATCTGCTGCCCTTGTCCTTCTTGATGCCAGTGGTCTTGGGCTTGGAAGGTGCTGTCTAAGGAGCCTTGGTGAGTTTCTGCAGTGCATCTTGTAGGTGGTACACACTGCTGCTACTGTGCGTCGGTCGTGAGGGAGTGAATATTTGTGGGTGGGGTGCCAGTCCAATGGGTTTTTTTGTCCTGGACGGTGTCGAGCTTCTTGAGTGTTCTGGGAGCTGCACTCATCCAAGCAAGTGGAAAGTATTCCATCACACTCCTGACTTGTGCCTTGTCGATGGTGGACAGGCTTTGGGGAGTCAGGAGGTGAGTTACTCGTCACAGGATTCCCAGCTTCTGACCTGCTCTTGTAGCTACAATATTTATATGGCTAGTCCAGTTCAGCTTCTGGTCAATGGTAACCCCCAGGATGTTGATAGTGGAGGATTCGGTGGGGGTGGGAGGGTGGTGGGGGTGGTGGATAATGCCATTGAATATCAAGGAACAATGGTTAGATTTTCTCTTGTTGAAGATGGTCATTGCCTGACACTTGTGTGGTAAAAATATTACTTGCCACTTGTCAGCCCAAGCCTGGATATTGTCCAGGTCTTGCTACATTTGGACATGGGCTGCTTCAGTTAGTTTTATGAAAATAAACTCCCTTTCTCTTGATTCAGGCAGACCGAGGATTGTTTTCACCTCTGACACTACAGCACCAGCGCTGGAGTGTCATCTGGATTACATTCTCAAGTGCCAGAACTGTGTTTGAACCTGTAGCCCTCTTACTAACTGAACCAAGCAGCCACTCAAACCCATAGAACTTGAGGCACAAGAGTAAACTGGATCAGAAATTTGACATTGAGAGAGATTTTCAGCTTGCTGCACCCGCAGTGTTAAACTGATGTTTGGGTTCTTGTTGCGTTTATTAACCACCCCTTGTTGTCTAATGGTGATGGTGGTGGTGCTAATGGTGATGATGGTGACGGTGATGGTGATGGTGATAGTAAGCTGCCTTCTCCTTAAACTCTTGGAGGAGGGTTTGTACTGTTGAGTGATTTGCTAGGGCTACCTCAGGGAGCTGTACTGCACCCCCAGCGTTAAACTGACATTGTAAAAACCTGGTTGATTATCATTTCTGTAATGGTCGGGTTGGTCCACAATGTTAGTTTGACGCCCAGCAGCAAGCTGTAAATCTCCCCGATTAGTGCTACAGATGTACAGTCATGTTGTGGTGATGTTACTGGGTTAATAATCCAGCACAACATGAGGACAAATCCCAACACAGCAATTTGAGAAATTGAATCCAGAATTGGAAGCCAAAAGCCGGTCTCAGTAAAAGTGACCATGAGGCTATTGGGTTGTTGTAAAAACCCATCTGGTTCACTAATGCCCTTAAAAGGAGGAAATCTGCTGTGCTTATCCAGTTTGGCTTGTATTGTGACTCCGGACCCATACGACAGTGCTCCGCTCTTGAGGTGGCCTAACAAATCACTCAATTGTATCAAAGCTTCCACCAGGAGTTTAAAAAGAGGCAGATTACCACCACCATAACCTTCTCAAGACAACTAGGGATGGTTAATAAATGCAGCTGCAAGAGAGTAGCATAGAATGCCAGCCTTACCAGTGATGACCACATCCCAAGAGTTTTTATAAATTCTTTTAAAGATAGAATAACAGCAAAAAAAAAAGTGTCAGCTGTGTCTCAGTGGGTGAAACTCATTTCAGAGTCAGAAGTTAAAATCCCACATAAGTTAAACTGACACTTCAATACAGCACAGTCCCACTTCAGAAACCTGGCACACATGGGACCAAGTCTGGGCCAGATTTTGGATTTTCCTGGATTTTGAATTACCCACTATTAGATTGGAGGCCGAATACATCTTTTCTGTTGTCACAGATCGCAGGACTAAGACGCGATCTGAAACTCATAAAGCAGTTTTGCCGGAGGCTCAATGCTGCTCAGCAGAATCTCATCCCCGCTCCTGTGATCCATTAATAGGAAATAAATACAGGTGGATCCCAGTTTTGGTTGGAAGGAATTAATGGACCCAACTCCATTTACATGTAATGCAGCTCCATCGCTCTGACTCTAATCGTAGGTTCTCTGAGGCTGCAGACCCTTCCTGAGATAATCCCCACTCTATCCCACCAGTGGAACAAGCAGCTCCAGAAAATAGGGAGCGCTGGGGGGAGCTTGGGTTGGGGACGGAGGATGGGGAGGCAGATCTTAAAGCGCTGCGATGGACTCAGGCCCCGTGTGTGTAAAACTGTCGCTGATTCCTTCCCCGGAGATCAGCCTGAGAATTGTCTCTTCGTTCCCACATTTACTCTGGTTTGAGATCAGCTCCCAGATCTCCTGAGAGAAAAATGGCTGGTTTTCGGACAATTCCGGTTCTCAGACAGCTGGATTTTGGATAATGTGCTGCATTTTCAGTGGTACCACATTGGCTGAGACATTCAACCAAGGTCCCCATCTACCCTCTTGGGTAGGCACAGAAAGATCCCACAGCACTCTTTCGGAGGAGAGGATGGAAGGTCTCGCCAATGTTCTGGACAAATATTTATTCCTCAACCAACATCACAAAAATGGAGAATCTAGTCATCATCCTGCAATGTGGGATTTGAACGCACGGACTGCACAACGATTATAAAACAAGCTTTGTTTATTCCACTGGCATCAAAGCGATATCAATCCTCAGAGGAAAGTGTGACTTCAAGGCCAGGGTTTTCCGTGGTGGGTCTGACTGTGGCAGATGCAACAAGCCATTCAAAAGTCCATTGACTTCAGTGGGACCGGAAAATCCTGCCGATGGGAGAGGCCAGAAAATTCCTGCCCAAGGAACAAGTTATTTACAGAGAACGTTCGCTGCCAATGCTCCAGACCTCTGTCATATTCAGGCCTCAGTTCCTCAATGCAGTCACTCACCAGGCTTGTTCTGCTGCCCAGCTCCTGGCTGCAGTCCTGTTCTCTCACTCCCTTTCTCATGAGGCTTCTTAGACTCGGGGGTGCCGCCAGTCAGTTTTGACTAGGTTTCCAATTCCATTCCTGGCTCCTTAGTCACCCTCAGGGACTTCAAGTTGCCTTAGGATCCTGCCACACTGTCACTCACAAGCCCTGGATGAGGTCTTGCTGCTTTCTCCCTCACCTCATTGCCTCTGGCTCCACCTTTCAGCTTGTCAAAGACACTGCTCCCTGCAGGGAAGGGTCCACATGGGCTGACCAGTTGCCCTGCTCAGCGGTCTCCCCCAACATCACCACCTGTTGCCGGAGGCCCCGCTACAATCACATTAATGTTTGTTGGAGCTTGCTATGCGCAAATTGGCTACATTACAACAGTGACTACACTTCAAAAGTACTTCATTGATCGTAAAGCACTTTGGGATCCCCTGAGGCCATGAAAAATGCTATAGAAATGCAAGTCTCTCTTTCTTTTGAATTGTCTGATGCAATTGATTACCTCCCACCTTCTCCAGTTTGTAGAGTAGGTGGTAGACACAGTGCTCCATTAATGTTGAAGTTAGATATACTTTAGACACAGTGTGGGTTAATGTTACTGAAGTTGGTCCCAAGCCTCAGCTAACAACTAAACAAGGCAGAAGGAAACTGCAGTCCACTGGCTAAAACCATTAATATAACTAATGAAGCATCACTTCAACCACATGAGTCCTTTATATGACTTTGAATTCAGCTGTTAAACCCCTCACGGGATTATTGCTCCTTTTACCATCAATTGTTACAGCGTTACATAAAATATGTGAAGTACTGTTAAAATGCAAACTGCTTTAAATTTTAATTTTCATTATCAGACAGTTTGTTTATCCTTCTGGACATATAAGACAAATGTTATTTTTCTATGTCCAACAGCCTATCATAAGAACATGAGAAATGGGAACAGGAGTAGACCATTTGGCCCTTTGAGCCTGCTCTGTCATTCAATAAGATCATGGCTGATCTTCTTGTGTTTTGATTACCTGGTTATTAGACAATATGAAAGAAAAGACACAATTATAAAGGGGGGGGGGGGTGCAGAAACAGAGGAACTTGGGCTATATGTGCTCAAATTGTTGACAGGGATGAGAAAACGATTGATAAGGCATTTGGGACCCAGGAGTTTATAAATAGAAGCATGTTATGGCGAACATTTATTAAACACTGGTTCCCGGTCTTGACTGGAGTATGTGTCCAATCCTGAGCACCATGCTTTCGAGAAGATGCAAAGGCATTGGAGACTGTGCAGAAAAGATTCACAAGGATCTTCCATGGATGAGGGGCTTCAATTTGTGGCTAGATGGGTGATACTGGGCTGGTCTCTTTAGAGACAGTTAAGAAGAGATTTTGATAGAGGCGTTCAAAATCATGAGGGGCCTGGACAGAGTAGATAGAGAAAAACTGTTCCCATTAGCTGAGGGGCCGGGAAGCAGATGACACTGATTTGAGGTGATTATCCAAAGAACCAACAGTGACAGGAGGAGAAACCTTTATCACGCAGCAAGTGGTTAGGATCCGGAATGCACTGCCTGAGACCGTGGTGGGGGCAGGTTCAATCGTGGCTTTCAAAAGAGAATTGGATAATTATCTGAAGAGAAAAGATTTGCAGGGCTATTGGGGAAAGGTGGGGCGTGGGGCTAGGTGAGTTGCTTTTGCTAAGAGCCAGTACAGGCACAACATGCTGAATGCCTTCCTCCTGTGCTGTAACCATTCTATAATTCTATAATCAGATACATATTTCCACCATTTAGTTATGTTTGTGGTTTTCTCCTCAAGCTGTAAACTTGTATTCCCAGCTAACTACAACTTCATAAGCTGCTAAAACCTTATTGAGAAAAACCTCAGTCGTTATGGTTACTGTGAATGTGATGACAGCTCAGTACCAAGTCTCATCCTCCTATCACCCCTGCGCTCGCTGATCTATTGGCTCCCGGTCCGTCAATGCCTCACATTTAAAATTCTCATCCTTATTTTCAAACCCCTCAATAACCTCACACCACCAACCACCACCTGCCCCCACCTCCAATCTCTGTAATCTCCTCCAGCCCTACAACCCTCCAAGATCTCTGCATTCCTCCAATTCTGGTCTCCTGCACATCACCAAATGATGGCCCCGCTTAAGTCTTATGATCTAGAAATGCCTTCCTAAACTTATTTGTCTCTATAATTATTGGACCCAATAACTCCGTATATGGCTTGGTATCAAGTTTTGTCTAATAATTAATGCTCTTGTTGCGCACCTTGAGGTATTTTATTACATTAAAGACGGTATATTAATATAAGTTGTTGTTGTTCACTAATAATTAATCCTTAGCTTGTGCATCAGGGATAAAAAAGGATACCTACCACATTCTCCAGTCTCAATGTTCAGGCTAAAACTAATAATTGGATTTATTTTCAAATAAGTAATTACAGAGAACAGTAAAATAGAGCAAGTAACTAGTAGAACAATTGTTATTGATAGGGGGTTAATTTAAACAGCACTAATTTCTCCTCTCACCACCCATCCATACATAGAAAGGTGGTTTTGATTTGCTTCCCCTTTCATATGTGGTTGTGTATTTCCCAACCCTCAGTTTCAGTGTGATCCAATTTTTATTAATAACCCCACAGCAAACTTGACATAGGGGGAACTCAGAAGGCTGGTTTATTTGCACACACTCAATGTGGGAGGAGGGTTGCAATGTTGCACCCTTTGCATTCATTCGGTAAAAGAGGGATAGAGAAAAGAAAAAAATTATAGTCCGAAGATCACAAGAAAATATTGTTTCACATGAGTTCCAGTGTTCAGGATCAAAGCCCAATGAGGTATTCCTTCACTAGGTCAATGAACTGAAAACTGATGCAAGATAATTCACTTTTCCAGTGGTGTTGATTTCATGTGATGAGATAGGGATGCAGAGATAAATCAGTCTTGTAGGTGGTGGTACAGAATTTCCAGCAGAAGCAGTATAGATGGGGCCAGGTATCCAACCTGAGCCAGAGTTCCTTGTCTGTGAGGCTGCTAGTTAGATGGTAGAAAAGCAAACTGAGATTTTGCAGCTCAGCAAGGCAATACTACTGTTTCCACAAGCCAGAGGCCCATGTCACAAGACTCCCACCTCTCCACATTGTTTTGACAAAGGACACGTATCCATTGTCTTGAGTCCCCAAAATTGTTACATGTCTCAACCATTAAGCATTGAAAGGAAGGTTGTAGGGCCCTTTGTCTTACCAGATGAGCAGAATCCTGCTAGCCAGCCCGAGTTATGAAATGCAGATGGCCTTTGTATAGCTCTTTGAATTTGTCTGCGTAATCCACAGGGGGGGTGGGTCATTTGTGGCTTTTCGGAGATAACGATGTGCGAGTTACCCTGATACTGCCAGGTATCTTCTTTTGTTCAGGGTTACAGACAGACATAGGGCAGAATATTGCAATTGGCGTGTGGGGGTGGGGCAGGCCTGACACGTCAATGCATAAAATGATGCAAAATGAGGTCAGGCTTACGTTATTGCGTTCGGCGGGTGCACACACTGGAGGTGGCTGCGCGCACACCAAACTGTCAACAGCCTAGTAAGGCCATTAAAAATGCAAGTAAAGTTGTTAACAATGCTGCCCGTCCAACCTTAAGGTTGGCAGGGGGGTAGGTGAAGAGCCCAAGCGGCCTTTGCGTTTTCCAGGAAACCTCATCCACGGGTGGGATAAGGTTCCCTGAAGCGTGTATAAAATAAACAAATAAATTTTCGTGACTTCACAAACATGTCCCAGCTCATGTGACACTGGCACGTGAGGGGACATGCTTAAAAAAATTTTTCAACTTATTATTCATAAACTTTTATTATGTACATAATCTCCCTGAGGCAGCTCCGTGCCTCGGAGATTGAAGCGCTCTTTCTCACGCATGCGCGAAACAGCGCAGGCCACGACTCTCTCTCCTCCCCCCGCCCGCACAGGTAGCATTGAGCGCTACAGAACACATATTACACTGGGTGGGCCTTAATTGGCTCACCCGCGTAAAATGGCGGCGCGCAGCCGATCGTGGACAGCGATTGGCTCCCTGCTCGGCCCCACCCACTCCCACCCAGCCTGCCTGACGTGGGTAAGATTCAGTCATTTTAGGTCTTTGGCCAAGAAATTTTTAAGAGATTGCAATAAGCGTATCTCTCCATATGTTTTATTTAAAAAAAATATACAGGATGAGGTCTTAGTCCTTCACAGAATGCTTATTTAGAAAATACCAATCAATGATTTCCAATTTCTTAACGACCAGTCTTAATATGAGAGGCATATCACACAGACACACACAGTATATATGTTGTTTGGAATGATGATCGAATCAGATTAATGTCACAGTGAAAGCTTTCAACATCGACTGTTGACATTAGCAAAGAAAGGTCAACAAAATCTCCAACTTACCATTTTAAGGGGCATTAGCAGCAGCTTCCAATCTTTTAACAAACTATCAAATCTTTGAGAAGCTCTGCCTCCTGTCATATTACAGTGCAAAAGTAACCTGGTGTCCATTTCCACTGAAGCAAAGTAACTCACTACAGCAACTCCATAATGCTATCACATGCTTAGCCAACAGGTTTTGCCCATTTCTCTTTAGCTGATACCTCGATGCGGTAGAAATATGCATTTGCCTCAATGAATCACAGATGTTGGGTCAGGTGGAAGGCTATAGTTTCTCCGGAATCATCTGCCTCTATTATAGTTCATTAAATTAATTGGTATTACATCTTCCTCAGGTATAATGAATGTTTTATCCCTTCTCTGATTTTTGGATTTAGCCTATCTCAAGTTTTGTGAAGCAATTCAGTCATTTGTCAATCGGTATCCCTTGTATTGTTGAATCAGAAGTTGGTTCAGTACCCACTTCAAAGGCTGAGGGAGCGCTGCACTGTCGGAGGGTCAGTGCTGAGGGAGCGCTGCACTGTCCGAGGGTCAGTGCTGAGGGAGCGCTGCACTGTCGGAGGGTCAGTGCTGAGGGAGTGCCGCACTGTCGGAGGGTCAGTGCTGAAGGAGCACTGCACTGTCGGAGGGTCAGTGCTGAGGGAGCGCTGCACTGTCAGAGGGTCAGTGCTGAGGGAGCGCTGCACTGTCGGAGGGTCAGTGCTGAGGGAGCGCTGCACTGTCCGAGGGTCAGTGCTGAGGGAGCGCTGCACTGTCGGAGGGTCAGTGCTGAGGGAGTGCCGCACTGTCGGAGGGTCAGTGCTGAAGGAGCACTGCACTGTCGGAGGGTCAGTGCTGAGGGAGCGCTGCACTGTCAGAGGGTCAGTGCTGAGGGAGCGCTGCACTGTCGGAGGGTCATTGCTGAGGGAGCGCTGCACTGTCGGAGGGTCAGTACAGAGGGAGCGCTGCACTGTCGGAGGGTCAGTGCTGAGGGAGCGCTGCACTGTCGGAGGGTCATTGCTGAGGGTGCGCTGCACTGTCGGAGGGTCAGTACTGAGGGAGTGCTGCACTGTCGGAGGGTCAGTGCTGAGGGAGCGCTGCACTGTCGGAGGGTCAGTGCTGAGGGAGCGCTGCACTGTCGGAGGGTCAGTGCTGAGGGAGAGCCGCACTGTCGGAGGGTCAGTACTGAGGGAGAGCCGCACTGTCGGAGGGTCAGTGCTGAGGGAGCGCTGCACTGTCGGAGGGTCAGTGCTGAGGGAGCGCTGCACTGTCGGAGGGTCAGTGCTGAGGGAGAGCCGCACTGTCGGAGGGTCAGTACTGAGGGAGTGCTGCACTGTCGGAGGGTCAGTGCTGAGGGAGCGCTGCACTGTCGGAGGGTCAGTGCTGAGGGAGCGCTGCACTGTCGGAGGGTCAGTGCTGAGGGAGCGCCGCACTGTCGGAGGGTCAGTGCTGAGGGAGAGCCGCACTGTCGGAGGGTCAGTACTGAGGGAGCGCTGCACTGTCGGAGGGTCAGTACTGAGGGAGCGCTGCACTGTCGGAGGGTCAGTGCTGAGGGTGCGCTGCACTGTCGGAGGGGCTGTCTTTTGTTGATGGGACACTAAACCAAGACTCCAGAAGTAGATTTTGAATAAGAACAATGTCCTGGCTTATATTTGTTTCTCAAACAGGATCACCAAATTATAGATGATCTGGCCATTTTCACAATGCTGTTTGGTCGGACTTTACTGAATGCAAACTGGCTCCAGGTTTTCTACATTATAGTAATAACTACACTTCAAACTAAAACCCAGAAACTTCTCATGGGCCTAGCCTACATTCTGAGAACAATTCTTCTAAAAAATAGTATCCAATTGTAGAGAACACATGTTATCAAAGATAATCTGCAAACTGTGGCCTCACATTACCATGGCAACCTTTAAATGAAACAATATAAATTCAGTTTGACTAATTGTTATAAACTCTTCCTATAAATTATAAACCAATTGTTATAAATTCTTTCTTTGCAACCACATTTTCCACATCCGCATTGAAATCTATATTATTGTGCTTTGTGTATTTGTTCAATGAGAAATTGGAGAAGCTGGGATTTGTTCTTAGGATAAAGAAGGTTAAGACAGGCCTGATACAGGTTTTCAAAATCTCGAAGTTTTGGCAAAGTGAAAAAGGAGAAACGGTCTCCACTGGAAGGAGAGTTAGTAACCAGAGGGTAAGAGGGGGAGAGGAGAAGAAATGTTTTAATCTCAGCAAGTTGTTGTGATCTGCAATGTGCTGACTAAAATGATGGTGGAAGCAGATTCATCAGTAACGTTCAGAAGGGAATCGGATAAATACTTGAAGAGGAAATAAGGAGGGCTATAAGGAAATGGCTTTAAAGTGGGACTAATTGGAGAGCTCAAAGAGCTGGCATAGACATGGTGGGCTGAATGGCCTCCTTTTGTGCTGAGTAATTCTGATTCAACAAGAGTTTGGCATGACCATTTTTCCCAGGATTCCTAATGTCCAGTGTCCCCGGCTCCATTACTTGAAAGGCACAATTTTTCTGTCTAAGCTCAAATGTTAAACCTCCTCTCCCCTAAATACATTTGCTCCACCTCCAACCCCCGCTCCCCTCACCCCCCACCTCTGACTTGTGTTCCCAGTGGAAAGGGCTTGCTGCACAGCTTATGCAATCCTTTGATAAAAACAAAAAAACTGCGGATGCTGGAAATCCAAAACAAAAACAGAATTACCTGGAAAAACTCAGCAGGTCTGGCAGCATCGGCGGAGAAGAAAAAAATATATTTTTTCTTCTCCGCCGATGCTGCCAGACCTGCTGAGTTTTTCCAGGTAATTCTGTTTTTGTTATGCAATCCTTTGCCTTTAGACTGGAGAGGTTAAGCCTGGAATAATGTTGCCAACTTTCTTCTCTCAGAGGGTAGCTAATCAGTGGAATTCTTTAGCGCAGAGGGCTGTAGAGGCTGGGTGATTAAGTATGTTCAAGGCTGAGATAGACAGATTTTTAATCAGTAAGGGAATGAAGGGTTATGGGGAAAAGGCAGGAAAGTGGAGTTGAGGATTATCAGATTAGCCATGATCTCATTGAAGGGCGGAACAGACTTGATGGGCCAAATGGCCTACTTCTGCTCCTACGTCTTATGGTCTTATAACTGTGATTAAATATATTCCTAGAGGTTTCGACACATGACTTGCCCTCACATTCCAGCCATCATTCGGCAAACACATCCATCCTTGTGATGCACTGCCTTCCTACCCCAATTGGAAAGCAAAAAGATTCATTACCCAGTTGGATGATGCTTGACTGTCAGCCAAACAGCTTTTTTTTTTGCCCCATTTTGAATATTCTTATATCTGGTACAGAAAAACATTCAAAGAAAATGACAAAAAAAAATATTTTTTTTTAATGTCCCAAAGATTTTCTCCAGGGTTGCACACAGCAGCGTCCTGGAGATTGATCTGGAGACTTCAGGCTAGGATTGCCAACCCTCCAGGATTGGCCTGGTGGGAAATAAGTTCAAGATTCAGCTCTTGACATAACTGTGTCAAAGCGTGAAAGACTGACCTGAGAACAGGCAGTGCCTTGGAACACCCAGAAGACAAAGGCTGTCATTAAATTGTCAATTGAAGCAGTTCTTGTCCAAATGCAGCAAGACCTGGACAATATCCAGGCTTGGGCTGACAAGTGTCAGGCAGTGAACATCTCCAACAAGAGAGAATCTAACCAATGCCCTTTGACATTCAATAGCATTATGATCACTGAATCCCCCTCTATCAACATCCTGGGGGTTACCATTGACCAGAAACTGAACTGGACTAGCCATATACATACTGTGACTACAAGAGCAGGTCAGAGGCTGGTATCCTCTGGCAAGTAACTCACTTCCTGACTCCCAAAGCCTGTCCACCATCTACAAGGCACAAGTCAGGAGTGTGATGGAATACTCTCTACTTGCCTGGATGAGTGCAGCTCCCACAACACTCAAGAAGCTTGACACCATCCAGGACAAAACAATCTGCTCCATTGGCACCCCATCCACAAACATTCACTCCCTTCACCACCGAAGCAAAGTAGCAGCAGTGTGTACCATCTACAAGATGCACTGCAGGAACTCACCAAGGCTCCTTCAACAACACCTTCCAAACCCAGGACAGCTACCATCTAGAAAGAAAAGGGCAGCAGAAAGATGGGAACACCACCATCTGGAAGTTCCCCTCCAAGCCACTCATCATCCCGAGTTGGAAATATATCGCTGTTCCTTCACTGTCGCTGGGTCAAAATCCTGGAACTCCCTCCCTAACAGCACTGTGGGTGTACCTACACCACATGGACTGCAGCAGTTCAAGAAGGCAGCTCACCACCACCTTCTCAAGGGCAACTAGGGATAGGCAATAAATGCTGGCCCAGCCAGCAAAGCCCACATCCCGTGAATGATATCTAAAAAAAAACTCCATGATTGTCAGCAAACTGAACAATGTGGAAATCCACCAAGCAGACATTCTGGCAGATTTTCATGATTTTTTACAAATACACTCCCTAGCTTAAAATAACGTTGTTTCTTTAAATACGGTTTTCCCATAAAATCACGAGGCCTTCTTTCACCTCCAAGTCATAACGTGGAGGGTTCAAAGGCCATTCCACAGACTCCCTGGTGAGTGAGGATTAGAATCAGATCTCTAAACACTCGAATTACTTTCAAAGTAGGATTCACATCTGGACAGAGTGACTAGAGGCTCAGGAGTAGCATTCCGGCCTCCGGGTCATTGGGTTGGTTGGGTCCAAGGTCCAGTTCAAGCCGTCCCACAGGTTGGGAGCTGGAACTCTGTCTCTGATAAAGCTAACATCGATCAGGGTTTTTTTGTGTCTGAGGGGCACGGGCGACCCCATTGTAAATGGTGAGGGTGGGACCACCTTGCCTTACCTGCAGCCCACCCTGGAGAATGTCGTCAAAAGGTAAAAACTGTGAGGAAGGCAACGGGAAACTACTTGATCCTAGCAAATGGTTTGACCTGAGTTAGGATCTTCCAAATGGGCTACAATACATTGGATGGAGACATGTAAATATTGTGCTTTGTTACAAAATAGATCAACGGTGAGAACGATTGAAAAACATTAAAGCCTGACGAAGAGACGTGCAGCCCAGACTCGAAGAGCTGAATGGTCTCCTTTGCCAGAATGTTCCACGATTCGATCTGCGATCTGAGAAAAATGAATACTGTTCGTCAGTGAGTGTCAAGTGAATTTTTCTGCTGGTGGCTTGCGATTGTGAGGAATTAATGTTTGTTATGGATGACCGATCTGCTGAAGGACTCACACGTCTCTTTATTTGTCTAAAAGAAAGTTGCAAAACTTTGGCCTCGCCTTGCTATCCAGGCTGGTTGTACAAGCCATTATCAGACTGTAAATCTATCACAAGGCCTCTGGCACAAATCCCAAGGCTGTTTTGCTCATTACAACAGCTCAAAGACAGACAATGGGATATTTGCTTTTCTGCCGTTTTGAAGAGAATTTAATCTCCCTGCAGCAGACTTTCCAGCTCAGCTTAAAGCATAAGGATTTCGGCAGGGTGAAGAATGTGACTGGAAGCAGTTTCTGCCCAATTTGTGTGATATGGACTTTCCACCCCACCGTGCCACTTCCCCCACACTCCCCCCCCACCCACTGCTTCCCCCACCCCCGTCACTCCCCCCTCCCCCCCCCACCCCGCAGCTCTCAGTTGTGGCATGAAGTGGAAATATCTCCTTCTATATCTACCCATGGAAGACTCACCTATTACAAAAATCTCAACTTCAAAGGAGGGAGATCATCTCAGCAGCAAGACGTCAATGAATGAACCACACTTTCCTTTATTGCCATAAAGTAAAGCAAGAACAGGTGATTGAATTGGTTCTCTGGTATAATTGATGGAATAAACATCTTCTCTCACAGAATCACAGTGCAGAACAGGCCCTTCGGCCCATCGAGTCTGCACCGACACGTGAGAAACCCCTGACCTACCTACCTAATCCCATTTACCAGCACTTGGCCCACAGCCTTGAATGTTATGAGGTGCCAAGTGCTCTCCAGGTACTTTTTAAAGGATGTGAGGCAACCCGCCTCCACCACCCTCCCAGGCAGTGCATTCCAGACCGTCACCACCCTCTGGGTAAAAAAGTTTTTCCTCACATCCCCCCTAAACCTCCTGCCCCTCACCCTGAACTTATGTCCCCTCGTGACTGACCCTTCAACTAAGGGGAACAGCTGCTCCCTATCCACCCTGTCCATGCCCCTCATAATCTTGTACCCCTCGATCAGGTCGCCCCTCAGTCTTCTCTGCTCCAATGAAAACAACCCAAATCTATCCAACTTCTCTTCATAACTTAAATGTTTCATCCCAGGCAACATCCTGGTGAATCTCCTCTGTACCCCCTCCAGTGCAATCACATCCTTCCTATAATGTGGTGACCAGAACTGCACACAGTACTCCAGCTGTGGCCTCACCAAGGTTCTATACAACTCCAACATGACCTCCCTAATTTTGTAATCTATGCCTCGATTGATAAAGGCAAGTGTCCCATATGCCTTTTTCACCACCCCACTAAAATGCCCCTCTGCCTTCAGAGATCTATGGACACACACGCCAAGGTCCCTTTATTCCTCAGAACTTCCTAGTGCCATGCCATTCATTGAATACTTCCTTGTCAAATTACTCCTTCCAAAGTGTATCTCCTCACACTTTTCAGGGTTAAATTCCATCTGCCATTTATCTGCCCATTTGACCATCCCGTCTATATCTTCCTGTAGCCCAAGACACTCAACCTCACTGTTAACCACCCAGCCAATCTTTGTGTCATCCGCAAACTTACTAATCCTACCCCTGACATAGTCATCTATGTCGTTTATATAAATGACAAATAATAGGGGACCGAGCACAGATCCCTGTGGTACACCACTGGACACTGGCTTCCAGCCACTAAAGCATCCTTCTGTCATCACCCTCTGCCTCCTTTTTAAGCTCCACCCTGCACTGTCTGTACTCCACTAATGCTTCCGCTGATTTGCTTCCCTTGTACCTGCTAAAAGCCTCTCTTTTCCTTCTCATCGTAACCTGAATATCTCTGGTTATCCATGTTTCTCTGGGCTTGTTACTCCTTCCTATCACCCTAGAGGGAACATGTTGAGCCTGTACCCTCCCCATTTCCTTTTTGAACACCCCCACTGTTCCTCTGTAGATTTCCCCACAAGTAACTGTTCCCACTCTACTTTGGCCAGATCCTGCCTTATTTTTACTAAAATCCACTCTCCCCCAATCCAAAACATTTTTTTGCAATTTGTTGATGTCTTTGTCCATAACAAACTTAAATTGTACCATGTTGTGGTCACTATCACTAAAATGCTCCCCCACCACCACCTCAGCCACCTGTCCGGCTTCATTCCCCAGAATTAGGTCCAGCAATGTACCGTCCCTTGTTGGACCCTCCACATATTGACCTAAAAAGTCTCCTGTACACATTTCAAGAAATCCACTCCATCCAATATGTCTATCCCAATTAATGTTGGGAAAGTTGAAATCACCTAATATAATTCCCTATTGTTATTGTTTTTACACACCTCCACAAATTGTGCACATATTTGCTCCTCAATTTCCCGCTGACTATCTGGGGGTCTATAATAAACAAGTAATAATGTGGTTGCCCTTTTTTATTCCTAAGTTCTACCCACAAAGCTTCATTCGTTGCCCTCTCCAAGATATCATCTCTCCTTAATGTAGTAATGGACTCCTTAACTAATAATGCAATGCCTCCTCCTTTTTTACCCCCTCTCCTGTCTTGCCTGAAGATTCTATGTGCCAGAATGTTGAGCTGCCAATCCTGCCCTTCCCTCAACCACGTCTCAGTGATGGCTACTATATCACAATTCCACATGCCAATCCTCACCCTTAACTCATCCATTTTACCTGTAATACTCCTGGCATTAAAGTAGAGGCCATCCTCTAAGCCTTGCCTTACTCCCTTGAAGCTTATTGCAGCTGTACTCCCTCTGACTTGATTGTTTTACTGTATTATGATGAGTCCCTATCCTGCTAACATTCTGTGTCCCCTTCCCCTGCCGAATTAGTTTAAACTCCTCCCAACAGCACTAGCAAACCCGCCCGCAAGGATGTTAGTCCCGCTGTGGTTCAAATGTAGACCGTCCCGCTTGTACAGGTCCCACCTTCACCAGAAATGGTCCCAGTGATCCAGGAATCTAAAACCCTCCCTCCTGCACCAACTCTTAAGGCACATATTCATCTGCGCTATTCTCCTATATCTGAGCTCGCTAGCACGTGGCACTGGGAGTAATCCAGAGATTACAACCCGAGAGGTCTTGCTTTTTAGTCTACTGCCTAACTCCCTGAAGTCTTAATGCAAGACCTCATCCCTCTTTCTACCTATGTCATTGATACCAACATGTACCACGACCTCTGCCTTATCCCCCTCCCCCTTCTGGATGCCCTGCAGCTGTTCAGTGACATCCCGGACCCTGGCACCAGGGAGGCAACTCACCATCCTGGAGTCAAGTTGACGGCCACAGTAGCACCTATCTGTTCCCCTGAATATAGAATCCCTTATTACTATTACTCTTCCTCCCCTCCTGTACAGTCAGGCTGCTTATGGTGCGAGAAGGTTGGCTCTGTCCCCAATCCCTGGAGGAACCATTACCCTCATCAGCCTCCAAAACGGAATACTGATTTGTGAGCGGGACCCCAGGAGACTCCTGAACTACCTGCCTGTTTCTTTTGGACTGCCTGGTGGTCACCCATTCCCTTCCTTCCTCAAGTCCCTCCAGCTGTGGTGTGACCACCTCTCTAAACGTGCTATCCGCGATGCTCTCAGACTCGTGGATGCTCCATAGTGTCCCCAGCTGCCGTTCCAGCCCTGAAACCCGAGCTTCCAGGAGCTGCAGCTGGACACACTTCCTGCACACATGCTGGTCCCAGGCACTGGAAATGTTCCCAGATTCCCACATGGAGCACGAGGAGCACACCATGGCTCTGAGCTCTCCTGCCATGACTTATCCCTTTAAATTAAACCTTTTAAGTCAATTACTCTAGGGGCCTTCTTTCCTGATCCTCGTTACTGCAGAGTATACAAACTGTAAACCACAAAAAGACCTTGAACTATAAGCGATTAAAGTAGTAAATACCTTACCCACTACTTACCAGTGATTCCTTTCCCTTGTAGCCTCTACTGCTGCAGCATGCTCTGACGATTTAAGAATTTGGATAGCAAGGAAAAAATGCAAAGAGCACCTCAACACCTATGCACCAAATTCCCACTTTGCACCAAATTCCGAATACCCACTCTGGCTGTGCCCCACTCAGGATGTGCTCTCTCCCCTGTTCGTGTGCAAGCTCACTGTAATGTGCTTCCAGATGGTCCCTTTCTTAAATAGAGCTGAGTTGACTCACCACTAGTTAAGCTTCAGATAGTAATTAACCCCTATTCAGGTTTCAGGTGATTGACAATTAACTGTCGCACAGTCAGCTGAGTCAGCTACCTTACCAACCTTTTAACCAGACCACTGAACTTACAAAAATTAAAGATGGTTGCAGACAAATTGACTCTAGCTTTGTTCTGTTTCACAGGCTCTGAACACTGGGTTGATGTTCGCTGTGGGTGAAGGTGGGGTGGGTACTCGTGTCCAATGGTTGTGGGTGCCACCTCCCCCCACCGGGTAACAGTCTTTAGCCTGAGTTGTGGCCCGCCAAAGGAGAAACCCCGCAACCCTTCCAAATCCATAAGGAAAGGCAACAGGAAACCACTTCACCTCCTCTTTCCCCAGTGAGTGATTCACAGGCCTCACGTGTGGGACTTGAGTTCCAAACCTCCCCAGGCAGCGCACAATGAACAAACAGTACACAGTGGAATGGTTTGTAGCAGGCATTAGCTGGGAGGTTGAGCTGTGAGCATTTTAAAGGAAGAATAAACATTTGAAGAGAGGGAGAGAAGGGCACTGGGATTACATTGGATTTTTCTAGCAAAGAGCCAGCCCTGCCATGATGGACCAAATGGCCTCCTCCTGTACAGTAACCTTCCATGTTCTTAAGGAATTTGGCTTGTGGTATGGTAATAGATAATAATAATATTAGAGAAAGGGGAACCAGTGGATGTGTATTTGGATTTATGGAAGACTTTCGATAAGGTCCCACACAAGAGGTTAATAAGCCCAAAGTTAGAGCACATGGGATGGGGGGGTGGTGGGTAATATACTGGCATGGATTGAGAATTGGTTAATGGACAGAAAACAGAGTAGGAATAAAAGGGTCGTTCTCAGGTTGGGAGGCTGTGACCAGTGGGGTACCACAAGGATCAGTACTTGGGCCACAGATGTTCACAATCCATCTCAAAGATTTGGATGTGGGGACCAAATGTAATATTTCCAAGTTTGCTGATGACACATCAGGTGGGAATCTCATGAGGAGGATGCCAAGAGGCTTCATGGGATTTAGATAGGCTAAGTGGGTGGGCAAGAACATGGTAGGTGGAATATAATGCAGAAAAATGAGAATTTATACGCTTTGGTAGGAAAAACAGAAATGCAGAGTATTATTTAAATGGTGAGAGATTGACAAGTGTTGATTTTCAAAGAAACACTTGTTCATGAGTCACTAAAGTCTAGCAAGCAGGTGCAGCAAGCAATCAGGAAGGCGAATGGCATATTGGCCTTTATTGCAAGAGGATTTGAGTACAGGAGTAAAGGGGTCTTGCTGCAGCTGTATAGAACGTTAGTGAGACCACACCTGGATTATTTCCTATGAGTCAGTTATGATGTGTTTGAGAATTGACGACAGTAGTTACAGTTTCAATAAATCAGCTTGCTGTTACAATATAGGGTTAACGCCTCCATTAACATAGCTCAGAGAGATATTTGCTACAATTTGCGTTTATGTAGCACCCTTAATGTAGTAAAACAATCCAAGGTGTTTCACAGGAGAGATATCAGACAGAAATTGACACTGAGCCAAAGAAGATGTTAGAGAGGTGACTAAAAGCTTGGTCAAAGTGGTAGGTTTCAGGACTGTTTTTTAAAAGGAGGAAAGAGAGAGGGAGAGGTTTAGGGAGGAAATTACAGAGCTTAGGCACTAGATGCTAAAGGCTTGACTGCCAATGGTAGACCAATGGTGGTGCCAGAGTCAGGGATATATAAGAGGAGGGCAGGTATCTTGGACGGTTGTGGGGCTGGAGGAAGTTACAGAGGTGGCAGGGCGGCAGGGAGTGTGGGGGTGCTGGGAGGCAAGGCTATGGAGAGATTTAAGCAAGGGTGCATTAAGAATTTGTGTGGGAACATTTCAATTTATGTGAAAAATATCTCACTTTATCACTACGATTCTGCTCCTTATTTAACACTGGGACTATTCTATTGGTGTTTAATATTAAATATGACTAATGATGTCATTGGTTAAAAATAAATTACTTTTCCTTAATTAATACTCTATCACACTCACATTTTTGTCCCATTAAGCAAATAATGATCATTACATTGCGCTTCCTTGACAAGAAAAGTGGATGTTTTAAATAGCCCCAATTTAAGTTGATTCGCTATAAAATGGTGTTTGTTTTCGGTCTGGTTTCCTCCATATAAATCCCGATTTCCAGTATAATTAACAGCACAAAAACAGGCCATTAGGCCCAACTGGTCAATGCAGTGTATATGCTCCAGTCAAGCTCCCTTAATTCACTATCAACATATCTTTCTGTTCCTTTCTCCCTCGTGTGTTTGTTTAACTTCAATGCAATTATCCTATTGTGTGTCAGGCAGTTCCAAATTCTCACCACTAAAGAATTTTCTTCTGAAATCCCTGTTGGATTTATTAGTGACTACTCACACTCAGATGGTTCTTAAATCACATGATCTGGTTCTAATCACATTGCTGTATGTGGGAGCTTTTGTTTTTCAATCAATCATTCACGGGATGTGGGTGTCGCTGGCTGGGTCAGCATTTATTGCCCATCCCTAATTGCCCTTGAGAAGATGGTGGTGAGCTGCCTTCTTGAACCGCTGCAGTCCATGTGGTGTAGGTACACCCACAGTGCTGTTAGGGAGGGAGTTCCAGGATTTTTATCCAGCGACAGTGAAGGAACGGTGTGCACAAATCAGTTGCTGTAATTACACTGATTACAGCAGTACATTCTTGGCTGTAAAGTGCTTTGAGACATCCTAAGGTCATGAAAGGTACTATATAGATGCAAGGAGAAGGAAGTAATGGATATGAACTTGTATTTCTGTGAGTACAGAAGATTAAAGGATGATCTAATTGAGATGCTGAAGTTGCTTAAAGGTTTTGATCTGGTACATTGAGAGAAGCTATTTTCCCTCATTGGTGGAGAGGCATAACCTCAAACTTACAGTCAGACCATTCATGACTGAAATCAGGAAGCACGTTTTCACACAAAATGTATTGGAAATTGGGAACTCTCTCCCTCCCAAAAGGATGGGGAGACCAGGGGGGGCTCAATTGAAAATCTTAAAACTGAGATTGATAGATTTTTGTTAGGCAATGCGTCAGGAAGATATAATAATTTTCATAATGTTATTGGAATTTATTGTAAAGCAGAGTAATAGTGGGGTCTGTGTCTGTGTGTGTGTGTGGCACTTTTGAATTAAAGGCAGCTGGTCTGAGGGCTTTGATGTATCAGAGGATAAGCTAGGTTTGAAATTTTAAACTGGCAAACGTGGGGGGAGGTTTAGAATGTGAGGTGCAAAGGGAACATTCGCATTTTTAAATAAGCCAGGCTAGCTTGAATTCACCGAGCCAGGAGAAGTTAGGGAACAGTGGGGCAGGAGTTTTCCGTTGGCGTGTGGGGACCTGACACACCAACACGTAAAATGACGTGCAATGATGTCAGGCTGCGTACCCGCCGATATGTAAACGGCCTATTAAGGCCATTAAGGATTTTCATTAAAAAGTTATCATAAATGCTGCCCATCCAGGCAGGCGAAAAGGACAAGCGGCCTTCACGTTTTCTTAGGAAACCTCATCCCACAAGCGGGATGGAGATTTCCTAAAGCTTTTATTAAATAAATTTTAAAATTTTCATTAACATAAGCACACGTCCCAACTCATGTGACACAGTCAGTCAAATGAAGGGACACGTTTAAATCAACTTATAAACCTTTTATTTAATTTTTTGAACACCGATTCAATCTCCCTGAGGCAGCTCCGAGCTGTGCCCCTTTGTGCGCTGACCCTGACTCTCCCTCCTCCCCCACCGCCCCCATCCCGCCCGCACAGGTAGCGCTGAGCGCCACTGGTCGCGTATTACACTGGGTGGGCCTTAATTGGCCCGCCCGTGTAAAATGGTGGCACGGAGCCGATCGCGGGCGGTGATCGCGATGCTTCCGCCGAGCCAGCCCGCCAGACGAACAATCCTGCCCCATGTGTTTATGTTTCCAAAGATTACTGATAAAATCTGTTATTGTGTCAATTCTATTATTAGAGAGGTAAAAGCCAAAGATGCGGAAGTTGGCAGCATACCCACCAACAATTAACAGGCCGATTAAGGCCATTAAAGTAATAATAAACTGAGATTTTTCATTGATCGCCCAAACTTATGGTTGGGGGGCAGGCAAAAAGGCCAAGAAGCCTTTGGATTTCTCAGGAAGCCTTGTCTGCCGGCAGCCTGAGCCTTCCAATAACATTTAAAAAATTAAACTAGACATTTTAAATCTCATTCAAACACTTCCCTGCTCATGATTTTAAACAGTGGTTAAATTTTTCATTTTTGTGTTTTTAACTCTTCAGCTCCCTGAGGCAGTTGTGTGCCTCCATTACCCGCACCCACAAGCATGCGCAAACCTCCGCCCTCACCCTCCTCCCGCAACCCCCTCCACCCCACCCCGGCAGCGCTCAGCACGCGTGGCACATTGTCCGGCCGTTAACTGGGCCAGCCAGCGTGGGATCGATGCCGGGGCCTGATCGTGGGCAGCTTCGTGATTGCTCCACGCTCACCCGACAGGGTAAAAATCTTGGCCAGAGTGGAACAATGAGAATTTGCATTCAAAGGGGAAAATATGTATAAATATGTATAAAGCAGCGATGGTTGTGTGTAAGGGAAGGCATTCTTAAGATCTAACACAAGTGTGAAAAGCCTCGAGCTGCTGTCTACAAGGAACTGAAGCTGAGAAAAACTCACTTTGAATTTGATTGTTTAGGGTATCGTGTGCTACTTTGCCTGGATCTTTTAAAATCTATGTTGCTGTTGCCTTAACAGAGATGTAACTGGGTTTAGATTTATTAGGGGATTTAAAATTTATCATACTAGTAACTTGTAGATCTATGTATGTGCTCAAAATCATTTCTTCTATTAATAAAGGTTTAATTTAATTTTGTAAGAAACCTATAAGACTCGATGCCTCCTTTTACTGAATTCAAAGCCCGCATCTCAAAATAAGTACAAATTACAAATAGTTGTGGCAGCTGCTTCAAGTTTCCCTCTGGGATTTGGGCAGCTGAGTATTTACCACCCACCTGCCATAAAGAGTGTTTCAGATTATGGAACCAAGCTAAGCAAATGAAGTTAAGGTACAGATCAGCCATGATCTAATTGAACACCAGAACGGGTTTGAAGGGCTGAATGGCCTCCTCCTGTTCCTAGAAGAGGTTGCGGAGGTGACCATTCGTCCCACTATGCCTCTTTCAAAGAGCTATCCATTTTTTCCCAATCTCCTGCTCTTTCTTCATGGTCCTGTCAATTTTTCAGGTATTGAACCAAACCCTATTGAAAATTATTATTGAATCCCTTTTTTGTTCTTTCTCGTCTTCCACAATAAGACATCATTTGAGCAATTTGGATGAAAATGTACACAGTAAGTAGCTGTCCTTACCTTTACAGCCCTCGCAGGTAAGTGCATTGTAGTGATATCCCGAGGCCTTGTCTCCACACACGACACACAGCTCATCACCTTTCAGCTTCCCAGAGAGGGATCCCATCCTGGACTTCTTGGTAACTGGGATGTCACACTCGTCTGTGTCTTCATGAAAGATGGTGTCACAGGGCAGCTTTTTAGCATCGCACATTGCTGAGGAGTACCAGGCATCAGGGTACTGGGTGTAGTAGCTGTTGTTGGGATAATATGGAGGCGCTGTGGAGCACAGCTGCATCGATGGTAATGGCATGTTGGGATATTGAGCGTAGGCAGAAACATCTGGATCTTGCAAGGATAGGCTGGGCTGGTCAGTCATCACATCTTAGTTCAAAAAGGTAAAGAGAGAGAGAGAGAGAGAGAATCCAGTCAGTTAGATTGCTAGAATCATGGATTACAGAAGGAGGACATTCAGCCCATTCTGCCTGTACTAGCCCTTTGAAAGAGCTATCAAATTAGTCTCATTCCCCATAGTCCTGTAAATGTTTCCTTTTCAAGTATTTATCCAATTCCCTTTACTATTAAATCTGCTTCCATTGCCCTTTTCAGGCACCACATTCCTCACAATGTTTAAAGAAATTCTCCACATCTGCCTTTTGGCTTTTTTGCCAATAATCTTATATCTGTGTCCTCTGGTAACCAAAGTTCCTGCCAGTGGAACCAATTAGTCCGGAAAATATTCTTTCAAACACCCCATTTCCATTAAGCCTCCTCTTAGAGCAAAGAAGGGTAAGAAGAATAATCCCAGCTTCTCCAGCCTCTTAACAAAACTGGGATCCCTCATCCCTGGTCCCATTCCAGTAAATTTCCTCTGCACCCTCTCAAAGCCTCAACAGCCTTCCTAAGGTGTGGTGCCCAAAATTGGACCCAAATTTTAAACTCATCCAGAACCAATTCACTTGGACAAAGTTAAAATTGGTCCCAATACTCCTGTTGAGGCCTAAATAGTCATGGACCAATAGTGCTTGGATACGTTTATGGCACCAACACACAGCACCTCTCTGTAGTATTAGGGTGTTGAGGGTTGAAAGGGTTAGAGTGTGGGACTGGAGAAACTGTAATGCCCACATGATGATGTAAGAGACAGTTGATCAAGAGTCGAGAGGAGAATGCTCATGGCTTAGACTGAGTGACACCTCAGGCGGAACCACCCACTCCTGTTTGCAGTGGGTATCATAGCAGGAGGGAGTGGAAAACATCAGCACGTCACAAAAATCAGTTTCATGTCGTTGTAAAACCAGTTTGCTCTGTTCTGCTCCGCCCGTCAATGACAGGGCCACGTTCCCCAGTGCCACACCTCGGGAACCTAATTTCAATACTTTAACATCTTGTTATAAGCCCTGAACGCCAGGTCTCTACTTACTGGACCAGCTGTAAGGTGGGGGTGGCTTTTCAATGGCTGCAGGGCGAGGGTTGTACTTTTTTTTTTATTCATGGGGATGAGGGTGTCACTGGCTAGGCCAGCATTTATTGCCCATCCCTAAATGCCCTTGTTCATAGGGTAGTTAAGAGTCAACCATATTGGGACTAGGAAAGGAGGGTATCCCAGGGTATGTGCGGGGGCGCATGTTGATCTGTACAAGTGGCCTCAAGATGGCGAAGGATGAGGAGGCATTCTCCAGAGGAGATGAGGCCAGATGGAGATGTGAGGGTGAGGGTGTGTGTGAGAGAGTGAGTGGTGATGTCCCTTGAGTTGGCTGTGAGTGAGATGCTAGTGAATGTGTGATGGGTTTGTGAATGTGAGAGTTTTGAGCGATGAGATGGTAGCCTTACCCTGGCAGCACGGATGAGATCATTCATCCTTTGTGCACTGAATGGCCAAACTCTCCTGTATAGCGTTGGCACTGACCACCATTGCCACTGCCTCTCAAGCTAGAGTGGCGAGATCGCTGGACCTCCTGCGGCCAGGGTGAGGTAGAGGACATTATGGAGGGCCTCCAAAAGGCATTCCAGTGACGGGTCGCTGAACTCTTCTTTCCTTTCACTGGAGCAGTCCTGGGCTGATGGCACTGAGAACTGTGTGGGCGGCTGCAGTTTAGATATGGCACCCAGAGTGAGGAAGCAGTGAGGTAACAACGTGGCGGGTGATTCGGAGGCCGCCCACCAGCGTGTTTCCTGTGGCTGTACAATTGGTGAGGCAGGAAGCAGATGCTACAGTGTGAAAACCTGCCATTGCAGCTGGCAGGTAAAATGTCATTTTTCATTCCCGCTATCTCACTTAGTGCAAATCTAGGATGATTCCACCCCTGGTCTTGTATATCTGTACTAGTTATGCTCATCCAATAAACCAGCTACTGTTCAGACATATCTATGTCTCTGCAATCATTCCTTAGCCTGTCACAACCAATGCTCTTGAGGTTTAATAAATGATCTCAGAGTAAAAGATCCCCTAGGAAACAGTGACCATAACATGGCAGAATTAAGCATTCAGTTTGAGAGTGAGAAACTTGGGTCAGAAACAACTGTGCTAAACTTAAAGAAGGGTCATTGCAAAGGAATGAGGGCAGAGTTGGCTGGAGTGGACTGGGAAAGCAGTTTAGCAGAAAAGACGATTGGTGAACAATGGCAGACGTTTTAGAAAATAGTTCATGACTCATAACAAAGATATATCCCAGTGAGAAAGAAGGATTCTAGTAAGAGAATAAACCAACCATGGTTAACCAAGGAAGCTAAGGATAGTTTCAAATTGAAAGAAAAAACATACAATGTGGCAAAGATTAGTGGTAAGCCAGAGGATTGGGAAACTTTTAAAAACCAAAAGATGACAAAAAAAATAAAGAGGGAGAAAATAAACTCTGAGGGTAAACTAGCAAATAACATAAAAACGGACAGTGAGAGCTCATTTAAATATATAAAAAGGAAGAGAGAGGCCAAAGTGAACATAAAGAATGAGGCTGGGGAAATAATAATGGGGAATCAGGAAATGGCAGAGGAGTTGAATAAATACTTTGCATCAGTCTTCACAGTAGAAGACACTAATTAGCATTCCAAAAATACTAAATAATCATGGGGCAAAAAGTGGGGGAGGAAATAAATGCAATAATTATCACTAGAGAAAAAGTACTAGGGCAACTAATGGGGCTAAAGGCCAATAGGGCACCTGGACCTGATGGGTTGCATCCTAGGATATTAAAGGAAGTGGCTGCAGAGATAGTGAAAGCTGTCATAGCTATCTTCCGAGAATCCTTCAATTCTGGAAAAGTCCCAGAGGATTGGAAAACTTCCAATATAACACCCTTATTCAAAAAGGGAGGGAGGCAAAAAACAGATAACTATAGGCCAGTTAGCTTAACATCTGTCATTGGGAAAATGTTAGCGTCTATTATAAAGGATGTAATAGCAGAGCATTTAGAAATGCATCATCTAAACAAGCAGAGTCAGCATGACTTCATGAAGAGGAAATCATGCCTAACAAATTTATTAGAATTCTTTGAGGAGGTAACAAGCAGGATAGATAAAGGGGAACCAGTAGATGTAATATATTTGGATTTCCAAAAGGTGTTTGATAAGATACCCACATAAGGCTGCTTAATAAGATAAGAGCCTATGGTTTTGGGGGTAGTATATTAGCATGGATAGAGAATTAGGTAACTAATAGATGACAGGGAGTTGGGATAAGGGGGGCACTTTCAGGATGGCTGTAACTGCTGAAGTGCCACAGGGATCAGTGCTGGGTGCACAATTATTTACAATATATATAAATGACTTAGATGAGGGAAGTGAATGTACTATCACCAAGTTTGCGGATGACACAAAGATAGGTGGGAAGGCAAGTGGTGAGGATGATGCAAAGTCTACAGAGGGATATGGACAGATTAAATGAACGGGCAAAAAGAGTGGCAGATGGAATATAATGTGGGAAAATGTGAGGTTATGCATTTTGGCAGGAAGAATAGAGGAGCTGAATATTATTTAAATGGAGAAAGGCTATAGAAAGCTGCAGCACAGAGGGATTTGGGAATCCTTGTGCATGAATCCCAAAAAGCTAACATACAAGCTCAGCAGGTAATAGGGAAGGCAAATGGAATGTTGGCCTTTATTTCAAAGGGGATGGAGTATAAAAATAGGGAAGTCTTGACAAAATTATACAAGGCAATAGCTAGGCCACACCTAGAATATTGTGAACAATGTTGGTCCCCTTATCTAAGGAAAGACATACTGGCATTAGAGGCAGTCCAGGGAAGGTTCACTAAGTTGACCGCAGGTATGGAGGGATTTTCTTATGAGGAGAGGTTGAGTAGGTTGGGCCTGTACTCATTGGAGTTTGGAAGAATGAGAGGCGACCTTATTGAAACATATAAGATTCTTAGGGAGCTTCACAGGGTAGATGCTGAGAGGTTGTTTCCCTTTGTAGGAGAGTCTAGGACCAGAGTAAGGGGGCACCCATTTAAGACAGAGATGAGGAGGAATTTCTTCTCTCAGAGAGTAGTGAATCTGTGGAATTCTTTACCGCAGAGGGCTGTAGAGGCTGGGTCATTAAGTATATTCAAGGCTGAGATAGACAGATTTTTAATCAGTAAGGGAATGAAGGGTTATGGGGAAAAGGCAGGAAAGTGGAGTTGAGGATTATCAGATCAGCCACGATCTCATCAAATGGTGAAGCAGACTCAATGGGCCGAATGGCCTACTTCTGCTTCTGGATCATATTGTCTTAAGGTCACACCAAACAGGCAGTTCAGTCTTGAATTTTGAATGCCCGACTGGTGAAGTACTCCGTCCAGTGATTGGTAACCACGGTGAAGAGACGAGTAGAATTATTGCATCAATCTGGAGTGTTGTGGGACTCCAGCTGAGCGGGCCACACGTTCTGCTCCCAACAGAACTGAGGACTACTAAAGTAGGCCCAGACCTGGTGCAGCACCTCTTGCAGGGTGTGACAGGGTGAACGTCTGGTTGATGAGTCTAGAACCAGGGGACACAGTCTCAGGATAAGGGGCAGGCCATTAAAGACTGAGACGAGGAGGAATTTCTTCACTCAGAGGGTGGTAAATCTTTGGAATTCTCTACCCCAGAGGGCTGTGAAAGCTCAGTCATTCAATATGTTCAAAACAGAAATCTATAGATTTCTGGAGGCTAATGACATTGAGAGACATGGAGATGGTGCAGGAAAATGGCATTGATAAATGATCTGCCATGATTTAATTGAATGGAGGAGCAGGATTGATGGGCTGAATGGCCTAGTCCTGTTTCTATGTTCCTACCTGCACTGGCAATGGGCAACCAAGCTGTTTTCCAAATCTCAAATTTCCAGCCGCACCGATGACAAATAGCGTGGGCAGCAACTGAAAAATTGCACCTCCCATGTATTAAGCAATACATTAACTCCAGTGCTCCTATTATTGTAAGTGATTGCAGCTGAGTCACTAGACAGAGCAGTGCAATATCGAACTGCCCAGTTCAAGACAGCTTAATAAAGCAGCAAATTTGTGCATTTCTATAGCAAATTTCACATCCTGCAGGATCTCCCAAAGCTCTTTCCAGTCAATGAAATGCTTACTAAAGGATAGACGCTCTGGTAGTGTCCGAAATTCGGCAGTCAATTGTCACCGAGCAAGATCCCGAAAAACAGCAATGTGAAACTGACCAGATAATACTTGATTGGGGGACGAACACTAGCTGGGATGTCAGGCAAAACTGAACTGCTCTACTTTTCTTCAATCACCTGGATTTCACGCTTGGTGTGCACACCAGGTCAGAGGGTTCCAGACGCGGAAGCGAAATCTGAGGGGTGGAATTGTCCCGGGTTTGCACAAGGTGCAGTAGCCGGCATGAAACAAAGACGCTTTACCCGCCGACTGCAATGGCCATTTTTTTTGCGCCATATCGTCCCCTTCCCACCTCAAATTATACAGTTCCTGGAAATCACGCTGGCCTCCAATTGGTCGGCCACACTGTTACCACATCGTTTCCTCGTGCCGGCTGCCATATTTAAACTGCAGCCACGCCCACACTTCTCAATGTTTGAAGCCCGGGACTGCTCGGGTCCAGACAAGGCCCCAAAAGGTAGGAAGGGTGCAGCTCCCCGACTTAGCGACGCTACCCTGGGATGCCTTTGCCATGGTGGAGGCCGCTGTGATGTCCTCTACCCCCGCTCTGGCTGCAGGAGGCCCATCAGTCTCACAACTCCGGCTTGGGAGGCAGTGGGAGTGGTGGTCAGTGCCAATGCTACACACAGGAGGTCGGCCTTCCAGTGCAGAGAGAGGATGAATGATCTCATCTGTGCAGCCAGGGTAAGGCAACCATCTCGTCACTCAACTCTCAAACTCAAGCCCATCACACATTCACTGGCATCTCACTCGCTACCAGCTCAAGGGACATCACCTTTCACTCTCTCACACACACACACACCCTCACATCTCCATCTGGCCTCATCTCCTCTGGAGACTGCCTCATCCCATCCATGGCTACACCCAGCACACACCTGACATCCTTCTCAGTTGGCCTGGCATGCGCCTTGCTCTCCATCTATCTTTATGCAGGACAAGATCGCGCACAATCAATGGGAGAGGTCCCAGATTTGGGGGGGGGGGGGGGGGAGGTGGGGGGGGGTGGAGTGCCAGACATCAAAATCCTCACTCCATTCGAGAGCCGCACACTGGAGCTGACCAGAGCAAATGTGGGCCATTCCTGTGGTGACAGTGATGTTGGTGGCAGCTCCCATTTGAGGATCATGCACCACACCATCCCTCTCTCATAACTACTCTGTTGTTCTACCACTTGTTCAGTGTTCAACATGGCTGCCAAGCACTAACCATCTCCACATTCTGTCCTAGGCACATCGGACACATCCCCTTCAGGCAACCTTGACCCCAGCTCCAGAACCGAGAGCACCCTCGGATGAGGACCCGGAGGGTAGCACCTTTGAAGACCTGTCACGGTGCTCGGTCACACCCTCCACCTGCGCAGTGACATGCACCTTGGTGGGCCCTAAATAGAGGGCAGCCTCGGGGTCACATTCTGGTGTGAGCAGAGCACACAATCTGTTGCACAGCAGGCAGAGGCAGGGACATCCTTAGGTCGCCAGCACTCGGAGGACTGCTGGAGGTAAGGAATCTGCTAAGTCTGATCAGGTGATGAGCCTCTGGATTTGGTCCTCGATCAGTTGGTGGAGCTGAAGAGACAATCATGGGAACATCAGGAAGGGATGTCCGCTGCACTCCTCAGATTGCAAGAGACAACAGAGGATTCCGTCCGCCTTCAGTCTGAGGTGATAGCGCTGGCATGCTGACGCACCGAGGTCAACACTGGCAGGATAGCGCCCACCATGGAGACCTTGGTCCAGGATGTCGCTCCTGCACTGCTGCACGGACTCAACTCCATCGCTGACACCATAGTTGGCCTTCAACAATGTCAATGCGAGAGGGGTGTGGGGCAGCTCAATCTCACTCCAGCTTCCCCTTTTCCTTAAGGAGTCAGCCAGGTGCTGTCAGGCACCAATAGGGAGAAGGACCAGCAGCTCAACACCCCAGGGCCATCCACCCAGGTGACTCCGGGAATGTCCTCAGATTCCTGTGGCCCCCGCAGCTCCAGCTCCACAGGCCAAGGAGGGTGCAGGTGGCCCACAGCAGGACACCCAGAGCAGACCAGTGCCCTCCAGGTCGCAGTGCTCCAGAGGATGCCCACCAAGGTCGTCACTGGATGTAGCAGTCAGCAGGCTGTCTCCACCTTCGCTGTCGATATTGAGGGAGCACCAAGACGTAGCGGCAGGGTTAGGAAGATGTAACTCTTTTGGAATGTAGAATGCCTATGTGGGCTGACCTCTTCTATATTATTTCATGGGGTATAGGCATCGCTGGCAAAGCCAGCATTTGTTACCCATCCCTAATTACGCTTGCTAGGCCATTTCAGATGCAGTTAAGATTCAGCCACACAATGCTGGGCATCTGGAGTCACACGTAGACCAGACCAGGTGGGGATGGCACATTTCCTTCTCAAAAGGGTATTAATGAAGCAGATGTTTTTATTTAACGACCATTGATGATAGCTGGTTTTCAGATCCAGATTCAAATTAATCAAATTCAAATTCCACCAGGTGACATGGTTGGATTTGATCCCGTGACTCCTGAGAATATTAGCCTGGGCCTTTGGTTTACTAGCCCAGTGACATTACCACCATGCCACTGTCTCCCCTTGCACAGCCTGGGCAGGGGGATTAATCGCTTGTACATAATGTTCACTATTGTCAATAAACTCCCAAGAATGTCTTCTTGCTATGGTTCTTTGTTATGGTGAGCAATGCTCGTGTCACTCAGATGTGAAACCTTGGTTCCAGCACAAGATAAAGACCAATGCCCTGGAACAAGCTCTCTACGGTGGCCATCGCCCTGCCATATTGACCTTGGTGCATCAGTATGCCGGGATTTTCAGTCCAGGGCCCCTCCCTGTGCTTTGTGTAACCTTCAGACCAAAGTGATGGTCCGGTTTAATTCTTGCATTGGTGATGCCTGCACCTCAATGGTGCTGGTCATTGCTGCCAGAATGTCGTGGGCAGGCGTCACAGAGTTCCGTCATTCTCTGTGTGTTCTCAGCACCTTTGAGATAGGACTGACCCCCATCTCTTCAGCATCTGTGACCAGCGACGCTGTGCTCCTGAAGGGGTCAGATGCTGAAGGCTGACAAAGGATCAGATACATTTAAAGTTTCACAGCTACAGCTCCATCATATAGGCACAAGCGAGCTGCCTCAGCCAGACAGGAGTCAGACATTCACAGAGGCGATGGGAAGATCGGTGGAGTATCCCCACTGAATGTCATCATCATCCTCCTGGGGCCTCCACTGCGTCTCCATGATATGAACCTGAGCACTGAGGGTATGTGCTCTGCCATCAGCCACACAGGAGTCAAATGTTCACAGATGCAAGGTGAGGATGTCAGGAATGTCCTCCATGCATATCGTCATCATCCTCCACGAATCTTGTGGCTATGAGGGCCTGAGTGCTCCTGCTTCATCTGGCCAGTGCAATGACCTCATCATCGGCATCCTGGCCTTTGAAACCACATCTCTGCCACCCTCCTCATCAAGGAGAGGTGCAGCTCTTCCATCTTCTCCTCAGCCAGGTCCTCCCCATGTTGTAGCGCCAGGATGTGGAGTATGGCAGTAAGCTACAATGCTGCGCGACACCCTCTGGGGAGGGTATTGCAGTGCTCCCCCGGACTGCTGAGGCATTCGGAACCTCATTTTCAAAATGCCAATCATTTACCCCACCAAAGTCCAGGACGCGCATGGACCTCATCATCCTGTCGCTCTGCTGCAGTCTGAGGCTGCCGCATGGGTGTCACTCGCCATGTCCTCTGTGGGTAGCCCTCAACCCTGAGGAGCCAACCCTGCAGCCTCTGGGGACCCTGGAAGATGTCAGGGATCTGCGAGCTTCTCGGGATGTGGGAGTCATAGGCACACCCTGGGAATCGTGCACTGACCTGTAGGATGCTTGTGTGGTGGTCGCACACCAGCTGAAAATTCAGTGAGTGGAAGCCCTTGTGGTTGACTCCTTGTTGCCATGGAGATCTAAGCACGTGAGTGTAGTCAATGGCACCCTGCACCTGTGGAAAACCAGAGATCTGCGCAAATCCCAGCGCTCCTGCCTTTCCTGATCCCTGGCAAAATGCATAAAGTTCTGTGATTTGTGAAGATGGCGTCCATGACTTCCTGGATACACTTGGGTGTGGAGGCTTGCGAGACCCCACACAGCTCACATGTGGAACCCTGGAAGGAGCCAGTGGTGTAAAAATTAAGCACCACTGTCACTTTCATGGCCACTGGCAGTGGATGCCCTCCACATACCCATGACGCCAAATCCTAAAGCAGGTGGCATATGTGTCCGATCAGTTCCCTAGAAATGAGCGACTCTGGTTCTCAGTCATCTGCAGGAATAACAAGCACCATCTATAGACCCTGGGTCTAGCGAGCCGCCTACGAGCAATGGCTCTTTGTGGATCTTCAGCTGCATGCACAGCAGGCCCTGTCTCCCCTTCATCTTGAGGGAGATGCTCCTCCCTTTGCTGATCCAAGCGCCACTGTCAGTCTCTTCTTCTTCATCTCTGCTCCCTGTAAGCCATGAGACAGACCATTAAATCACCAGGCTCCATGATCCTGATGTTCTCCTGCAGGGTCAAAGGGAGAGATGAGTGGGTTAGCATATATGTGTCCTAAGAACATCTCTTGGTTAAGTCTGAAGGCCCTTTCACACATGCAGGAGAGTGCGAGTCACCACTTGGGTGGCCAGTCTGCAGTGCACTCATTGGCTGTGCGAAACCCCACCCACCTCCGCCCCACTCCACTTGACCGATTGGCGGCAGCTTCAGCCACTGGACTGCAGGCTGTGCTCTCAGCTCAGGCACAGGCATTCTCCTAACCCGCACTGCAAGGCTGCACTGTTAGCTTGAACCATGATGGATACAGGTCCAAACCTGAATAAAGACATTGCAAGGGGCTGTGAGCTCTCCACCAGTGACTGTGGCATGTCCTCCTTTCACAAAGGGATTGTACAACTTGCCCAGCCAGCCACTTGTTCTCCTGCCCCCTAAAATGCACCTTAATTTTCAGTCTGCTCCCGAGTGGTGAAAGGTTCTGGATCATTTGGTGGCACACTCATGCTTTTGAGTTGCTTGAGTGGGCAGCAAAGCTTCAGACACTCAACTCCAAGTGCGTCAATGGAGCTGCAGCTGAACGGTCTCAGCTGTGGAAGAACGCCTGCGCACCACAGCTCCTCCACCGCACCACCAGTCTGACCCGCACTGGAGCTCTTGCCCCGGCACCACACTGAACACCAGCCGGGAAATAGCGACTTGCCTATGCTCCCCTGCTGAATGTGTGGCGCCTCTTCCTTGATGTCCCACGGGTGATGCTCGCGAGTGCTGCGCATGTTCGTGTGCACTCACCTCCAAGCTGCCCTCGCAGTTTAGCTCGACAGGCGCACGCCTTTTAAAGGTGGTCGTGAAGCAACGCTGTTCTGAAGTCACAACGGCGTGGGCGGTAAATTTGACGTGGGGAGAAGATTCTGGCGAGCAGGGTTACATTAGATGCAAATGTATTAAAATGATGTTCCCGACATGTGGCGGTGGGAAACGCGGCCCACCACTGTCAGGTGCAACAGTCACAAACTGGTTTCACAACGGCGTAAAACTCATTCTTGGTCTTCAGGATATTGTCCACTCACGCCTGCTGGACCATTCCGTCTGATGAGTGCTTTCCACATTTTATTCCAACCCTTTAGTATTTGACAGAAAGGTCTCACTTAGCAGTTCTGAGTTAGAACTGCTATCTGTGTTTTGTCGAGGTCCATTAGCACAGTGTGCTGCTCGGAGTTAAAACTTCCTGAAAGTGACAAGTACAGTAAAAGGTTCTTGATATATTGAAAGAGCATTTGAGATTAATTTTACTTGAAGTGCAACCTTTTACCTGAGGCTTTTACCTCTGAAGGCAAAGCGGAAGTTGGTTCGAGGATTAGAAAACATATTTTCATTGATTAGTTTCCTTTGTTCCTCATTATAATCTTTAACACTACAAACACCACACAACCATTATCTTAATGTTTAAAACGCTATTTCCTTTCTTTATGAAATGAATAAAACTTCGCCATGAAGGGGTGGTCTATTCTTAAAGAACGTATCATGCTACAAGTAGTTTTAAAAACAGTGTTGCCTCTCAATCAGAATCAATCTAAAGCTTTCCTGTAAGCTAGCAATACAGTTTCTCATGTTCCGAATGTTAATCATGTTAACAATCACTGCCCTCAGTCTAAGCTTACATTACACTATGCCTAGTACAGGCTGGCAATATAATCACCTCCTACCTTTCACAGTCTTCATTTTAACCAGCTGTGGGGCAGGTGCGACCGTAAAGCCTCCTTCAGTACCCACAGCTTTGAACAAACGTTTGGTGGTCGGGACTTTCTCATCAATCGCTGGGAAATAAATCCTTCAGAAACTAAAGAGGGAGGCAATACCTATGTATGGGGAGCAGCGAAGGACAGAAATTTCCTCCACTAAACTACACTTGATGACTTCCTTGGGTTAATTTGAGACTAAAGGTTAATAAAGCTTACTCATTAACTCCCCTTATAGAAGTACTGATATCAGACAGCTGAAAGCACTTGATTGCAGGAATGTCTTACACACAGCCAAGCGTTCAGACGCTCCCTGAATGCTAATAAATCAGCGACATTCAGGAGTTTGGAAAATGCCACTGCCCTCCATCGGGAGTGTTCGTGTATCCAAGAAATGTTGTATTGTTTTGGTAACATTCTTACCCCTGTATGAGCGAACGGAGAATTGAACCTGACTCATGACCCAATCGGTGATAACACCAAATTATATTGTTTCTTAAAGTGCAATTTCCGATAATCCTCATCCCCCTTCACGTTTGTTGTCAGAGATCTAATGAAAAGTAAACTGCATTACAGCAGTGACCAAGGGTGCTTCATTGGCTGTAAAGCTTGTTGGAATGACCTGGGGTCATGGAAGGAGCTATAGAAATGCAGGTGCTTTCTTTCTTTTAACTTGACAATTGCATTCGAAGTCCATTTATACCTCCTGCCTGAGGAAATGGATTTGAGGGAGGAATGCATGATACAGTGGTTTATCATGTGACATTCATGCCACACAAGTACCAGGCAATGAGATTCCATGTGGTGGGTAAAATGGCTACTGTCCTGAAACCTTTATTAATCAAAAGATGACATCAGAGGTCACATAACTATGGCAAGCCACAGTGCAAAAGGCAACAGTGCAGCATTTCTCCAAACAATGACCGTCTCCAACAAGGGACAATCCAAACATCTCCCCTTGACATTCACTGGCATTACCATTACTGAATCCCCCAGTGTCAATACTTGGGGATTACCATTGACCAGAAACTGAACTGGACCAGCCATGTGAATACTGTGGCTACAAGGACAGGTCAGACGCTGGGAACTCTGTGGTGAGTAACTCACTCCTGACTGCCCAAAGCCTGTCCACCATCTACAAGGCAGAAGTCAGGAGTGTGATGGAACACTCTCCACTGGCCTGGATGAGTGCAGCTCCAACAACACTCAAGAAGCTCGACACCACCCAGGACAAAGCAGCTCGCTTGATTGGCATCTCATCCACCAACCTAAACATTCACTCCTTCCACCACCGACGCACAGTAGCAGCAGTGTGTATCATCTACAAGATGCACTTCAGCAACTCCAAGGCTCCTTCGATAGCACCTTCCAAACCTGCAACCTCTACCACCTAGGACAAGGGCAGCAGGTACATGGGAACACCACCACCTGCAAGTTCCCCTCCAAGCCAGACACCATCCTCACTTTGGCCCACGTTTTTGACCCAGCAACAATAAAGGAATGGCAACACAGTTCCAAGTCAGGTTGGTGGACCATTTTTCATGTATCTGCAGCCGCTGCCTAAAACAGGCCTTACCATTCAACCCTCACGGAAAGTTTAAGAAAAAAAGAAAGAACAAGCATTTATATAGCATCCATCAGGTCCTTGAGACATCCCTGTTATGGCATAGTGGATGGTAAATTCAATTTAATTAATTCAATTAAGTCCCACACACACAGACACAGGCACAGACCCCACTATTACTCTATAATAAATTCCAAATAATATTATGAAAATTATTATATCTTCCTGACATCCCAAAGCAGTTCACAGCCAATCAAGTACTTCTAAAGAGTGCTCACTGTTTTAATATTCTGAGCTAATTAGTGCACAGCAAGCTCCCACAAGCAGCAATGAGGTAAGCGGACATTTTTTTTTAATGGTGGCATTTGGTTTGGCATTTGGTATGAATAGAAGAACCCCAGGATTTAATCAACATCATCAAAACAGATTATCTGGTGGCTATCTAGTTGCTCTTTGTGGGATCTTGCTGTGCACATATCGGCATTTCCCTACACTACAACAGTGACTACACGTCAAACTTGCTTCACTGATGATAGAGCACTCTGGGTTTGTCACAAGGATGTGAAAGACACCATGGAAAGGCAATTTGTTTCTCTCTTTCTTTCTTCGATGTGACCTTACCGAAGAATGAGGAGTCAGTGAGACAAAATCCTTCCGATGGTGACAACTGACTGCGACCCAACATATTCACCTCGGACCTCATCCACTGCTTCATCCAAACACCGGAAGTGATTGGTGGGAAAACTCTGCAAGACAGAATTTGCAAAACCCATTACTCTGGTGATTTGTTACATTTATTTCATTTTGAGTTCAAGCTGAAGCAGTATAAAAATATGATCTCTGTGGGTGAGAAAGAGCAGTGATATTTCACACATTAATTTTATATAAGCCAGTTCAGAGGCATAAAGAAACTTTAGAACATTTGCTGAAAAGTGACATGTGTTGCCGAAGCTTTTCATCAGGACAAATGCAAGAATGCCAACTTTCAAACTATCACAACAATTTATAGTACAGGAGAAAAGGGTACTGATTGACTCATACACAGGGACCCATTCTTTGCAAACAAAAGGAATATGTTCAAGGCTTTTTTGAATTCAGGAGATTGGGGGGCCTGTAGTTCCTCAGTGCTTTCTCCATGGCAATGCCTTGGCCAATCAGAGTTGACTTTCCAACTAGTTGGCACCCTTTTCTCCTGTAGTATAAATTGTTGTGCTTATTTGAAATTTGGTATTCTTGTGTTTGTCCTGGTGAGTGTAAGACAAGAAGCTTCAGCAACATGTCTCTCTTTTCAGCAAAATTCAAGTTCTGTGCTACCAAGCGACTGTTTAGAAAACTCGTAGCTGCTCAAGGCTGAGTATCTGGTGATAGGATTTATTAAAGTAGCAGCCCGAATGCCTTTAGAGAGAAATTTCACAAAGATTTTATTCCCTCGTGGGAGTTTGCAAATCCGCTCTACCTCTGTTTAGTAGAACTGGAGAAGATATACAACCGTGTTCCTCGGGATATTTTGTGGGAGGTGCTGGTGCTGCTTCTGCGTGTTATCAGGTCCCTCTATTCATGGAGCGAGCGTTCTCTCTGCATTCTCGGCGTTAAGTTGAATTCGTTCAAGGTGGGTGTTGGACTCCCCCAAGGGTGCGTCTTGTCTTCACTCCTGTTTGTGATTTTCATGGACAGGATATCAAGGCGCAGCCAAGGTACAGAGAGTATCCAGTTTGGGGGCTTGAGGGTGGCATCTCCACTGCTTTCAGATGATGTTGTGCTTCTTGCCTCATCCGACTGTGATCTCCAGCGCACTCTCGAACGTTTCTCTGCTGAGTGTGATGCGGCTGGGATGCGGATCAGCACCTCCAAATCAGAGGTCACGGTTCTCTCCCGGAAAAGAGTGGGTTTCCCTGTCCAGGTGAGGGGGGAACAGCTTCCCTTAGTGGAGGAGTTCAAGTATCTTGGGATCTTGACCGTGAGTGATGGCCGGGGGCAGCATGAGATTGACCTGGCTGCAGTTCTGCGGGCGCTCTACCAGTCTGTGGAGGTGAAGCGGGAGCTGAGTTTAAGGATGAAGCTCTTGGTTTACTGGTTGATCCATGTCCTCCTCCTGACCTATGGTCATGAACTGTGGGTAATGACCGAAAAGATAAGATTGCCGGTACAAGTGGCGGAAATGAGGTTTCTCCACAGGGTTATTGGGTGTGGTAATCTGATGTGTAATATACCTTTAAGAAGAATGTTATAATGGAAAAGCACATGATCTTAATATCCAATAGCAGAGTAGCGTGGGCTACTTCTGTAGTTAGTAGTCAGTAGTCAATAGTTAGTAGCAGCAGAGTGTAGAGATAGAGTTTGAAGTGTAAGCACATGTTTAGTTGCTGCTGAGTACCTTTGTAAATAAACACAGAGTTTCTACCTAGGAAGTGTCTGCTACTCAACTCTATCATTAGCACCAAATCGGCCGCCCCTTGCAACAAGTGTGCGGACAGGATCCAACAAACTGGTGACTAGGGTCCAACAAATTGGCAACAAGGATTAAACAAGTTAAACAGAAGCAAACAAGAGGAACGAAGTTGGCACCACACCCCACACAGCATTGTAAGTACCATCCAAATCAGCGAAGTCACTCCCTCACAGCATGTCTCAATTCAGAAGAATTGATCCTTTCAGTCCAGCAACAGACAATTGGTCCCACTATACTGAGCATCTCTCGATCTTTTACCAAGCAGATGAGATTTTGAGGGAAGAGAAGGGGTGGGGGGGCGATCCTCTTAAGTACATGTGGGAATAAGACTTACGGCTTGATTCAATGTTTGAAAGCACCCGGTGCCCCAGGCTCAAGGAGTTTTGATGAATTTGTGGATCTGGTGAAGGATCATTACCAACCAAAGCCTTCAGTAACGATGCAAAGGTTCAAGTTTAATTTAAGAATTTGAGCCCCGGGGGAGACAGTCGCAAGCTATGTGGCAAGTTTGAAGCAATTAATGGAGCATTGTGAGGTCGGTACATCCTTAAACAATATGCTTAGAGATTATTTGGTGTGCAGTGTGAATGAGGACACGATTCAGAAGCGATTGTTATCCAAAGCAAATTTGGATTTTAAAAAGGCTCTGGAGATTGCACCGGCCATGGAAAGTGCAGTTAGAGGTTCAAAAGCCAAACAGGGCGTGTAAAATGGCGCCATCCTCCACATTGGGCAGGAAACCCCAGCCAAAAAGGGAGTGAAAATGCAAGACTCTACTGAGAAGTGGTAAACAGCCCCCCGCTAACAGGAAACAAGAAAAAAAAACTCAGCAGTGAAAAGGAGTAATATAAATAGAGGCGGAAAGAAACGATCTTTTAACAATTGGCACTTTGAAAATTAGAATGTTTTTTATTGTCATAAAAACACGTAATGAGACAGTGTAGGGAAAGAGTCAAACATACTTTTAAAGAAAAGGAAAAACCCCAGTGAGATCTACAATGTAGAAGAGCCTGAAGTAACAGATTCAGATATTAATTCATCGTATAGCTTGAAGGTTGGGAGAACCGGACTAATCTATGTAACAGTGAAAGTGAATGGTAGACCTGTTAGAATGGAAGTGGACACAGGAGCTTCAGTACAGTAATTGGGGAACATACCTTCAAATACCTGAGCAATGGAGAACATCAAATAAATTTGGAAGAAACAACTGTCGAATTAAAACCATGCACAGGTGAAGACAACCAAGTCAAAGGTATAAGTAGTGTAACTGTTCATTATGGCAGCCAATCAGTAAATGATGGCAGTTGCAGGCAAGGGACCTAGGGTGAAACTGGCCAAAAAGGAATCAAGTTGGAATGGGCTGAAATTTTCCGATTGAGAGCAAGTGGGTTACTAGAGCTACTACAAAAGTTCGGCACAGTCTTCAGGGACAAACTTGGAAAGATCCGGGGCTGGAGGCAAAAATTCATGAGGATCCAGAGGCCACCCTCCCCGATTCATGAAGGCCAGACCTGTACCTTATGCACTGAGAGAAAAGATTGACACCGAACTGAACAGACTAGAGAAACTGGGATTTTATACAACCTGTTCATTTCTCAGAATGGGCAGCGCCCATAGATCAAGTCCTTTAAGCCGACCAAAGAGTCCAAATTTGTGAAGGCTACAAATTGACAGTTAACAAAGTAACTAAGATAGACAGACACCCCATTCCAAAATTGAAGACCTGTGTGCCAAGCTGGCAGGTGGAACTGCCTACATGAAGCTTGATTTAAGTCATGCTTATCAATATTAGGTAATTCCTCCCAGGAATTTGTCACAATTAATACCCACAAAGGGTTGTACCAACAAACCCATTTGCCTTTTGGCCCCTCCTCAGCTTGTGCCATCTTCCAGATAACAATGGAAACTTTACTGCAGGGGCTGCCCCAAGTTGTAGTCTATTTAGATGATGTTTTGGTGACAGGGTTCACTGAAGTAGAACACATGGCAAACTTAGAAGAAACCTTAAAAAGTTTCTTACAGGCTGGAGCGCATTTAAAAAAGAAAAGTGCATGTTCCAAGCGAGGGAAGTAATCTATTTGGGTCACAGGGTAGATTCACAGGGCCTCCCCCCGGTTCAGCCATTAGAGAGGCACCTGCACCAAAGAACACTTCAGAACTCAAATCATTTGTAGGATTGATCAATTATTATGGGTGGTTCTTACCCAATTTGTCTACAGAACTGGCCCCTCTGCATTCTCTACTCAAGAAAAACCAACATTGGTCTTGGGAGGTGCCCTAGAAAGAAGCTTTCAAGAAGGTCAAACAATTGTTGCACTCGTCCAACCTAATAGTTCAATATGGCCAGAGGAAAGAATGACTCGTGACCTGGGACTTCTGATGCATCCCCCTATGGCAGGGGAGCAGTGCTCTCCCGTTGAATGGACGATGGCACTGAATGGCCTATAGGATACATATCAAGAATGCTCACCACTGTGGAAAAGGGATATTCGCAGATAGATAAAGGAAGCCTGTCAATCATCTTTGGTATCAAGTAATTTCACCAGTACGTACATGGCCACCATCTTACTATCATTTCAGATCACAAGCCATTGTTAGGATTATTCAGTGAGGACAAGGTTATATCACCCATAGCCTCAGAAAGAATACAATGATGGGCTTTAATCCTGGTAGCATACGAGTATACTTTTGTAGAAAGGCTTGGTAGTCAGATTGCAAACGCCGATGCACTCAGTCATTTGCCTTTACAAGAAAAGGTTGTGGAAGTCCCAGTTCCACAAGAACTTATTTTGTTGTTACTTTTCTTAGATTCATCGCCGCTATGTACACGACAGATCAGAGACTGGTCAAATAGGGACCCAGTCCTATCACAAATACGAGAACAAGTAATTTATGGTTAATCACAAGAGCCTGTATCTGATTAAATGAAATTGTACTTTAACAGAAGACATGAAATAACCAGCCAGGGTGGTATCTTATTGTGGGGAGCACGAGTGGTTGTTCCCCCAAAGGGATGAAAGCCATTGTTAATTGAACCACAAAGTGCACATCCAGGAATTTCCCGAATGAAGACTATAACACACAGCTATCTATGGTGGCCTGGGATGGATTGTGGAATAGAGAGCTTAATGAAGAATTGTGTGCAATGTCAGCTGAAAAAGTTACCTTCAACAGCTCCATTGCACCCTTGGGAATGGCCAGGCAGACCATGGGTGTGGTTGCACATTGACTATGTGGGACCTTTCCTGGGAACAATGTTCATTGTTGATGCCCACTCAAAATGGATGGACATATATGAGGTGAAGTCACCGAAATCTTTTGCTACAATTGAGAAGCTACGTCAAAGTTTTACCATCAACAGGCCACCAGAAGTAGTGGTTTCTGGTAACAGCACGGCATTTATGAGTGCTGAGTTTCAGTGGGTTATCAGCCTTAACAGTGTCACTTATGTAAAAACTTCACCATACCACCCTTCCTCAAATGGATGGGCTGAAAGAGCAGTTCAAACGTTCAAGTCAGCATGAAAAGGTTAATTAGAAATTCCTTAGCAACCAAGCTAGCACACTTTCTTTTCCATAGCCACAGTATTTATATGGCTAGTCCAGTTTAGTTCCTGGTCAATGGTAACCCCAGGATGTTGATAGTGGGGGATTCAGTGATGGTGATGCCATTGAACATCAAGGGGCAATGGTTAGATTCTCTCTTGTTGAAGAAGGTCATTGCCTGGCACTTGTTTGGTGCAAATGTTACTTGCCACTTTTCAGCACAAGCCTGAATGTTGTCCAGGTCTTGCTGCATATTGGCATTGACTGCTTCAGTATCTGCGGAGTCGTGAATGGTGCTGAACATTGTGCAATCTTCAGTGCAAATCCCCAGTTCAATCCTTATAATGGACAGAAGGTCATTGATGTAACAGCTGAAGATGGATGGGCTGAGGACACTATCCTTAGGAATTACCCTGCTACAACTGATGGCTGGGCAGTGGCTGGCCTTCCTCAGGATCAAGAGCCCTGGAGGTGGAAACCCCACCCCTTAGAGCTGCTGCCAGTCAGAGGCTGGTAGCTGTCATTGCAGACAGCGCCACTGGGGAGCAGTGATTGCTGCCGGTAATGCAGCAAACAGAGGCCTAGGGTCCCAGGCCACAGGTGAATGACGGCAGGATGGAGGTTCATTGGCGGGGGGTAAAGGGTGGCTCTCAGCGAGCCTGCCCCCCTACCCCATTTCTGATCTCAGATCCCTCGACCAGGAGCTGAGTGCCTGACCATGAGGGACCCCTTCCCAGAGCCCACAAGTAGCCCTTACAGGGTTTGCTTTTTGACCTTCCCACACGGTGAACCCTCAGCCTGCCACTGTGTTTTTTTAATTCATTCATGGGATGTGGGCATCGCTGGTCAGGCCAACATTGATTGCCCATCCCTAATTGCCCTTGTTCAGAGGACAGTTAAGAGTCAACCACATTGTGGTGGGTCTGGAGTCACATGTAGGCCAGACCAGGTAAGGATGGCAGATTTCCTTCCCTAAAGGACATGAGTGAACCAGGTGGGTTTTTACAACAATCGACAATTCGGGTCACCAGAGCATTACCCTGGGTCTCGGGAATACCCATGGCAGAGGATGAGACCCTTAACCAGGTATTAATTGACATTGAGGTGGGAAGTGCATCCACAAGCCCTCCTGTGCCAGATTTAATTGAGGCAGAGATGAAAAAGCAGCAGATTCCGCACCTCCCACCCTCCCACCTGATTAAATGCCCCCGCCACCAAATTTGCCTCAGTGGAGGGCATTAAATGGAGTCCAGAGTGTTTTAGGGCAGGGAGTTCCAGGTGGCTGCAAACTGTACTACCATCTGGAGTTAGGACCATAGGGGACAGGAGGAGGCCATTCAGCCCTTCATGCCTATACTGCAATTCAATTAGATCATGGCTGATCATCAGCTCCATTTACCTGCTTATTGTAAGGAGAGTTAGAGTTAGAGGAAGATTGGATGTTGGACTAGCCATGGAGAGAAATAGGCCTATTGTAGACTTGTCTCAAACAATTTAATCTCCTGTGGAAGACAATTGTGCATCAAACAACCTCAGCAACACATTCATACTCCACAACAGCTCCTTCACTTTTAGACATCATGGGTCAAAAGTCTCACTTTCTAGGTCAAATTTAATTGGCTGAGGACCATCAGATCTAAGCATTCAATTATCTCTATCTCTGCTTATCTTTATAATTCTGCTGCCAACCAAGAACTCACTCAGCCCTTGATATAAGGCATTAGTCAATAAAGTAAATTATCTGCTTTACCTGGGAGTCTATTCCACATATCCATGGCTGCATTATATTAATCATGGCAGAGTGAAAATCCAAAACAATAAGTTTCATCACAGTTATCACAATGAGGAAGCCATTTAACAAGAGGGTAAGATTAGATTCCCCACTCTATCGCTGATAAAGGGAGCTGGTAACACAGTGTGTGGTGTAAGTGCCACAGATAAGTAGCTGTCGGTGCACATTTGTGATTGATGTACAGCCAGAGGATGGGGAACAGGGCAGATAATTTTCCACAAATGCAGTGGGGACAGAGAAAAATCAAGAGGAAGAGAGTAGGGAGGGGGATCGAGAGAAAGCAAATGGAGGGTTGGAAGGAAGGAAAGAGGGAAGGAAGGAAGACTTATTAGAAATAAAAACCTATAAAGGAGGAACTTGCATTTATCAGTCACCATCTCGTGTCTCAGAAACTGCTTCACATCCAACGAATTATCTTGAAATGTCAACAATTGTTAACGTCCTCATAAACAGTAATAAGTTAGACAATCAGTTAATTGGTTAATTAATTAATGGTTCTGATTAAAGATTATCTCGATGTGTAATATTGACTCTGTTTCTCTCTGCACAGATGCTGCCTGACCTCCAAGTATTTCCAGCATTTTCTGATTTTATTTCAGATTTCCAGCATCTGCAGTATTTTGCCTGTGGATCGATGGTGTTGACCTGGGGGGAGAATTATTGGCCAGAGAGCACCCTTATCTGCTCTTCATTAAATGGCGCAATGAGATTATTGGTAATTAATAAACCCAGGGCAAGTTGAGTAAGCGGTTAAGAAAGTATCTGGGATACTTGGTTTTGTAAAAAAAGAGGATAGAAAATAAAAACAAGGACATTGTGCTAAATCTTTACAGATCACTGGTTGGATCCCAGTTGGAGCGTTGTGTGCAGTTCCAGACTTTAGGAATGATGTTAAGACCTTGGAGAAATGACAGAAGAGATTTACCAGCATGGCATTGACTATGAAGGCCTTCAGTTTTACCAATATTACAACAAGGTTTCAAAAGTATTTCATTGGCTTTGAAGTGATTTGAGGTTGTGAAGGAATGTTGCAGGAATGCAAGTCTTTTTGTTTAATATTCCTCTTTTAGAATTAATGATCCAAATCACATTTCAAAATTGACTTGGACTCTATTTTGTTTCAGCAATGATTATAGCAGAGAATTCCACATTCTCACCCTCCTCGGTGTAAAGAGACTTTTCTGAGCTCCCCTTACTTCTTTTGGTGATTATCTACAGTTCAGTGACCTCTTGTTGCTGATTCCGCATTGACATTTTAGTATGGCAGGAATAACAATCAGAAGCAGAACCCCTACGAACATACAAATGTGCAAAATAAGTGCAGAAGTCAGCCATTCGGTCCCTCGAGCCTGCTCTACCACTCAATAAAATCATGGCTGATCATCTTGTGTTTCGAATTCCACATTCCCGTCTAAATCTGTTAACCTTCGATTCCTTTGCCTCACAAGAATCTCTCTACCTCTGCCTTAAAAATATTCAGTGACTCCACCTCCACCAGCTTCTGAGGCAGAGAATTCCAAAGTCACACAACCCTCTGAGAGAAAAAAATTCTCCTCATCTCCGTCCTATAAGGGTGACCCCTAATGTTAAAACTGTGCCCCCCTAGTTCTGAACTGACCCACAAGTGGAAACATCCTTTCCACATCCACCTTGTCAAGGCCGTTCAGGATCAAGTATACTTCAATCAAGTAACCCCTCACTCTTCTCAACTTCTGTGGAAACAAGCCCAGTCTGCCCAACCTATCCTCATAAGACAACCCACTCATTCCAGATATCAATCCAGTAAACCTCCTCTGAACTGCCTCCGACGCATTTATATCCTTCCTTAAATAAAGAGACCAAAACTGCACACAGTAGAGATGTGGTCTCACCAATACCCTGTGTAACTGAAGCATATCATCCCTACTGTTATGTTCAATTCCTCTTGTAATAAAGGATAGCATTCCATTAGCCTTCCTGATTACATGCTGTACCTGCATACTAACTTTTTGTGACTCATGCCTGAGAACAACTAGATCCTGCTGCACCTCGAAATTCTGCAATTATTCTCCATTTAAGTATTGCTCTGCTTTTTTATTCTTCCTGCCAAAGTGAACAACTTCACATTTTCCCATATTGTATTCCATCTGCAAGATTTTTGCCAACTCACTCAACTTATCTATATCCGTCTGCAAACCCCTTAGGTCTTCTTCATAACATACTTTCCTACCTATGTGACATCTGCAAATTTAGCTACCATGCCTTCACTCCCCTCATCTAAGTCATTGATGTAAATTGTAAAAAGTTGAGGCCCCAGCACAGACCCCTTACGGGACTAGTCACATCCTGCCAATCAGACAAAGACCCATTTATGCCTACTCTCTGTTTTCTGCCAGCCAGCCAATCTTCCACCCATGCTAATATGTTACCCTTTACACCATGAGCTTTTATTTTCCACAATAACCTTTGAAGTGACATCTTATAGACTTCATGCTGCTAAACATTTTAAAGAGAAATCGCATTATAATAGTGATTTAAAATAGTGAGAAGGTACATTTAAGTCATGCAAAAGTTTCTAACCTTGTTCTCTGAATAAATCACAAAGCTCTTTGTAAAAGTAACATGTAAAAACATTCATTTCAGACAATTAATTTGCACAGCCGAGTCTACTGGTGTTTAGAGCATTTGTAAAAACAGTTCAAAATGGTACAAAATCTATAAATCTTTCAATCTCCGTTAGGGAGCCATTCAAACATTTCTAAGACTGGGGAACATTTCACAAACATCAAACAGTATTTAAAAATAAAATCCACACAACCAACAAACATTCGCCATCAAAACTTCTCAATTTATCAATCAGAAGAGATTTTGGACATGGGGTAATGCTGAAGGAGCCTTTTTACGGCTTTTTCATTGATCGACATTTTCAACCTTAATGCTGCTAAATTAATTGCATACAGGTACATGGTCTAACTTTCTACCGAACTAGTCCTGACAGACTTTACACCCAGAATGAATGGCTTCCTATATACTTGCCAAAAGCAAAACTACAGGTCAATATACATTTTGAAGAAATATATACTTACAAATATGAACCTGCTGCTACTAATTAGACTTTAAATTCCACTGCTTTGTTAGAACGTTGTAATTCATGTGATGTTCTAGACTGAATTGTGCCTGTTGTCGACCCTCAATCAGTTTCAGACTGACATTTTACAGAACTCCTCATCCTGGACTCACTAAAACCTCTCTTGTAAAGTATTCGTTGGTCAGGATGAAAGTGCAAACATTGGGATTATTCATTAAACAGTTTGCCTAATGCACTCTATAACATGTCTTGTCTCTGACCAGCTTGTGACACTGCAGCAACATAATAAAATGGGCCAGAACGGGCCAGACCGATGATACTTAATGGGCTGTGACACGGGCGGGAAGGGGGTGAAGTATTAAAAGAAAGAGACCAGAAATAGAATATAAAACGAAATCAATAGAAATGAGTGGTTGATATGGGACAAGCAATTAAAACAAAAAGATCATACAGAAACAGCTTTGGAAATTAAATGATTAACTATATAGTCAACTATTTATATAATAATGAATGGATGGGGTTTGTGATAGATTAAACACATTCCACATAAATTATAACTCAAAATGTTCAAAACACTGGACCCTTCCCTCTGGGCGCGTTATTTTGAAAGAAAAACCTTAACCATTGGCCTAGCCAAAATAGAAAGAGAATGAGTGAAGAATGGTTTCAATATCTAACAAGTCTGGTGATTTCAGTATTCAGGTCTGCCTCACCCCGTGTTGGATTTGAAGACAGAATGCTACAGTTAGAACCATGTGCATCTTAGTTTAAAACACCATATGGAAAATAAGAACAAGTTGTGTTCAGATATCCTGTACAGTTGCCAACTGATCACCTGGATTTGTTTCTGGAACAGATTTCTTCAGAGCTCAGTAGACAGTAGCTCAGTAGACAGCACGCTCACATCTGCACGAGAACATTATATGTTCAGGTTCCACTCCAGAGACCTGTGTACAAACTCTCGGCTGATGCTCTGGTGCAGTCCTGAGTGAGTGCTGAAGTGTTGGATGCACCATCTTGCAGATGAGATGGTGAACCAATCAGGTGGCTGTAAAAGGCCCCATGACACTATTTCTAAGAAGAGCACTTATTCTTAACCAACATCACAAAAACAGATTATTTACCTAATTGCTGTTTTTGGGAGCTTGCTGTGCCGCAGGATGGTTGCCTGTTTTTTTATTCATTCATGGGATGTAGGTGTCACTGGCCCTAACTGCCTTTGAAAAGGGAGGGCATTTAAAAGTCAACCACATTGCTCTTCTCTAAAGGGCATTAGTGAACCAGATGGGATTTTACAACAATGGTTTCATGATCCAGACTTTTCACTGAATTCAAATTTCACCACCCGCCAAGGCAGGATTCAAACCCAGGCTCCCAGAGTGTTACCCTGGGTCTCTCAAGTACTAGTCCAGTGACAATACCACTATGCTACCACCTAAACTGGAGAACGGTAAAGTGTTTTGCATTGCTCTGAGGTCATGAGAAGTGCTGTGTAAGTGCAATTCCTTTCATTCTAATGTCCCACAAATTGATGATTTTTGCCAGTTATTGAACAGAAATCCATGGATTTTGGAGATTCCTATGTCCTGCAGGCTTTTCCAACCGGACAATTCCAACTCACAGAGCTCTCAGAGGAGTGTAAATTTGTAAAATATCATTGATAAGTACACAAATGCCTGAGTCCCACCTGAGGTTCGCACACATCTTACCCCACTCCCTGTATCACTTGCCAGGATCTCCTCCAAACTCCCCTGTTCAGACATTACCAAACCCACATCAGGTTCAGAGTCCCCCAATCCAGGACCTAAAATTTATCTCACTCCCCCTCCAAACCCCTATATCCGCCCACTACCTCACACCCCATCCTCAACCCCGATCCCAGATCAGGAGATTTATGGACACTTTATCTACTCTAACCTCTCCCCCAAGAGGTGAGGGTGCCAGCACTGAGCCAAGCCTGATATATTTCAAGTGTCACATCCCCTTTCTCATTGTGAACAATGCCACAGGAGATGTGTTAGTGAAATAGAGTCTTTTGGCCGCCTAAACTAATTTCTACCCAGCCCAGCGGTTCTGGTTGTAATGCTTTCTCTTTAAGGCTACCCATCAGTGTTGTGATGACTAAATAATCTCAGGAATGTAGGTGTGGCACACTCAGTGTTGATTAGGTTCAGATTTGTGTTATGAAACAAGTAAAGTAGTGCAAAGGATGAATCAACAATTGCAACAATTCCTACTGCTACTGAATGTCTAACTTTGACTTCTTTGATCAACTGTTACTGAAGATGAATTACACATTCACAACAATGATTGACACAGTGAAGTGAATTTGCTTTCATTCAGAGGGATTTGTGAAATATATCATAGCTTCTTCACGTGAATGTCAAGGATCCCATGGCACAATTGGAAGAACAGGAAATTCTCCTCAGAGTCCTTGACTACTCAGGAAAATTTGAATGACCAGTGATCAAAGATATGCACTGCTTCCACCTTGCTCCTGCTCACCTCCTACTACCTAGAGCTCTCTCCATATTCTGCTCTCCTTGTGGCCCTGCTCTCTCCCCGTACTCCTGCTCTCTCCCCGTGCTCCTTCTCTCACTCCATGCTCCTTCTCTCTCCCCGTGCTCCTTCTCTCTCCCCGTGCTCCTTCTCTCTCCCTGTGCTCCTGCTCTGGCTCCCTGGTCCTGCTCTCCCCATGCGCCTGCTCCCTCCCCATGCACATGCTCTCTCTCCATGCTCCTGCTCTCTCTCTGTGCTCCTGCTCTCTCCCCGTGCTCCTTCTCTCACTCCATGCTCCTTCTGTCTCCCCGTGCTCCTGCTCTGGCTCCCTGGTCCTGCTCTCCCCATGCTCCTGCTCCCTCCCCATGCACATGCTCTCTCTCCATGCTCCTTCTCTCTCCTCGTGCTCCTTCTCTCTCTCCGTGCTCCTGCTCTCTCTCCGTGCTCCTGCTCTCTCTCCGTGCTCCTGCTCTCTCCCATGCTCCTGCTCTTCCCCCATGCTCCTGCTCTTCTCCCATGCTCATGCTGTCTCTCCTTGCTCTTGCTCTCACTCCATGCTCATTCTCTCACTCCATGCTCCTCTCTCCCCATGCTCCTGCTCTCTCTCCGTGCTCCTCTCCCTCCGTGCTCCTGCTCTCTTTCTGTGCTCCTGCTCTCTTCCTGTGCTCCTGCTCTCTCTTGTGATCCTGCTCTCACTCCGTGCTCCTGCTCTCCCAATGCTCCTGCTCTTCCCCCATGCTCATGCTCTCTCTCCGTCCTTCTGCTCTCTCTCTGTGCTCCTGCTCTCTCTCCATGCTCCTGCTCTCATTCCGTGCTCCTGCTCTCTCCCAATGCTCCTGCTCTTCGCCCATGCTCATGCTCTGTCCCCGTGCTCCTGCTCTCGCTCCATGGTCCTGCTCTCGCTCCATAGTTCTGCTCTCTACCCGTGCTCTTGCTCTCTCCCCGTGCTCCTGCTTTCTCCCCATGCTCTTGCTCTCACTCCATGCTCCTGCTCTCTCCCCATGCTCATGCTCTCTCCCCATGTTCATGCTCTCTCTCTGTGCTCCTGCTCTCTCTCTGTGCTCCTGCTCGCTCTCTGTGCCCCTGCTCTCTCCCCATGCTCCTGCTCTCTCCCCATGCTCCTGCTCTCTGTCCATGCTCCTGCTCTCTGTCCATGCTCCTGCTCACTCTCTATGCTCATGTTCTCTCTCTCTGTGCTCCTGCTCTCACTCCCTGGTCCTGCTCTCCCCATGCTCCTGCTCTCGCTCCATGCTCCTGCTCTCGCTCCACGCTCCTGCTCTCTCCCCATGCTCCTGCTCTCTCCCCATGCTCCTGCTCTCTCCCCATGCTCCTGCTCCCCCCATGCTCATGCTCTCTCCCCATGCTCATGCTCTCTCCCCATGCTCCTGCTCTCGCTCCATGCTCATGCTCTATCCCCGTGCTCCTGCTCTCTCTCTGTGCTCCTGCTCTCTCCATGCTCCTGCTCGCTCTCTGTGCCCCTGCTCTCTCCCCATGCTCCTGCTCTCTGTCCATGATCCTGCTCACTCTCTATGCTCATGCTTTCTCTCTGTGCTCCTGCTCTCACTCCCTGGTCCTGCTCTCCCCATGCTCCTGCTCTCTCCCCATGCTCCTGCTCTCTCCCCATGCTCCTGCCCTCCCCATGCTCATGCTCTCCCTGTGCTCCTGCTCTCCCCATGCTCCTGCTCTCCCCCCATGCTCATGCTCTATCTCTGTGCTCCTGCTCTCTCTCCGTGCTCCTGCTCTCTCTCCGTGCTCCTGCTCTCTCCCCCTGGTCCTGCTCTCTCCCCCTGGTCCTGCTCTTTCCCCATGATCATGCTCTATCCCCGTGCTCCTGCTCTCTCCCCATGCTCCTGCTTTCCCCATGCTCCTGCTCTCGCCCCGTGCTTCTATCCAGGGTAGACATACACTGCATTGGGAAGCAGGCATGCCCATTCCATTGATAGCTGTTAGAAAATACCAGTTTTATTAAAAATATTATTAACTACTCTTTACATGCAGCACTTTCATGTTATAAGTATTATATAATATTATAATTTAGATGTAGGAGGTCTTGTGCTGCAGTGGGTAGTGTGGCTGCCTCTGAACCACAAGTTCTGGGTTCAAGTCCCACTCCAGGAGGGCAAGGAAGGTGTGTTCATAATGTGGTCAAACAGGTTGATTATCAATCTGTATATCTTTCCAACATATGTTAATGACAGGTAGTGAGGGTGGGAGAGGTTGCTAGTCAGCCATGTGATAGAAAGGAATCTGAGCCTTTACCATAGTTCCAGACTACAACATGCATGCGAAAGTGTAAGTTGCCAAAGCAACTCAGGGACCAGTTGGCTGGATGGCTATTCTGGATCAGATCACTGTCAACAGCATGGGGCTTTATTTCCCTGTTTAGGACCTGCCTCCTGGACTGGACATACCGGTTGTGGTGCTGTGGATTAGACATGACTTTGTTCAGCAAAGTGAAGGAAAACCGTTTAGTTTGGGGTCTGTGACTACTAATCTATTTGAAAAGGATTCCTCAACCAAAAGCGTTTCAGAATAATTGCCGTTGCCTTAAACAAAGTTCAAGATTCGGGCTTAACCATTATCAGCAGAAATGTCATAAAGCAAAGCTGAGAATGTTAAGTAAATATCAAGTTGGACAACATGTATTTGCTGTGGGGCCAAAATCTGTTTTCTGACCATTGCAAATTCACATTCATTTTTTACTCACTAGAGTCAAGTACAAAGTCAGTCAATATCTTACAACCCATTAGAAAACCATTCAATCTGGAGCAAGTAGAGTTATGTTGTTGCACACACTGGAAGGTCATCGAAAAACCTTCTGGTGTGAGTTTGTAAGAGAAAAAAATGAATTTATATAGTGCCTCTCACACCCCAAGGGGATTTACAGCCAATGAGGTCCCTTCTGAAGTGTAGTAGCTGTTGTAAAGTGAGAAACGCAACAGCCAATTTACAGCCAATAAGCTACTAACTGCACTCCCCTGCTCTTCTTCCAATAGCAGCATGATCAAAAACTGAACTGAACTAGCCAACAAGTACTGTGGCTACAAGAACAACCAAGGCTAGGAATCCTGCAGCAAGTGACTCACCTCCTGACTCCCCAAGGTCTGTCCACCATCTACAAAGCACAAGTCAGGAGTGTGATGGAATACTCCCCACTTGCCTGGACGAGCACAGCTCCCACAACACTCAAGACACTCGACACCATCCAGGACAAAGCAGCCCACTTGATTGGCACCCCGTCTACCAGCTTAAATGTTCACTCCCTCCACCATCGATGCACAGTGGCAGCAGTGTGTGCCATCTACAAGATGCACTGCAGAAACTCACCAAGACAGAACATTCCAAACCTGCAACTTCAACCAGCCAGAAGGATATGGGCAGCAGGTGCATGGGAACACCACCACCTGCAGGTTTCCCTCCAAACCACTCACCAGGCTCACTTGTAACTATCACCATTCCTGCACTGTCGCTGGGTCAATGGAGATGCACAGAAACTTCATTCTATCAACATGCGGGTCTTGTGTGAAGACGTACAGTACATCTTGTATGTGAATCCCCATTATCCTGGCAGCAGCTGTGATGTTCTCACTTTGAGGCAGTTTGACATTCCTGCCATCTTAGTGCTTCCACAGAGAACCTGAGGCTGGCTACTCTGGGAGAAAGGCTACCCTCTGTTCACATTAAATCATGATGCACTATAGCTACATCACTCACCCAGCAGCACGCCCTGGCACTCAGAGTTCACAACCAAACATCAAGACACTCCCTAGATATTATGAGAGACGGTTAGACAGACTGGGCTCGTTTCCACTGGTGTTTAGAAGAGTGAGGGGTGATTTGATTGAAGTATACAAGATCCTGAACGGCCTTGACAAGGTGGACGTGGAAAGGATGTTTTCTCTTGTGGGTGAGTCCAGATTTAGGGGGCACTGTTTTAAAATTAGGGGTCGCCCTTTTAGGACAGAGAGGAGGAGAATTTTCTTCTCTCAGAGGATTATGTGACTGTGGAACTCTCTGCCTCAGAAGGTGGTGGAGGCGGAATCAATGAATATTTTTAAGTCAGAGGTAGATAGATTCTTAACAAAAATAAAAATACCTGGAAAAACTCAGCTGGTCTGACAGCATCTGCGGAGAGGAACACAGTTATTGTTTCGAGTCCCTATGACCACTTTTAAGCCTGCCAACACCTCCAATACCTTGTCACTCCCTATATCAATTTGCTTAAGAACCTCGCAGTCTCTCTCCCCAAGTTCGATACCTTCATCCTCATTCTCATGGGTGAAGACGGACGTGAAGTATTCATTCAACACTCTAGCAATGTCCTCTGGCTCCACCCATAGATTACCCCCTTGGTCCCTTATGGGCCCTACTCTTTCCCTGGTTATCCTCTTCCCATTGATATACTTATTGAATATCTTGGGATTTTCCCTACTTTTACCAGCCAGAGCTTTCTCATGTTCCCTCTTTGCTCAGTTCAAGGGCAATTAGGGATGGGCAGTAAATGATGGCCTTGCCATTGGTGCCCACATCCCATGATAAGAATAAGATAAAACCTTGCTCTTTATCTTACAGAACCAAGGTGCGTGAGTCAAATTAAGATACAGGTCATGATTTAACTGAATGTAGAAATATGTTCAAAGGGCTGAATGGCCTCCTCCTGTTCCAAAGTTCCTAAACTAACCTTACTTTCCAAGCATCATTCGATGCCAAAGCAACTGGTCCATAAAGAGAATATAATGGAGAAGTATTCATGAACAATAAGAAACAAATAACTCAATTGGATGCAGATGATTAAAATAGAAGATGACCTACCAGAAATCGCAAATCCACTAAATCCAACAGCAAGGACCAAAAAAGAGATTGCAACACCTCTGGTGTGGGAGTAGCCAACAATCAGCAACAGGGTAGCCTCCATGCCAAAGCCTTTGGAAAATAAAGCTTTATATTAGTGGCTGGAATCATCGTTTCAACCTATATCCAAAACTCTGCTTTGATATCCAAAACCCATTCACCAATCACTCCTGTTCTTGTGATCTTTGGCTCCCTGTTCAGCACTGCCTCAGTTTAAAAACTCTCATCCTTGTTTTCAAATCCCTTCATGGTCTTTCCCCTCCCCATCTTTGTGATCTCTTCCAGCCCTACAACCCTCCAGGATCTCCGCACTCCTCAAACTCTGGTCTCTTGCACACTTCAATTTTAATTGGTCCACCATTGGTGGCTGTGCCTTCAACTGCCTGGGCCCTAAGCTCTGGAATTCCCTCCCTCAACCTGGCCATCTCTCTACCTCTCTTTCCTTCTTTAAGGCACTCTTAGAAAGCTATAGGTCTCTGGTTAAGCTTTTGATCACCCTTCCTAATAATTCCTTACGTCGCTGAGTATTAACCTTTACCTAGGGCTGGATTTTGGCATTTTTGGTGGTCAGGCAGGTTAAATTTGTTGGTTTCCCAGCCCCGACCTGTTCCCCACAACATGGGGGTGGAGGGCTGGAGGGGTGGGGTTGGTGTGGGGGTGTGGATAAGTTACCCACTAGGCCGCCTGCCCTTAGGCCTGTTGAGGCCCTTAACTGCTCAATTAATTGGCAATTAAAGGCCTCAATCCATCTCCACTGCCATAAAATGTGGGGAAATGGATTGAGGACCATGGCAGGTGAACCATATTTGAAATGGCTTCTTTGAACAAACAGAAAGGAAGGGGGGGGGGCACATCAATTGGGAGGTGCCCTGTGTGTATCGGTGGCACCCCTCCCCAAGATGTCACACCCCCTCTTTGTTCCTGCCAGCCTACCCTCGAAAACTCTTTCCCCTCTCCCTAGGCTCTCCGGTCCCACTCTGCCCCAAAAGCCTGGAACTGACCTGCCTCCAGTGGCCATCGCTCATCTTCTTGCGCCTTTTTGCAGCCCTGGCAGTACTCTCTACCGGGTTCTGGCATTGTTGGGACTACTAGAGCTGACAACCAATAAGTTGAGGCAGTGGTAATTTCAGTGGGCCACTAATCGAGAGACCCTGGGTAATGCTCTGGGGACCTGGGTTCGAATCCCATCATGGCAGATGGTGGGATTTGAATTCAATAAAAATCTGGAATTAAAAATCCAATGATGACCATGAAACCATTGTCGATTGTTGTAAAAACCCATCTGGTTCACTAATGTCCTTTAGGGGAGGAAATCTGTCGTCCTTACCCGATCTGGCCTATATGTGAGTCCAGACCCACAACAATGTGATTGACTCTTAACTGCCCCTCTGAAATGGCCTAGCAAGCCACTCACTTTCCCCACCACCTTCTCAAGGGCAATAAATGCTGGCCTGGCCAGTGATGCCCACATCCAATGAATAATAAAACAACAGATTGCCTGGCTAGGTTTTTGAGGGTGGGACCCGCTCCCACCGAGGGGCAGAAGTCTAACCTGAGCCTGTTTAGCCCATCCCCAGTGTGTTATTTTGCTGCAGGACAGGCTTTTTAATAATTGGTCCATTTGAGATTGACTGTCCTTCTGGTGGGTGGGGGGGACACCTCCTTGTAACCCAGCCCCTGACCTACGCTCCTGTGAAACAGACTTTACTATGTTAAATGATAAATGTAAGTTGTTATTGTAAACTTCTTTTGTAAACATCATTAGTGTCAAACGAATAATTACGGTCACATTAACCCCCTTTTGCCAACAGTCGTGAGATTATTGACTCCTCCTCACATGTAACAATGGGTGAAGGTTATAAACCCTGGTGTTGCGCTTTGAGTGGGTTCTGGCATAATGTGTGTGTGCCTATATCGCTGGGCCAGAGAGCTGATGGACGTAGCTTTCCCTGAAAATGTTCACCATGCACTCGGGCTTAACCATTATCAGCAGAAATGTCAGAAAGCAAAGCTGTGGATGCTAAGTAAATATCAAGTTGGACAACATGTATTTGCTGTGGGGCCAAAATCTGTTTTCTGACCATTGCAAATTCACATTCATTTTTTACTCACTAGAGTCAAGTACAAAGTCAGTCAATATCTTACAACCCATTAGAAAACCATTCAATCTGGAGCAAGTAGAGTTATGTTGTTGCACACACTGGAAGGTCATCGAAAAACCTTCTGGTGTGAGCTTGTAAGAGAAAAAAATGAATTTATATAGTGCCTCTCACACCCCAAGGGGCTTTACAGCCAATAATGTCGCTCCTGAAGTGTAGTAGCTGTTGTAAAGTGAGAAACGCGACAGCCAATTTACAGCCAATAAGCTACTAAGTGCACTCCCCTGCTCTTCTTCCAATAGCAGCATGATCAAAAACTGAACTGAACTAGCCAACAAGTACTGTGGCTACAAGAACAACCAGAGACTAGGAATCCTGCAGCAAGTGACTCACCTCCTGACTCCCCAAGGCCTGTCCACCATCTACAAGGCTCAAGTCAGGAGTGTGATGGAATACTCCCCACTTGCCTGGACGAGCACAGCTCCCACAACACTCAAGACACTCGACACCATCCAGGACAAAGCAGCCCACTTGATTGGCACCCCGTCTACCAGCTTAAATGTTCACTCCCTCCACCATCGATGCACAGTGGCAGCAGTGTGTGCCATCTACAAGATGCACTGCAGAAACTCACCAAGACAGAACATTCCAAACCTGCAACTTCAACCAGCCAGAAGGATATGGGCAGCAGGTGCATGGGAACACCACCACCTGCAGGTTTCCCTCCAAACCACTCACCAGGCTCACTTGTAACTATCACCATTCCTGCACTGTCGCTGGGTCAATGGAGATGCACAGAAACTTCATTCTATCAACATGCGGGTCTTGTGTGAAGACATACAGTACATCTTGTACGTGAATGCCCATTATCCTGGCAGCAGCTGTGATGTTCTCACTTTGAGGCAGTTTGACATTCCTGCCATCTTAGTGCTTCCACAGAGAACCTGAGGCTGGCTACTCTGGGAGAAAGGCTACCCTCTGTTCACATGATGCACTATAGCACTATAGCTACATCACTCACCCAGCAGCACGCCCTGGCACTCAGAGTTCACAACCAAACATCAAGACACTCCCTAGACATTATGAGAGACGGTTAGACAGACTGGGCTCGTTTCCACTGGTGTTTAGGTGAGTGAGGGGTGCTTTTACTGAAGTATACAAGATCCTGAACCGTCTTGACAAGGTGGAAGTGGAAAGGATGTTTCCTCTTGTGGGTGAGTCCAGATCTAGGGGGCACTGTTTTAAAATTAGGGGTCGCCCTTTTAGGACAGAGAGGAGGAGAATTTTCTTCTCTCAGAGGATTATGTGACTGTGGAACTCTCTGCCTCAGAAGGTGGTGGAGGCGGAATCAATGAATATTTTTAAGTCAGAGGTAGATAGATTCTTAACAAAAATAAAAATACCTGGAAAAACTCAGCAGGTCTGACAGCATCTGCGGAGAGGAACACAGTTAACGATTTTAGTCCATATGACTCTTCAACAGTAACTTGAAAGGTTAACTGTGTTCATCTCCGCAGATGCAGTCAGACCTGCTGGGTTTTTCCAGGTATTTTTATTTTTGTTTTGGATTTCCAGCATCCGCAGTTTTTGCTTTTATATTATTGTAGACAGATTCTTGTTAGGCAAAGGAATCAAAGGTTATCAGGACTGGATAGGAATATGGAATTAGAAATACAAGCAAATCAGCCATAATCTTATTGAGTGGCAGAGCAGGCTCAAGGGACTGAATGGCCTACTCCTGCTTCTATTTCGTATGTACGAATGTTCGAATCAGAGATAACAGATCTACCCACTGAGCCACAGATGGCACCTCACTCCAGCCAATGAAGTCATTTTGAAGTGTAGTCACCATTGTTATGTCGCCATTCAGACACAGCAAGCTCCCACAACATTCATGTGATAATAACAGGGTAACCAGTGATGCTGGTTGAGGGATAAATATTGGTCCAGGACATCGGGGAGAACTCCCCTGTTCTTCTTCGAAATAGTGGCCATGGGGTCTGTTGTGTGCACCTGAGAGAGAGCAGACAGGCCTTGAATTTATTGAGCAATTGCAAAACATCAAAGTTGTGTTCTGTTTGGGAAGCAGTAGACTCAGAATGTATTGAGGTGAGACTAGACACGAGTGAGTTTAATAATGGACCTGACCTTGTATCGTCACAGCAGTGAGACAAAACAGCAAAAAGAGGTAAGAAAGAACCTGCATTTCCATAGCGCCTTTCATAACCTCAGGACATCCCAAAGTGCTTTAGAGTCAATGAAGTACTTTGGTAATGTAGTCACTGTTGTAGTGCAGGTAACATGCCAGCCAAATTGCGTACAGCAAGATCCCACAAACAGCAAATAAAATAAATGAGCAGGTCATCTGTTTCTATTTGAGGGTGAGAGAACAGAGCAAGTGAAAGCACTGGAATTACTGAGTGAACTACCCAAGGTTACAAGAGGGCCAAGTGGTTTCAGAAAGAGAAAAGTGGCCAGCAAAATAAATATTTTGTCAAAATGATTTGGAAAGAAAATTGGACTCAGAGGCTGCTTAATGATTGACAGGTTGTTGCTTCAACCCTCACATCAAGCTTAAACAGTCGCTAAAAGTTGATAAAGCTGAGTTGTAGTAAATAAAACCTTTGTCACAAACTGCTGCGTCGACTTTGTTGAAGTTCTGCCAATGCAGTTGCGTGACAGCCAAGAATCGGTGACGTGATTGAAAGATCTTTAAAGTTTATCAGCTTTTCTAACATTTCATAGAGCAAAACATTTCCCAATTCTCCAGATCAGAATTTGTTTTTTTCCATACTTGCTCAGTTGAATTCCTTTATTCAGGGCTGATTTTTAATCTGGTTTTAATTCAGCTCGATTGACATTGATAGCAATGGATAAATGATTCCTTCAGTTAATCCCCACTCCTCTGTTGCTCAGAGGTAGGAGTGCTGTCCATTGAGCCAGGGCTGACACCTTCCATCTTTACCTACTCAGCCTTACATGTGACTCCAGTCTCCTACTTTGTGGTTGGCTGGTAATGCCCTCAAGCATGAGGGGGGCATTAATGTCCATAAGACCATAAGACATAGGAGCAGAAATTAGGCCATTCGGCCCATCGAGTCTGCTCCACCATTCAATCATGGCTGATAAGTTTCTCAACCCCATTCTCCCGCCTTCTCCCTGTAACCTTTGATCCCCTTACTAATCAAGAACCTACCTATCTCGGTCTTAAATACACTCAGTGACCTGGCCTCCACAGCCTTCTGTGGCAATGAATTCCATAGATTCACCACTCTCTGGCTAAAGAAGTTTCTCCTCATCTCTGTTCTAAAAGGTCTTCCCTTTACTCTGAGGCTGTACCCTCGGGTCCTAGTCTCTCCTACTAATGGAAACATCTTCCCCACGTCCACTCTATCCAGGCCTTTCAGTATTCTGTAAGTTTCAATCAGATCCCCCCTCATCCTTCTAAACTCCATCGAATATAGACCCAGAGTCCTCAAACGTTCCTCATATGTTAAGCCTTTCATTCCTGGAATCATTCTCGTGAACGAGTTCCAAGGACTTGACAATGTGTCCCCACATGCTAAGGACAAGCAAATCCTAGAGTAGACCGATAAAATCGGTGTGTCTGTACATTGAGATACAAACTCATGGGAACAGGGATTTCAAATACACATATGGTTGATGAACAGGTAAGATAAGGTTGGACAGCCCTGATTGGTGTACACCAAACAGTTCAGTGTTGCACAAGCTTAATCTATTTGCATAAATTTGTGGCATGTCCCATTAACACAATAATCCAACCATTTAATAACCCTTTGTCACAGAAAGAAACAATGTCCGATAAGAGGAAATTAAAACTTCAAATGTCTTTCAAACACCACAGGCTCATGCAGTGAATCACTTTAAATATTCAGTTACCTCTGGAAATTTCAAATCTTTGAGAAGATGGCAACACAGAGAGTTGGTTGAGCACAACATAAATGCTAGGCAACGGCCTTCTCCAATACGAGAGACTGTAACCGTCACCCTTGGCATTCATTGGCATTCCTGTTGTTGAATCCTCCACCATCATGGGGTGCTTCATTGACTGGAGGTGTAACTGTGCCAGCCATATAAATACTGTGGCTCCAAGAGCAGGTCAGACGCTGGGAGTTCTATGGCAAGTAACTCACATCCTGACTCCCCAAAGCCTGTCCCTCGTCTACAAGACACAAGTCAGGAGTGTGATGGAATACTCTCCACTGCCTGGATGAGTGCAGCTCCCACAACATCCAAGAAGTTCAACACCATCTAGGACAAAGAAGCCTGCTTGATTGGCACCCCATCCACCACCTTAAACATTCATTCCCTCCGCAATCGACGCACAGTGGCAGCAGTGTGTATGACCTACAAGATGCACTGCAGCAACTTACCAACCCTCCCTCAACAGCACCATCCAAGCCCGTGACCTCTACCACCAAGAAGGACAAAGACAGCAGATGCATGTCACTGCCACTTGCAAGCTCCGCTCCAAGTCACAAACAACACTGACTTGGAACCATATCACTGTGTCAAAACCTGGAATGCCGTGGTGCACCACCTTCTCAAGGGTAATAGTTTTCTCCTTTATTCTTTCATGGGATGTGGGCATCACTGACAAGGCCAGCATTTGTTACCTATCCCTAACTGCCCCTTGTGGCTTTCTAGACCATTTCAGAGGGCAGCTAAGAGTCAACCACATTGCTGTGGGTCTGGAGTCACATGTAGGCCAGACCAGGTAAGGACAGCAGATTTCACAGAATCACAGAATCTCAGAATCACAGTGCAGAAGACACCCTTCGGCCCATCGAATCTGCACCGACACAAGAGAAACACCTGACCTACCTACCTAATCCCATTTACCAGCACTTGGCCCCATAGCCTTGAATGTTATGAGGTGCCAAGTGCTCATCCAGGTACTTTTTAAAGGATGTGAGGCAACCCGCCTCCACCACCCTCCCAGGCAGCGCATTCCAGACCGTCACCACCCTCTGGGTAAAAAAGTTTTTCCTCACAACCCCCCAAACCCCCTGCTCCATGCCTTGAACTTATGTCCCCTTGTGACTGACCCTTCAACTAAGGGGAACAGCTGCTCCCTATCCACCCTGTCCATGCCCCTCATAATCTTGTACACCTCGATCAGGTCGCCCCTCAGTCTTCTCTGCTCCAACGAAAACAACCCAAGTCTATCCAACCTCTCTTCATAACTTAAATGTTTCATCCCCAGGCAACATCCTGGTGAATCTCCTCTGCACCCCCTCTAGTGCAATCACATCCTTCCTATAATGTGGTGACCAGAACTGCACACAGTACTCCAGCTGTGGCCTCACCAAGGTTCTATACAACTCCAACATGACCTCCCTACTTTTGTAATCTATGCCTCGACTGATAAAGGCAAGTGTCCCATTTCCTTCCCTAAAGAACATTAATGGAACCAGGTGGGTTTTTATAACAATCGATGATAGTTGCCATTACTGAGACTAGATTTATAATCCCAGATTTATTAATCAAATTTAAATTCCACCAGCTGCTATGGTGGGATTTGAACCCACGTCCCCAAAGCATTAGCCTGGGCCTCTGGATTATTAGTCCAATGCTATTACCACAACGTCACAGTCTGCCCTAGGGATGGGGCAACAAACGGTGGTCTCATCAGCAATGCCCACGTCTCTTAAATGAATTTTAGAAAGATTGTTTTAATATCAACTGCTGTTAATTGGGATCCACTGCAGTTAAAAACCCTTTCTAGCTTTGCATTTGTTTAATCTTCTACTGTTTGGGTTGATTGGAGTCATCAAAGAAGCAGTTTCAATTTGAATTGAAGTTAGTATGGAGGTTAAAGACTTGACCTGGACTTGCTGATTGGTGTTATTCACAGCCTACATGCAGAGACCCTAACATCTGCAAACAGCTTGCGCCCCACATTCAGAGTTTATTAGCTTCAACAATAATGAAAATTGTTCTCATTTGCTGTTGGAACGATGGACAAGAGATACGATTTTAAAATTTTGGGGCAAGAGATACAGTGGTATGTGAGGAAGGACTGTTTTACACAGCAAGGGGTAGTGACTGGAACTTGCTGGTGGAAGAGGAAACAATCAATGATTGCAAAGGGGAACTGGATGTGGTATTAGAAGGAATAAAACTAGCAGGGCTATGGGTATAGAGTGGGGAGTGCTGACCTGATTACTGTGTGGAGGGCTGACATGGACTCAATGGGCTGAATGGCCTCCATCTGTGTGTAAGGACTCTATGGCAATAAGCCTCAGTGACTTGAGCACAAAACCCGGGCTGACAGTCCAGTGCAGTGCTGAGGGAGTGCTGCACTGCTGGAGGCACTGTCTTTGAGGATGAAATGTTAAACCAAGGCCTGTCTGCCCTTGTAAGTAGAACAGGAGAGTTCTCCCTGGTTTCCTGGCCAATGTTTCTTCTTCAAGCAACTTCACGAGAATACCAATTACCTGGCTGTTATCACGTTGTTGCTTCTGGAGCTTGCTGTGCACAAATTGGTTACGGCATTTCCTACATTACGACAGTGACTGCTCTTTATTCAGTACTTCATTGGGCATACATCGCTTTTGCGATATGCTGAGGTTGTGAATGACACTGTTTAAATGTAAGTCTGATTACTAAGGCGGGCAATGACCCATTTTGAACCAGAGCCTAAGAACATAAGAAATAGAAGCAAGAGGTGGGCATTCAGTCCTTCAATAAGATCATGGCTGATCTCCGAACCAAACTCCATCTTCCTGCATTATCCCCATATTCATAACACTTGCCTTAAGAAAGAGTGTGGGGGAAAATTTAGCAAGATTGTGCTAAGTCTTTGTACAGGGAGAGTGTTGGTGTCTGTAGCCCATGAATATAATTGAATTACCTAAACAGGAGCATCAAAGAACTCACGGGCTCTAAAACTGAAGTGACACCATTAACCATGCAACAGGAAGCCAGGTATCATAGCAACAGACTGACCTAAATAATGAGTTGGGTACTCTGACCCTATTAAAGGAAACAGAAGCCTTCGCACTAATTAGCTGGAGATAAGCAATGAAAAGAATTGCTTATCTCCTGCTTATATTACCTGAAGTGTGCCTTCAACTTCACTTTGTTCCCTCTACCTCCTGTCGTATTTATGTGGCACTGCTTTTCATTTTGCACAGAATATTTCATTTTATTCTCCCACTTGCTCTGTGTCACAGTAAATAGTAGCACCGTCCTTTCTGAATTTGAAGCCACTGGGATCAAGCCCTACCCCAAAGGCTAGATCCATTCCTGAGTGAGAGGGCCAAACTGTGAGAAGGGGTTGAATAGACTAGGCCTCTATCCTCTGGAGTTTAGAAGAATGAAGGCTATCTGATTGAAATGTATTCAATTCTTGGAGGGTTTGACAGGGCTAAAGCCAAGAGGCAGTGTGCCTTGGCTGGTGAGTCTAGAATGAGGGGCATTGTCTTAACATGAAATGAGGAGGATTTTCTTCACTCAGAAGGTTGTGAATCTTTGGAATTCCCTTTTTTTTAATTCATTCGTGGGATGTGGGTTCACTGGCTGGGCCAGCATTTATTGCCTATCCCTAGTCACCCTTGAGAAGGTGGTGGTGAGCTGCCTTCTTGAACTGCTGCAGTGCATGTGGTGTAGGTACACCCACACAGTGCTGTCAGGGAGGGAGTTCCAGGCTTTTGACCTAGTGACAGTGAAGGAACGGCGATATATTTCCAAGCCAGGATGGTGAGTGACTTGGAGGGGAACTTCCCATCTATCTGCTGCCCTTGTCCTTCTAGATGGTAGTAGTCATGGGTTTGGAAGGTGCTGTTGAAGAAGCCTTGGCGAATTCCTGCAGTGCATCTTGTAGATGGTACACACTGCTGCTACTGTGCGTCGGTGGTGGAGGGAGTGAATGCTTGTGGATGTGGTGCCAAACAAGGAGGCTGCTTTGACCTATTGAGAGGGATGTGGATTCTCATACATATTCAATATCCATTCAGACTGATTGATAGATCCTCTCCAAGGGAATCATGGGATATGAGGATAGGAAGGGAGAGAGTTGAGGTAAGAGTTCAACCATGAGCTTACTGATTGGTGGAGCAGGTTCGATGGGCCCAGTGCCTAATCCTGTTCATATGCCCTTATGTTCTTCCAGCCCTATGAACCTTCAAGACATTCATGCTCCTCCAATTCTGGCCTCTCGCACATCACTGATTTTCTTTGCTTCAACATTGGCAGCTGCGCCTTCAGCCACCGAGGCTCTAGGTTCTCAGAAAAACCTCCCTGAACATCTCTGCCTCACTCTCTGCTTCCTTTAAAACTCAAGTTAAAACCTATCTCTTTGACCAAGATTTTGGTTACCTGTGCTAATGGCCTGAAGTTTGCCCTTGTCGGGTGGGCTTGGCGGGAACGGGCGGGGGGGCGGTCGGGATGCTGAACGCCGCCTGCGATCGGCTCCGCACCGCGATTTCATGGCTACATGGGTTGTGAGCGGCAGCGCCCAGTGCTGCCTGTGTAGGCCGGGGGTGGGGAGAAGGAGGAGAGCCGGGCCTCGCGCTCAGTTAAAAAAAAAAATTAATAAATAGAGTAAAAATTGAATGAAACATGTCCCCTCATGTGTCTGTGTCACATGAGATGGGACACATTTTAATGTCAAAATAAAGGTTTCATTTAAACAGAATTAGCTTTAGGAAAGTTCATCCCGCTCGTGGATGAGGTTTCCTAAAAAATGTAAAGGCCGCTTGACCTTTTCACCTGCCTGGACGGGCAGTGTAAACTTCAAGTTAATTAGGTCTTTCATGGCCTTACTAGGCCTTTCAATTATCAGCGGACGCGCAGCCAACTCCACCAAGCGCTTACCAAACAAAATATCGCAGGAGTTGCGATGACATAGGGACACACGCCCGACATCAAGGCGCATCATATTACATTTCAGCATGTCAGGGAGCACTCCCAACACACTGAAGGTAAAATTCAGGCCAATATCCCCTTTGCCTTCAGTGTTTTATTTTGTTCAATAACACCCCTGTGAAGTGCCGTAAGATGCTTTATTACATTAAAGGCACCATATAAATGCAGTGTTGTTGGCACTGGATGAAATGAATCCCGATTTTGTTACAGGACCACCTGATCTCTTCTAGAGGCTTTCAGGTCCTCAGTGTAGTATCATCTGTGGAGTACAAATCAACCATCTGGAATTGAATGGTAGTGCTTCATCCATTTTTTAAAATTTACTCTTTCATGGATATGGGCATCACTGGCAAGACCAGTATTTGCTGCCCATCCCTCATTGCCCTTGAACTGAGTGGCTTGCTAAGCTATCTCAGAGGGCACTTAAAAGTCAACCACATTACTGTGGGTCTGGAGTCACATGTAGGCCAGACCAGGTAAGGATGGCAGAGAACGAGATGGGATTTTATGACAATTGCTTTTCATTTCCATACTATTAATTGAATTCAAATTCCACCAGCTGCTGTGGTGGGATTTGAACCTGTGTCCCCAGAGCATCCAGTCCCTCTGGATTACTAAAACAAAAACAGAATGACCTGGAAAAACTCAGCAGGTCTGGCAGCATCGGCGGAGAAGAAAAGAGTTGACGTTTCGAGTCCTCATGACCCTTCAACAGGTCATGAGGACTCGAAACGTCAACTCTTTTATTCTCCGCCGATGCTGCCAGACCTGCTGAGTTTTTCCAGGTAATTCTGTTTTCGTTTTGGATTTCCAACATCCGCAGTTTTTTGTTTTTACCTCTGGATTACTAGTCCAGTGACCTTACCACAATGCCTCCAACCACCCCCACCACCGCCCCCACTACCCCCCACCCCCCGCCCCCGCCCCCGCACAACACCCCCCCCCCCCCCCCCCGCCCATAATTTGCTTGCATATATTCATTGTCACTGGGTCAAAATCCTGGAACTCCCTCCCTAACAGCACTGTGGATGTACCTACACAATATGGACTGCAGCGGTTCAAGAAGGCAGCTCACCACCACCTTCTCAAGGGCAATTAGAGATGGGTAATAAATGCTGGCTGAGCCAGAATAAAAAGAAATAGAACTAAATTACTAATATTCCCTCCTTCTCTGCCTCATGTAATTTCAGAATTGTCCCAGTCTATGACACATTGCTCGTTTATTGTTATAATCACACCAAGATCAATAAATCCATATTTGTTCACATCAAAGTTCAATCAGTTTAACATCAATAATGGAATGCATGGGCTTCACAGACACAAGGGTACTGTAAGACAATCAGAACACAAACTGTGACATGATTTAATGTGCTACCAAGTTTAACATTACAGAATTCATTCCTGAATTGAAGTCGTAACCTGTCACCATTCCGGAGAACCCCACTTAATTGCCCCACATTCTTAACTGTTGGTTCAAGAACAGTCAGTTTTGGGAAGAATTTTTGGTATGGGCAATGTTCAGCTGTTTTATTCACCTCTCTGTGTCATATCTGACAAACTTTTTAGCACAATATTTTTACTGACACTTGCATGATCTTCTGCACTCAAGACTGAGGGGTGACATCATCGAGGTCTTTAAAGTCATGAAATGGTTTGATAAGTTAGATATAGAGGATATGTTCCCCACTTTGTGGGTAAAACCAAAACTAGGGGCCATAAATATAATGTAAACGCTCATAAATCCAGTAGGAAATTCAGGAGAAACCTTTTTATCCAGAGAGTAGTGAGAATGTGGCTGCAAGGGATGGTTGAAGCTAATAGCATAGAGGCATTTCAAGGGAAGTTGGATACGCACATGAGGGAGGATGAATTAGAAAGATCTGTTGATTGTGTCAGATGCAGTAGGTGGGAGGAGGTTCCTGTGGAGCATAAATATCAGGACAGACCAGTTGGCCTGTTTCTGTGCTGGAAATTTTATGTAATATACCTTTCATCCAGGACCAGTTTCTTTTAGAATATTTATAGTCACCAGTAACCAATTGTACAATTTGAGGGAAGGCCATTTCTACCACTGCAATCTTTAAAAAAAGGCCAACAATTTTTATGAAGTTGTTAAATATACCATTTATAAGCCAATAAAACAGATTCTGCCTTGAACCTTGATACTTAGTCACAGCAGGTAGTCCAGATCACATGATCTCATTGTGACATATCTCGATAGTTTCCATTTTCACAATGATAAGTATTCTGATCTTCTCCCAATTCTTCACGTGCTATTCCCCTTTTCTTCCTCCAGCTGTCTTTCCGGGCTCCATTGATTTCGCCTGTAGCACCATAGGACATCTTTTTCTTTGGACTGATGTAGCTCTCATCGTTAAGTTCTGTCTCCTCAGCCAGTTCATCCTGGCTAATGATGCCACACTTATCTTCACTTGTGTTCTCGGGGTCAGCCCAGTCCTGCTTCTCACCTGAAGCAAAGATTCCGTAGAATATGACTCCGCTGTAATGGACCACTGAGGCGATCACAAACACATTCTGCCACTCTTCACGTGTCTGAAAGCGATTAATTAAAAACACGTCAGAAAAACATGATGGTTTTCAATGAATTGTCAAAGAAAGAAGAAGCTTTCTCAATCTCCCAAATGTTTATAGCCAATAAATATTTTTTCAAAGTGTAGTCACTATTGTAATGCAGGGAAAGAAGCAGCTAATTTGAACACAGCAAGCTCCTACAAACAACAATAAAATAAATCATCTGTTTACAGTTGTTATTTGAGGGTTAATAATTGGCCAGGGCACCAAGAAGAACATCCTCAATCTTCTTTGATCTTTACATCCAGCAGAGAGTGAAGATGGGGGCCTCAATTATTATTTCATTGAGAGACTCAGCTCCACCAACAGTGCAGCACTCCTTCTGCGCCGCATTGGGAGTATCAACCTAGATTTTGGCTCAAAACTCTAGAGTGGTTCTTGAGCCCATAAACTTCTGACAAAGAGGTGAGAGTGCTACTAATTGAGCCAAGGCTGACACATTAAGGCCATGTGGATCATGAAACAGAAAAGGATACTATGGCCCACGCCAATTTGGATCAACTGTTCATTTCATATTTTTAAATCAAGATGAAGATAACACATCAATAACATAAAATGCAATGAAACCAATATGTAGCTGCCATGTTGTCACCTGCAACCTCCACTATATATAAACTTTGAGATGTCCGACACTTCAGCCCCTTTAACCAAGCAATAACAGTTTAGGCAGCAGCTTTCTGCACCACACACTGGCCGATTGAGTTCATAGAATCATAGGAGGCCATTCAGGCCATCATGTCTGGGCTAGCTCTTTGAAAGAGCTATCTAAGAGCACTCCCCCCCTCTTCCCCCAAAGCCCAACAGATTTTACCTTTTCAGGCATGTATCCAATTCCCTTTTGAAAGTTACTATTGAATCTGCTTCCACCGCCCTTTCAGACAGTGCGTTCCAGAGTGTAACTCACAGAGAAAAACAGTTTTTTCTCATTTCCCTTCTGGTTACTAACCAGTGGGAATAGTTTCTCCCTATCTACTCTATCAAAATCTCTTATAATGTTGAACACCTGTATTAAATCTCCCCTTAACCATTTCAATATGAAGGAGAACAACCCCAGTTTCTCCACTCTCTCATTCCTGCTACCACTCTTAGAAATCTCCTCCAGACTCTCTCCAAGGCCTCTGCTATTTTCCCTAAAGTTTGGTGCTTAGACTGTGACACGACACTCCAGCTGAGAAACTGCAGAACATTGTCATCTAAAAACAGACAGAGTGCTTGGTTATACCTTGTGTATCGTCATTGCTCCAACAATTAATGGACAAATCATTCCCGACAGCGTTCCCACGCCATTGGATATCCCCATCAGAATGCTGGCATAGCGAGGGGCGATGTCCAAGTGATTTACATTGAACCCTGGATTGAACAACAGTAGGACATAATCTTAATCAGATGTGAATGGACTGTAGAGACATTTCGTTGTCATAGATAATGCAGCAGGCGTACTTTGTAGTGCAGCGAATAGTGTCCCTGCCTCTGAGCTAGTAGCTCTGGGTTCGAGTCCCTGTCCACGAATTTGATGGCCAAGGAAAGTGTGTTCATAATATGGCCAAGCCAGTTGATTATCAACTTATAGATCCCTCCAACACATGCCAATGGTGGAAAAGGGTCCTGGTCAGCCATGTGATGGAAAGAACATTGGAACCTCTATCCAGAGCTCCAGACTACAAGCTGTATGTAAAAGTGCATGTTGCCACAGAAGCTCAGATTCCTTAGAGGGCCAGTTTGCTGGATAGCTGATGAGTAATCAGATTGGTGCCAACAGCAACGATTTTAAAACCCTTTCAGGCTGGGGGGTGATTCGGGACCTGCCTCCTTGCTTACCCGTGGTGGAGGTCATGGCGCTGTGTGTCGGGACCTGGCTCTGGGCAGGGAACTGAAGAAGAAAGGGCTTCCCTTTGCTTCTAAGGATACTTGAAAACACGTGACAATAGTTTAAGGCTCTGAAGATCCATCACTTATGAGCCTTTTTGGTGGTGACTAGTAGAAATTTCGCCCTGGCACCGAGCCTGCAATAACAATAACTCACATCCATTTAGCATCGTCAATGTAGTAAAATATCCCAAGATGCTTCACCGGTGTGTGACCAAATGAAATTTGACATTGATCCATGTCAAGGTGTGATTCAGACAGAAGACCAAAAAGCTTTGGGCTAAGAGGTGGGTTTTTAAGGAGTGTCTTAAAGTAGGAGAGAGAGGGAGATGGAAAAGTTTAGGGAAGGAATTCCAGAGCTTAGGACCTAGGCAGCTTGGATGAGATGCTGTCACCTTGTTAGGCTGATTTCTGGGCTGAGTTGCCAGTGTTGCCAATATCTGCCTGCCCTTTGGGAACAAAATGGAGAGATTCAGCACTCCCAGCCAAGTGTGGAACTTTTAAGGAGCTCTCAGCTGTGCAACCCATAACTTTCTATCAGTCATGGATGGGAGGTGGGGGCGGCAGAGGGGGTGCAGCTCCCCCTGGGAGGCTATGGCCGCAGAATGACCTGTGCCGTTCTTGGCCAACATCTTGGTCCCAGATTCCTCTCACTTGCATTGCAAAGCACGTCCTGTGTTCTGGTGAGCAGGATGTCCTCAATTCCACATGCCCAGCAAGGATGCTACAAAATGCAATCCGTACTATTCTTATTCACCGCACCACCACCCCCCACCCCCCACCCCCACTGCCGCCACCCCCACCCCCCCCCACCCCTCATGCCTGTTATTTCCTGCACCTCATTTGGTGCCTAAAATCAGAAAATGATACAGCCCAGAAGGAGGCCATTCAGCCGGTCGTGCCTGTGCTGGCTCTTTGAAAGAGCTATCTAATTAGTCCCACTGCCCGTACCCTTTCCCCATAGCCCTGAAAACTGAATCCTTTCAAGTATTTATCCAATTCCTTTTTGAAAATTACTATTGACTCAGCTTCCACTGCCCTTTCAGGCAGCACGTTCTAGATCACAACAACTTGTTGCTTAGAAAAAATCTCAATGTTAAGACTAGTTCTTCAACCCTGCATGGCTCTCTGGTAGAGAGTTGCAATCGTGCAGAATACAGGCAGGAGCAATCTGGCTGCAGTGCCTGACTTATCTCCATCACCGACTCATACTCATCTTTCATTCGAGAATGGGCTTTCCTGCTGGGAGCCTTAAAATTGCTTTGGTTCATGTACAATTGAGGGGGTGTCACGGCCTCAGTTATTATGCACATGTGTTAGCTTCTGCTACTGTCCCAACAGTATGACAAGAGAAACCACTTGCTTCATGAATCACCCAGCGCAAAAACAAACAAGTCATGCATGCGTCGGCTCTTTCAGAGATAAATCCAATTAGTTCCATTCCCTGCTCCACTTTGGCCCCTTGGCCTTGCTGTCTCTTTTCCTTTTCAAATCTACGACCCTTTCACCTTTAAAAGTCATGACTGAACCTGCTTCATCCAGCCTTTCAGGCAGCACATTGCAGGGAAAAGACCCTGAACCATACTGCGCTGATTTCTAGAAATTACATTACGTTTGAGAGCTCAGCAAAGCAGCAACCAGCGGAGGCAGTAAAAGAAAAGCGGTGTCACTGCAGGAGTCTCGTGTGTCCGTTCCAAGGGTAAGGAGTGGAGTAGGTTGTCACAGTATTTGTGGAGCTACTTCCATAAAGGGGAGATAGCGGCATAGTGGGAATGTCACTTGGTAATCAAGATGCTCAAGCTAATATTCTGGAGACATGGGTTCAAATCCCAACATGTAGCAGCTGGTGGAATTTAAATTTGATTAATTAATAAAGAATGAGGAATTTAAAGCTAGTCTCAGTAATGGTGACTATGACCCTATCATCAATTGTTGTAAAAATCCATCTGGTTCACAAACGCCCTTAGGAAGGATGTCTGCCAAATCTGGCCAATGTGATGCCAGACCCACAGCAATATGTTTGACTCTTAACTGCCCTCTGAAATGGCCCAGCAATCCATTCAGAATCACAGTGCAGAAGACGCCCTTCGGCCCATCGAGTCTGCACCGACACGTGAGAAACACCTGACCTATCTACCTAACCCCATTTACCAGCACTTGGCCCACAGCCTTGAATGTTATGACGCGCCAAGTGCTCATCCAGGTACTTTTTAAAGGATGTGAGGCAACTCGCCTCCACCACCCTCCCAGGCAGCGCATTCCAGACCATCACTACCCTCTGGGTAAAAAAGTTTTTCCTCACATCCCCCCTAAATCTCCTGCCCCTCACTTGAACTTATACCCCCTTGTGACTGACCCTTCAACTAAGGGGAACAGCTGCTCCCTATCCACCCTGTCCATGCCCCTCATAATCTTGTACACCTCGATCAGGTCGCCCCTCAGTCTTCTTTGCTCCAGCGAAAACAACCCAAGTCTATCCAACATCTCTTCATAACTTAAATGTTTCATCCCAGGCAACATCCTGGTGAATCTCCTCTGCACCCCCTCCAGTACAATCACATCCTTCCTATAATGTGGTGACCAGAACTGCACACAGTACTCCAGCTGTGGCCTCATCAAGGTTCTATACAACTCCAACATGACCTCCCTCCTTTTGTAATCTATGCCTCGATTGATAAAGGCAAGTGTCCCATCTGCCTTTTTCACCACCACCCCACTAACATGCCCCTCTGCCTTCAGAGATCTATGGACACACACACCAAGGTCCCTTTGTTCCTCAGAACTTCCTAGTGCCATGCCATTCATTGAATACTTCCTTGTCAAATTATTCCTTCCAAAGTGTATCACCTCACACTTTTCAGGGTTAAATTCCATCTGCCACTTATCTGCCCATTTGACCACCCCGTCTATATCTTCCTGTAGCCCAAGATACTCAACCTCACTGGTAACCATCCGGCTAATCTTTATGTCATCCACAAATTTACTAATCCTACTCCCCATATAGTCATCTATGTCGTTTATATAAATGACAAATAATAGGGGACCGAGCACAGATCCACGTGGTACGCCGCTGGACACTGGCTTCCAGTCACTAAAGCATCCTTCTGTCATCACCCTGCAACTAAGCCAATTTTGAATCCACCTAATCAAATTACCCTGTATCCCATGTGCCTTTGCCTTCTTTATAAGTCTCCCATGTGGGACCTTGTCAAAGGCTTTGCTGAAATCCATATAAACTACATCAACTACACTACCCTCATCTACACACCTGGTCACCCCCTCAAAACATTCAATCAAATTTGTTATTTATGACCTCCCTCTGACAAAGCCATGCTAACTATCCCTGATCAAACCTTGCCTCTCCAAGTGGAGATAGATACACTCCTTCAGAAATTTCCCAACCACTGATGTAAGACTCACTGGCCTGTAGTTCCCTGGCTTATCTCTACAGCCCTTCTTAAGTAGCGGAACCACATTAGCTGTTCTCCAGTCCTCTGCAACTCCCCCGTGGCCAGAGAGGAATTAAAAATTCGGGTCAGAGCCCTTGCGATCTCCTCCCTTGCCTCCCTCAGCAGTCTGGGACACAAATCATCTGGACCTGGAGATTTGTCCACTTTTAAGCCTGCCAACACGTCCAATACCTTGTCACTCCCTATATCAATTTGCTTAAAAACCTCGCAGTCTCTCTCCCTGAGTTCGATACCTTCATTCTCATTCTCTTGGGTAAAGACGGGTGTGAAGTATTCATTCAACACTCTAGCAATGTCCTCTGGCTCCACCCATAGATTGCCCCCTTTGTCCCTTATGGGCCCTACTCTTTCCCTGGTTATCCTCTTCCCATTGATATATCAATGGGAATATCTTTGGATTTTCCCTACTTTTACCAGCCAGAGCTTTCTCATATCCCCTCTTTGCTCAGTTCAAGGGCAATTAGGGATGGGCAGTAAATGATGGCCTTGCCATTGGTGCCCACATCCTATGATAAGAATAAAATAAAACCTTGCTCTTTATCTTACAGAACCAAGGTGCGTGAGTCGAATTAAGATACAGATCATGATTTAACTGAATGTAGAAATATGTTCAAAGGGCTGAATGGCCTCCTCCTGTTCCAAAGTTCCTAAACTAACCTTACTTTCCAAGCATCATTCGATGCCAAAGCAACTGGTCCATAAAGAGAATATAATGGAGAAGTATTCATGAACAATAAGAAACAAATAACTCAATTGGATGCAGATGATTAAAATAGAAGATGACCTACCAGAAATCGCAAATCCACTAAATCCAACAGCAAGGACCAAAAAAGAGATTGCAACACCTCTGGTGTGGGAGTAGCCAACAATCAGCAACAGGGTAGCCTCCATGCCAAAGCCTTTGGAAAATAAAGCTTTATATTAGTGGCTGGAATCATCATTTCAACCTATATCCAAAACTTGGCTTTGCATATCCAAGACCCATTCACCAATCACTCCTGAGCTTGTGATCTTTGGCTCTCTGTTCAGCACTGCCTCAGTTTAAAAACTCTCATCCTTGTTTTCAAATCCCTTCATGGTCTTTCCCCTCCCCATCTTTGTGATCTCTTCCAGCTGTACAACCCTCCAGGATCTCCGCACTCCTCAAACTCTGGTCTCTTGCACACTTCAATTTTAATTGGTCCACCATTGGTGGTCGTGCCTTCAGTTTCCCCACCACCTTCTCAAGGGCAATAAATGCTGGCCTGGCCAGTGATGCCCACATCCAATGAATAATAAAACAACAGATTGCCTGGCTAGGTTTTTGAGGGTGGGACTCGCTCCCACCGAGGGGCAGAAGTCTAACCTGAGCCTGTTTAGCCCATCCCCAGTGTGTTATTTTGCTGCAGGACAGGCTTTTTAATAATTGGTCCATTTGAGATTGACTGTCCTTCTGGTGGGTGGGGGGGACACCTCCTTGTAACCCAGCCCCTGACCTACGCTCCTGTGAAACAGACTTTACTATGTTAAATGATAAATGTAAGTTGTTATTGTAAACTTCTTTTGTAAACATCATTAGTGTCAAACGAATAATTACAGTAACATTAATCCCCTTTTGCCAACAGTCGTGAGATTATTGCCTCTCCTCACATGTAACAATGGGTGAAGGTTATGAACCCTGGTGTTGCGCTTTGAGTGGGTTCTGGCATAAAGTGTGCGTGCCCATATCGCTGGGCCAGAGAGCTGATGGACGTAGCTTTCCCTGGAAGTGTTCACCGTTCATCTCCTCTCCGGGTCCCATCCTGCTAATCTTTGCAGGAGAGACTTGAAGGTAAAGATGGGGAAGTGATACCTGGCACCATTGGGAGGTATCAAATTAGGCTGATTGACTGATCAGAAAAAGCGTCATGGCACAGCATGATGTTAACTTTGTCCAACATTTTCTCTGGGCACCATACACTTTAGGCAGAGGAAGGAAGAGTGCAACGGAACTTAATTAGAATACAAACATAAGAACATATGAAATAGGAACAGGAGTAGACCATTCGGCCCCTCGAGCCTGCATCACCATTCAATAAGACATGGCTGATCTGTTTGTGTTTCAACTTGCACATTCTCATCTACCCCTGATAACCTTTGATTCCCTTACCTAACAAGAATCCACCTCTGCTTTAAGAATATTCAATGACTCCACCTCCACCACTTTTTGAGGCAGAGTTCCAAAGTCACACAACCCTCTGAGAGAAAAAAATTCTCCTCATCTCTGTCCTAAAAGGGTGACCCCTAATTTTAAAACTGTGCCCCCCTAGTTCTGGACTCACCCACAAGAGGAAACATCCTTTCCAACTCCACCTTGTCAAGGCCATTCAGGATCTTGTATACTTCAATCAAATCACCCCTCACTCTTCTAAACTCCAGTGAAAACAAACCTAGTCTGTCTAACCTTTCCTCATAAGACAACCCACTCATTCCAGGTGTTAATCTAGTAAACCTCCTCTGAACCACCTCCAACACATTTACATCCTTCCTTAAATAAGGAGACTAAAACTACACAAAGTATTCGGGATGTGGTCTCACCAATGCCCTGTATAACTGAAGCATAACATCCTTACTTTTACGTTCAGTTCCTCTCATAGTAAAGGATAGCATTCCATTAGCCTTAATTACTTGCTGTACCTGCATACTAGCACGAGAATACCTAGATCCCTCTGCACCTCCGAATTCTGCAGTTGTTCTCCATTTAAGTAATAACCTACTTTTTTATTCTCCCTGCCAAAGTGAACAACTTCACATTTTCCCACATTAAACTCCATCTGCCAGATTTTTCCCCCTCACTCAGCCTATTTAGATCCATCTGTAACCTCCTTAGATAAAAAGAAACAAACTGCGGATGCTGGAAATCCAAAACAAAAACAGAATTACCTGGAAAAACTCAGCAGGTCTGGCAGCATCGGCGGAGAAGAAAATAGTTGACGTTTCGAGTCCTAGGGCTCGAAACGTCAAATCTTTTCTTCTCCGCCGATGCTGCCAGACCTGCTGAGTTTTTCCAGGTAATTCTGTTTTTGTTTTGTAACCTCCTTAGGTCCACTTCACAACATACTTTCCTACCTATTTTTGTGACATCTTCAAATCTAGCTACCATTCCTTCGCTCCCCTCATCTAAATCATCGATATAAATAGTAAAAAATTGAGACTCCAGCACAGACCCCTGTAGAACTCCTCTCGGCACATCCTGCCAATCAGAAAAGAATGGCACTAGGGTTGCGGGACTTCGGTTATGTGGAGACTGGAGAAGCTGAAATTATTCTCCTTAGAGCAGCGGTTAATAAGAGATTTAATAAAGGTTTTAAACATTATGAAGAGTTTTGATAGAACAAGTCTGGAGAAACATTTTCCATCAACAGAGCCATCAGTAACCAACAGACACAATTTTAAGATAATTGGAAAAGGAACCAGAGACAAGGTGAGAAGAATTTTTTTTACACAGCGAATTGTTTTGATCTGGAATGGGAGCAGATTCAATACATTTCAGAAAGGAATTGGATAAATATTTGCAGAGGAAAAAGCAAGGGAATGGGGCTAATTGGATCACTTTTTCAAAGAGCTGGTACAGGGCTGGATGGGCTGAATGGCTTCCTCCTGTTCTGTAAGATTCTATGATCCTGCATTATTTGACAAAGGTGAAAGTAGGATGATGTTGAATGCACAAAGTTGTAAAGGTCAGTTCTCTCAGCATCAAATTGTCAGTGGTTGTCATGGAGAACACCGGCACACTCATTGTCTTGTCAAAAGCCTCTAGACATTTCATTGTTGCTCAGAAATACTTAGAAGGCCCTTGCTGAGGGCAGCTCAGAGACCTGAATGTCAGAGGCAGGATTTTACAAAGCTTGACTCCCAGTGCAGAGGCTGACTGAGGAGGAGCGTGGTTTGGAGAATTTGGGGCAGGTCAATCAAGCTTACAGGTTGGAGAGGAAGAAAGCTTCCTCCTGGCCAAATACCTGTCATATGATTCTGCGGACTCAGTAGAATAGACAGGTAGAGAAAATGTTTCCACCGCTGGTGTCCCAAACTCAGGGCCAAAAATACAAGATAGTCACTAATAAATGCAATAGGGAATTCAGGAGAAATGCCTTTACCCAAAGAGTGGTGAGAATGTGGCACTCACTACCATAAGGGCTTATCTGATGAAGTAAGGTTAGACAGGTTGGGCCTATACCCATTGGAGTTTAGAAAAATGAGAGATGATACTATTGAAACATATAAGATCTTGAGGGGACTTGATAGGGTGGATACTGGGAGGATGTTTCTAATCGATGACTAAAACTAGGGGACGCAGGTTAAAAATAAGAGGTCCCTCTTTAAAGATAGAGATGAAGAGATTTATTTTTCCCTCAGAGGGTCGTTAGTATGTGGAGTTCTCTTCCCCAGAAAGTAGTAGAGGCTGGGTCATCGAATTAATTTAAGGCTGAGTTGAATAGATTTTTGATCGACAAGGGAGTCAAGGGTTATGGGGAGCAGACAGGAAAGTGGCATTAAGACCACAATCAGAACAGCCATTCAAGTGACAGAGCAGGCTCAAAGGGCTGAATGGCCCACTCCTGCTCCTAAGTCTTATGTTCCTATAAGGAGTGATTGAGGCAAATAGTATGCTTTTCGGGGGAAGTTGGATAAACAGCCCAGGGAGGAAGGAACAGAAAGATGCGTTGCTAGGGCAAGATGAAGAAGGGTGGGAGGAGGTTTGTGTGGAGCATAGATACCAGCATTGGCTAATGGGCTGAATAGCCTGGTTCTGTGCTGTAAGTACAAAGTAATTCGAATCTAATTCCGTCCCCTTCGCCAACTCGCTGGTTGGGAACAGAGGGGTGAAAACCCACTCACTGACTCATGGTCGCTCTGCTCCCTCTACCTTGGCAGCAGTTCACCAGTTTATCTTTGCTGCCTTTTCAATGTTCCACTGCAGGCCAATGGATGTAAACCCTGGCTGGAGGCAGGGGAGGGGGGGTGCTGTGCTGGAGTGGGGGGTGGTGGGGTGGTGGTGGAGGTTGGTTGGGGACCAGCTGGCATCAAACCCACCAAAGAAACATGGGTTGGGGGAAGCACCAGTGTAACCAAAAGCCTGGCTAATCTACATTGTTGCTGATGCACAGGAGGATCAAGCAGCCTCCTGCTTAGGACTGCAGAAGAAATCCTGGGAGCCTCCCCTGTCCCTACTTCCCCAATGACCCCTTGCCCAGCCCTGGTATCTGTTTATGAACCCTCTCCACCAGCACTAACTATAGACCAAGCAGAGCTGGCTCCAGTTTTTGATGCAATTCCTACTCGCACCCCATTTCTCCACTTCTGTCCCAATTCCCACTCTCACTCTCAATCCCCTCCTTTCTGCGTATATTCCCATTATCATCCCAATTCCCCCACCACCAATACCTCCTCCTCCCACCACACAGTCCCCAACCTCCTGTGCCATTTTCTGTTCCTGCCCCCACCCCACTTGCCAATCCTGGACAAAAACAGAATTACCTGGAAAAACTCAGCAGGTCTGGCAGCATCGGCGGAGAAGAAAATAGTTGACCTTCAGGGTCATGAGGACTCAAAACGTCAACTCTTTTCTTCTCCGCCGATGCTGCCAGACCTGCTGAGTTTTTCCAGGTAATTCTGTTTTTGTTTTGGATTTCCAGCATCTGCAGTTTTTTGTTTTTATCTATTATTATTATTATTGCCAATGCTGGAATTGGTTTTGGGTGGAATCAGAGCTGAACACATTTAAGCAAGGCCCATATAGTGTCATAATCACTGGGCTATGCTTCCTTCATAACTTGTGTGTGTGTTACCCTTCTTCAAATCACTCTCACCTCTCCCCTTCCCCCACCCCCGATCCCCACCCCCACCTAAACACAAACTAATCCTGTCCCCAAATGAATATAGACTTCTGTGCTTCACTGACATCAATGGGAAGCTCATTACACAAACTTGTGATTTAAATATTCAATCCTTCTCCTTCCACCTCCGACACTAAATCCACCCAACCCACCCCCATGAACCCCCTCCCACCTGCCCCCACCCCCGCAGGTTGTTTCTCCAACAATTTTTCCCATCTCCATTCCCTTTCAATCCTGGAGAATTAGCAAATCCAATCCATTCTAATCTTGGATGCTAATCATTTCTACCTTAACCACTAACCTTGGGATTGAATCCCACAGCCTTCACAACTCACTGTGTGAAAAATTTCTCCTGCTCTCTGTTCCACATCTCTGGCATTTAACCTTGTATCTCCAACCCCTTGTTCTTGATCCCTCGCCTACTGAAAATATCCTTTGATAACCTTAAGCACTTCTACCAAATGACTCAATAATCTCTTCTCATCTAACAAAAACAAGCCTTCAATTTTTCAAGGCTCTCCTTCTCGCTGGTCTTCATTCCAACCAGCCAGTATCCGAGTGAAATAAATACAGAAAACGCTGGGAATACTCAGCAGGTCTAGCAGCATCAGTGAAGAGAGAAACAGAGTTAATGTTTCAGGTCTTTGGTCTTCCATCAGAACAGCATCCTAGTGAATCTGTGCCATTCCTGTTTCGCCTTGCGTTTGGGGTCAGGATGGGGTTTCTTCAGGGTTTGCCGGTTACCCTAAGAATGCTACCATAGACGGTATTTGTAAAAAACATTCTTGTTTATTTACAGATCTATATACATCTCAGTACTCCACACCAGCTTCTTCTATACATCTGCTTCCCACCAAATCAGTCTATTAGCCATGTGACATTGCATCATAGTTACATCAGTCTCAGGTGCGCTTGGTGTTAGCCTTTTACACCCTACAGCCTCAATACCCTTTCTCGAGGTGCACACATACCCCGAACTGAGGCCTATGAATGTTTCTGAATGTGATATTCTATATACCTGTTATGAGAGGTCTAAAATGCTGTTAGTTCCATATTTTTTAAGCAGCTGTTACAGCCTCATCATTGAAAACACACACTGAACAAACACAACTTGAGCAAGTAATTGGCTGGCAGCCTGTAAAAGCACAGACTGTGAATTTGAAACTCGAGTTACCTCCGCAATTCATGATTTTCCGGACAGCTGTTGTGGATAGAATATTCCTGCTCCTCAGGAAATCGGCTATCTGTCCACCAATTGGCACAACAATGGTCATCACCATGTGAGGCACAGCCGACAGTATACCCACCTGCCAGGAAGAGAACATAGATATTGAATGAAACTGGTAACATTAGTAAGAGTAACTGTAACACCAGCTCTTGTTACTTATTGTGCATGGATGACACTGTTACATCTAAAACCTAATAGTCGTAATTTTTAACCCTCCATTAATTCTCTTAAACCTTTTTTTCATCTGTTAATTATAGTTATGACCCCACACCCCTTATTCTAGGCGCACCCACAAGTGGAAAGAGCTCCGTTATATCTAACTTAGAATCACACGGCTCAGAAGGAGGCCATTCAGCCCATCATGCTCTTTATTTTTATTATTTACGGCATGTTGACTTCGCTGATTAGGCCAGCATTTATTGCCCAGCCCTAATTGCTCTTGAGAAGGTGGTGGTGAGCTGCCTTCTTGAACCGCTGCAGTCCATGTGGTGTAGGTACATCCACAGTGCTGTTAGGGAGGGAGTTCCAAGATTTTGACCCAGCGACAGTGAAGGAACGGCGATATATTTCCAAGTCAGGACGGTGAGTGACTTAGAGGAGACCTTCCAGGTGATGGTGTTCCCATCTATCTGCTGCCCTTGTCCTTCTAGATGGTAGTGGTTGTGGGTTTGGAAGGTGCTGCATGAGGAGCCTTGGTGAATTCCTGCAGTGCATCTTGTAGATGGTACACACTGCGGCTACTGTGCGTCAGTGGTGGAGAGAGTGAATGTTTGTGGATGTGGTTCCAATCAAGCGAGCTGCTTTGTCCTGGATGGTGCCAAGCTTCTTGAGTGTTGTGGGAGCTGCACTCATCCAGGCAAGTGGGGAGTATTCCATCACACTCCTGACTTGTGCCTTGTCGATGGTGGACAGGCATTGGGGAGACAGGAGGTGAGTTACTCGCCACAGGATCCCTAGCCCCTGACCTGCTGTTGAAGCCACTGTATTTACATGGCTAGTCCAGTTCAGTTTCTGGTGAATGGTAACTCCAGGGTGTTGATAGTCGGTGATTCAGCAATGGTAATGGCATTGAATGTAAAGGGGCAATGGTTAGATTCTATCTGGCTGGAGATGGTCATTGCTTGGTATTGTGTGGCATGAATGTTAGTTTCCATTTTCTACCCAAGCCTGGATATTGTCCAGGTCTTGCTGCATTTTGACATGGACTGCTTCAGTATCTGAGGAGTCATGAATGGTGTTGAACATTGTGCAATCATCAGCGAACATCTCCACTTCTGACCTTATGATGGAAGGAAGGTCATTGATGAAGCTGAAGATGGTTGCACCTAGCACAGTACCCTGAGGAACTCTTGCAGTGATGTCCTGGAACTGAGATGACTGACCTCCAGCAACCACAACCATCTTCCTTTGTACCAGGTATGACTCCAACCAGCAGAGAGTTTTCCCCCTGATTCCCTTTGACTCCAGTTTTGCTAGGGCTCTTTGATGCCACACTCAGTCAAATGCTGCCTTGATGTCAAGGGCAGTCACTGTCACCTCACCTCGGAGGTTCAGCTCTTTTGTCCATGTTTGAACCAAGGTCAGGAGCTGAGTGGCTCTGGCGGAACCCAAACTAGGCGACAGTGAGCAGATTATTGCTTAGCAAGTGTTGCTTGATAGCACTGTTGATGATCCCTTCTATCACTTTATTGATGAATAAGAATAGACTGATGGGGCAGTAATTAGCCGGGTTGGATTTGTCCTGCTTTTTCTGTACAGGACATACCTGGGCAATTTTTTCAAATTGCCAGGTAGATGCCAGTGTTGTAGCTGTACTGAAACATCTTGGCTAGGAGCGCGGCAAATTCTGGAGCACAAGTCTCCAGTACTATTGCCAGAACACTGTCAGCGCCCATAGCCTTTGCCGCATCCAGTGCCTTCAGCCGTTTCTTGTTATCAAGTTGAGTGAATCGAATTGGCTGAAAACTGACATCTGTGATGTTGGGGACCTCCAGAGGAAGCCAAGATGGATCATCCACTCGGCACTTCTGGCTGAAGATTGTTGCGAATGCTTCAGCCTTATCTTTTGCACTGATGTGCTGGGTTCCTCCATCATTGAGGATGGGGATATTTGTGGACCATCCTCCTTCAGTGAGCTGTTTAATTGTCCCCCACTATTCACAATTGGATGTGGCAGGACTGCAGAGCTTAGATCTGATCTGTTGGTTATGGGATCGCTTAGCCCTGTCTATCACTTGCTGGTTATGCTGTTTGGCATGCAAGTAGTCCTGTGTTATAGCTTCATCAGGTTGACACCTCATTTTTAGGTATGCCTGGTGCTGCTCCTGGTATGCCCTTTTGCACTCTTCACTGAACCAGTGTTGACTCCCTAGCTTAATAGTAATGGTAGAGTGGGGGATATGCTGGGCCTTGAGGTTACTGACTGTGTTTGAATACAATTCTACTGCTGCTGATGGCCCACAGTGCCTCATGGATGCCCAGCCTTGAGTTGCTAGAGCTATTCGAAATCAATTCCATTTAGTATGGTTGTAGTGCCACACAACATGATGGAGGGTAGCCTCAATGTGAAGACAAGGTCTGTGTGGTGGTCACTGCTACCGATACTGTCATGGACAGATGCATCTGCGGTAGGCAGGTTGGTGAGGATGAGGTCAAGTATGTTTTTCTCTCTTGTTGATTCCCTCACCACCTACCGCAGACCCAGCCTTGCAGCTATGTCCTTTGGGGCTCGGCCAGCTTGACCTGTAGTGGTGCTACGTTGAAGTCTCCCATCCAGAATACATTCTGTGCCCTTGCCACCCACAATGCTTCCTCCAAGTGGTTTTCAACATGGAGGAGCACTCATTCATCAGCTGAGGGAAGGCGGTACATGGTAATCATCAGGTTTCCTTATCATTTAGTCTTGCCTGTCTTCCACCCAATCACAAGCTTTCTCTTTTGCTCTTTCCTTCCCTCTCCCCCTCTCCCTGACTCTGTACCTTAGAGCAGAGAAGGCTGAGAGAGGACCTGATTGAGGTGTACAAAATTATGAAGGGCATAGATATAGTGGATAGGAAGAAATTTTTCCCCTAAGTGGAGGTATCAGTAACCAGGGGGCATAGATTTAAAGTAAGTGGCAGGATGTTTAGAGGGGACTTGAGGAAAATTTTTTTCAGCCAGAGGATGATTGGAATCTGGAACATACTGCCTGAGGGGGTGGGAGAGGCAGGAACCCTCACAACATTTAAGAAGTATTTAAGTAAGCACTTGAAACACCATAGCATACAGGCCAAGTGCTGGAAAATGGGATTAGAATAGATAGGTGCTTGATGACCGGCATGGATACGATGGGCCGAAGGGCCTGTTTCTGTGCTGTATAACTCTATGACTCTATAACTCTACGACATTACTAACCTTTTCCCAGTTCTGAGGAAAGGCCATTGACCTGAAACGTTAACTGTTTCTCTCTCCACAGATGCTGCCTGATTTGCTGAGTATTTCCAACATTCCCCATTTTAATTTCAGGGGATACACTCCTTACTCTTCACTTTAAGAAATTTTTCCTTCATTTTTTTACTTTTTCCCTGCATTAATTAACTTACCTGTTATAATGGGCCTTGAGTTAGGGTCTCATTACTTTTTATCTTCGATTTTTCACTATCCATAAATTATTTGCTAAGACAGCACCTTTTGGGCCTTCATTATATATTCAATGGCATCCTGACTAATTACATTTGTAGCAGATATCTAGTCACCCTGCCCATGATAACATCATCTCCATATCACCATCAGAGAAGCGTGAGGTGGTGTTCTAATTATTGACAGCGCTTTCATGAAATAGTTCACTTGGATCATGCTTCAATCAGATAAGAGTTCAATACTTTCATTACTTTAATTTCAGTTACTTACTTAACCTGACCAGAATACTCAAGGATGAAGTACAGGACCTGAATATTACCTCTGTTTTTTTGCAGTTGACAGCAACTCACTCCTGAATTTATCATTGTGGGGTCTGGTAGTGGGACACCCAATGCTCACAGCAAGCGCTGGGCTGAAATTCAGTAACAGAGTCACAAAGAATGAATCACAAAACAGTTACACCATGGAAGGAGGCCATTCAGCCTATCATGTGTGTGCTGGCTCTCCAAAGGAGCACTTCACCCAGTGCCATTCCCCCACCTTCTACCCATAACCCTGCACATTCTTCATTTTCAGATAATAATCCAATTCCCTCTGAAAGCCTCAGTTGACCCTGCCTCCATCACGCTCTCGGGCAGTGCATTCCAGATCCTAACCACTCGCTTTGTGAAAGAGTTTTTCCTCATGTTGCCTTTGCTTCTTTTGCCAATTGCCTTAAACCTGCGCCCTCTGGTTCTCGATCCTTCCCCCAACGGGAACAGTTCTTCCCTATCCACTCAGTCCAGGCCCCTTATGCTTTAGAACACCTCTATCAAATCTCCTCTCAACCTCCTCTTCACTAAGGAGAACAGTCCCAACTTCTCCAATCAGTAACACGGAAGCTACATCAATTCTTAAACCTGCTCCACCGTGGTTTTAAGAATGGGTGAATCGCTTCCTCAAGAGCTCAGAGCTCTTGGTTTTCACCTCTTCTAAATCATCACTGGCAGAAGGATTTTCTTTTCCCTCTGACCCTTTATTCACTCGGGATCCACAGCACAAAATTATCTTGGGTTGGACTCTAAGGGTCGGGCCACCCTCTTCTTGGGGGGATAGTATAGAGTTGCCAACACTCCAGGATTGGTCTGGAGTTTCCCCTGCCAGACACAAAAGCAAAACACTGCAGATGCTGGAAGTCTGAAATAAAACAAAGTGTTGGAAACAATCAGTGTCTGTGGAGACAAAACCAGAGATAACGTTTCAGGTCGACAACCTTTCACCAGGATTGAGGAAAGTTAGAAATATGATAGGTTAGAAGCATGGGAAAGAGTGGAGGGGGGGAGAAGAGCAAAGGGAAGGTCCGTGATAGGGTGAAGAGTAGGAGAGATTAAATGTCAAAAGGCTTCATGGTGCAAGCCCAAAGGGAGTTGTAATGGGTACAATATAAAGAAAAGGTGAGTCTAGATGAGGTGTGAATGGCTGGATAGCTGCCATACAAATGCAAACTTACCATTAACCAGAAACTGAACTGGGCTAGCTATATAAATACTGTGGCTACAAGAGCAGGTCAGAGGCTAGGAATCCTGCGGCGAGTAACTCAACTCCTGACTCCCCAAAGCCTGTCCACCATCTACAAGGCACAAGTCAGGAGTGTGATGGAATACTCCCCACTTGTCTGGATGAGGGCAGCTCCAACACTCAAGAAACTTGACATCATTCAGGGCAAAGCAGCCCGCTTCATTGGCACCACATCCACAAACATTCACTCCCTCTACCACCGATGCAGTGTATACCATCTACAAGATGCACTGAAGGCTCATTAAGCAGCACCTTCCAAACCCACGACTGCTACCATCTATAAGGACAAGGGCGCAGACACATGGGAACACCACCATCTGGAAGTTCCCCTCCAAGTCACTCACCATCCTGACTTGGAAATATATCGGCATTCCTTCACTGTGGCTGGGTCAAAATCCTGGAACTCCCTTCCTAACAGCACTGTGGGTGTACCTAGACCACATGGACTGCAGCGGTTCAAGAAGGCAGCTCACCACCACCTTCTCAAGGGCAATTAGGGATGGGCAATAAATGCTGGCCCAGCCAGTGACGCCCACATCCTATGACGAGTAGAAAAAAAGTGAAGAAATAAAGAAAGAAATGAGAAAAAAACTGAACCAGAAAAAAAAAACACAAAATAAAATGGAGGCATTCAACTTGCACAATCTGCCTCCAAACCCTCCCTTTTATTACCACCCCCTTCCCCACACCCTTTACTTGCCAAACCCGATCGCATTTCTAATTTTCCTCAGTTCGGATGAAAGGTTATCGCCCTGAAACGTTAACCCTTTTTTTTTTCTCCACAGATGCTGCCTGACTTGCTCAGTATTCCCAGTATTTTCTGGTTTTATTATTAATTTCCCAGATTTGTGACTCTGGGAAGCAAATTGAAGAATCACACAGTATTAAAAAAAACTCCTCTGCACAGTTTAATTCCTCATTTATAAAGTACTGGAAATTGGGGAAAGGATTCAGTTTGACTGACAGTCAGCGCGCATCCAATTTGGTAATAAAGAGATTATTCATTTTCCAATTGGCCAATGGGAAGGCAGGAGCATTATGAGGATAGACATCCCCATGGTGGGACCAAGTTGTTGGAAGGCTGAGGGAATCATGGGATGAAATCTCCTGGAATATGTCCAACCAGAGTTGGCAACACTAGGGCGATGGCAAGATTGGACAGGGGAGCGACAGAATTCCCTACTGTGACCCCGGCATGACCTTAGCCAATTGCTGAGATTGTCACCGGGTCTCCTGGCCAATCCCCATCACAAAGAGGGAGAGGGGCCAAGAAGAATCCTCATCACACTACAGCATGCTCTCCATTTATTGCCCTGGGACCTAATGACATTTCACACCCTGACATTTTAAGTGTTGCTCTGCATCTACCACGTCTCCTGGGCAGGAGGGGCAAATATCCATCAGGCAACTTGAATGAAGTAGCGCCTGGTTGGGAACAACAGCTCCCAGGCTGAAACTAGTACATGAATTATAAATGGAACAGGAAGTGAGAAATGTTTCTTGCAACTTGCTCTCACTCACCTTGCTGATTGGAAAACCAAAGACCTCTTCAAAGTAGGCAGGCTGGCTGATGAGCAATAAGTAGAAGGTCCAACTTCTGCAAAAATTGGCCACGATGATGGCATAAACAGGCATGGAGGTAAAGAACTTCAACCATGGGGTCCTGAATTTCTGGGAGAGAATCAGAGAGTGGGTGCAGTCAGCCTTAACATATCAGGAAATGTAAGGAACTACCGTTGGCACTCTCGCACCAGGGATTCAGCGTAACGGGAATGGTTTCCAGGTGGGAAAGGATTTAATGGGAATAACACTGGAAAACAAAGATAGCTAATGGCTAGAAACTAGAGACATAATGCATGAATTTTACAAAGGAACCCTCCTAACTTGAGTTCCACCCTGTTGGAATTTGCATCAAGGATTGAAGCTCGAGGTCACTCTTCCCAACACAATTCATTTTACTAGACAGAGGTGTCCACCATCCGCACCTGACTCCCCCACTCTACGTTCCAATCACAAAAAGCACTGTGGACCACTTGGTTATTCACAGTCGCTTAGTAGGAAAGAGCTTCAGTATTGCCAGAAAGAAAAACGTCTTTTCTTTGTCTTGCACTTATCAGGACAAATGCAAGAATGCCAGATTTCAAATGATTACAACAATTTATACTACAGGAGAAAAGGTGCCAATTGGTCGGGCAGTCGACTCTGATTGGCTTAGGTGTTGCCATGAAGAAAACAATGGGGAACTATAGACTCCCCAAGCGCCCGGGTAACTCAAGAAAGTTAAAAGGCTTGACCATATTCCTTCCATTTGCAGAGAATGGATCCCTGTGGGTGAATGTATAAGCTGGACTGATTGTCTTAACTTGGTTGTTAGTGTAGCTAGTAGGGCACACAGGATTGTTAAGTAGTTACATTATTTTTTTGAAGGGTAACACTAGCTACACAAGACGCACATGTCAGGGGGTCAGCATTATTAGCAAGGCACAAAACACAACAAGCTTTTGTGGTACTGCAGGAGGCCTTATGGCTCAGTAGGTAGCACCCCCTGACTCTGAGTAAGAAGTTCTGGGTTCAAGTCCCACTCAACAGCTTCTCAGTCACGGAAGTAGCATTCATGATGTGGTTCAAACAGATTGATAATCAGCCTGCTAATCCTTCCAACACGTCTGCACTGTTCCCCAAAATGGGAAGAAAAGTGTATGTGAAGATCAGTGATCTTCTTGTCTCCACGACACCTAGTTTTGGACTGTTATTATCCACATTATAAATTATCAACCCTTTACCATAAAATTATGGAAATTCACGTGAGGCCCACAGGCCTTCGCACTTGAATAACAGAACTCAAAGCTCGCCACACTGAGGGGTCAATTCTAACTTACTCAATTGCAGCTTAAACATGCAGAGGGTTGTCTAACCACTGGCAATAGTCCCAATGGTAGATAATGAATTGGCCATACCTCTTACACCTTGCGCAATTCCCCCTTTCATTGACATGCCATTTGACACCATTGTCCAAAGTTAAAATCACCCTCAGAAGCTTCTGGCCCAGAGGTCAGAGTGTTAAAACTGAGCAAAGCTGTCACTCAGGCCCCCCATTATTCATCTCTATATCTGCAACCTCCTCTAGAAACTTCTACAACCCTCCATGATATCTCCACTCCTCCAATTCTGGCCTCTTGAGCAGCTCTGCTTTCCATCGCTCCATCATTGGCGGCCGTGCCTTTAGTTGCCTAGGCCCTAAACTCGAGAATTCCCATTCGAAATCTCTCCACTTCTCCACTCTCTCTCTTTCTCTCTCTCTGCTTTTAGGACACTCCTCAAGACATACTTCTTTGACTGAGAATGTGATCATGTGCCCAAATATCTCGATATGCAGCTGTATGTCAATTTTTGTCTGATTTACACTCCTGTGAAATGACCTGGGATGTTTTACTACATCAAAGGTGCTATATAAATGCAAGTTGTTGTTGTTGTTCATCCTCGGATGGTCATTATTGAGTCAATGTTGGATGTGCCAGCTCACCTGGTTTGCATTTATTAGGGTGGCCCTTTCCCCAATACTGGTCTCAATATATGTTTTCTCTTCACTTGTTATTGTTGGGTGCTTTGCTGGACTCTCATAGGCAAAGAGCATCCAAAATATGTACCATATCATTCCAAACATACCTGCAAAATTGGAAAGGAGAAGTTACTGCATTGCAGTCAACCAATATTTCTGCTTCACGGTTTAATATTCAAAACTGAGCCCAGATATCCCATACATTCATGTGAGAGTCATGGCTCAGTTAACAGCACATTGGCCTCTCAGTCAGGAGGTTGTGACTTTGAGTCTCACTGCAATGACTTGAGCACTAAATCCAGGCTGATCCATCGACTGAGGGAAAGTTGCACTGCCCTGTATCAGATGAACCAAGGTCCTGTCCGAGGTCACCTCTGGATTACTGGTGTCAGCTGACAGATTGTTATAGGATCCTAAAGGTCTCCAAGTAGGAAACCTGCCATTCCTGCCCTACCGATATCTCCAGTCCAATGATGGGTCTAGGTGGCGGTGTTGCTGAAGAAGACTTGCTGAGTTGCTGCAGTTCATCCTCTCCTTAATCCCAGTGCGGATCACAGAATGGGCCCAATTGTATCATTACCAATTATAACATTAGCTCTTGTCTAGTGAATCTCAACACCAGAGGGCCAGTCAGTTACTCCCTTTTGATTTATTCTTTCATGGGATGTGGACATCACTGCCAAGGCCAGCCTTTGTTGCCCATCCCTAATTGCCCTTGAATGTAGCTTGCTAGACCATTTCAGAGGGCAGTTAAGAGTCAACCACATTGCATGTAGGCCAGACCAGGTAAGGACGGCAGGTTTCCTTCCCTAAAGGGCATTAATGAACCAGATGGGTTTTCACGACAATTGTTGATAGTTTCGTGGTCGCTGTTACTGAGACTAGCTTTCAATTCCAGATTTTAATTGAATTTAAATTCCACCAGCATGGTGGGATTTGAACCCATGTCCCCAGAGCATTAGGCCTGGGACTCTGGATTACTGTCCAGTGACATTAACCACTCCGCCACTGCCTTCCCTTTGAACCCAAAGGTAGCATCGTCACCTTGCCCATAATATAGTTAATACCGAGCCACTTTTTATACCCTGTCTCATTGAGGCTAAGCTCATCAACTATGGTGCCATGGATAAACTTGTAATGTTTGATTTACCTGGGTTCTTTGACGAGCACTCACCATAAACATAGAAAACCGAAGACCAGCCTTTGTACTGGACCAACAATCCTGCGAGTGGCATCGCCACAACAGCCCCTGCGTAGGAACCTGAGGAGAACATGCAACTGGATGATGAAAGCCAGTAACCCGGAACTCACAGGCACAAGCTTCGCACAATGTGACCGGTTACCAGAGCGGAAACTGTTTCCACTGATGGATGGGTCAATAGTCAGAGAACACAGGTTTGAGATAATGGATAAAAGAACCTGGGTGGAGGGGGGTGAACAGAGTTCTTCTTTCTAGATGCAGTGAGGTGGATCTGTGCATATATTCTTCCAGAGATGTGGCAGGATTAAACAGTCACGCCAGAAGGAGTCTGACCAAGTCTCAGTGTTAGACAGCAGGTATGGAGGAACCTTGTTTGAATGTATGAAATATTCAACATAGGAAATATAACAGTGCCATTCAAGAAATGAGGGGATAGAGAAAACAAGGAGGTTCAGGTCAGTTATCCTGACACCAGCCCCACCTGGAATTCATTATTGAGGAAATGGTAGAAGGGCACCGAAAAATTCAAATATGAGTAGACAAAGTCAACATGGTTTTATGAAAGGAAAATGTTTTGACAAATCTCTTAGAGATTTTTAAGGGAGTAACAAGCAGGGTAGATAAAAGGAGTACCAGTGGATGTAGTGAATGATTTTCAAACAGCATTCTGTAAGGTGCCACACAAAAGATTGTTGCCTAAGATTCGTTGGATCGGGGTAATTAATTAGCATAGATTGAGGATTGGTTGAAGAACAGAAACCGGAGAGTAGGAATGAATGGGACACTTTCAGCTGGGAGGCTGTGGCTAGTGGAGTCCCTCAAGGGTCAGTGCTGGGGCCTCAGCTATTTACAATCTATATTAATGACTTAGATGAAGAGACAGAGAGTAAAGATCTAAGTTTGCTGATGGTACCAAGCTGGGCAGTAAGGTAAGCTACGAGGAAGACACAGGGAGGCTTCAACAAGATAGAGACAAGTTAAGTGAGTGGGCAACAAGATGGCAGATGGAGTATAATGTGGGGAAGTGTGAAGTTATTCACTTTGGTAATAAGAATAGAAAGACAAAGTATTTTTTAAATTGTGATAAACTATTATTAAGTGTTGTTATTCAGAGGGAGATGGGTGCTCATGTACAAGAAACACAAAACGTTAATGTGTAGGCACAGCAAGAAATTGGAAATTTATTGTATGCTGGCCTTTATTGCAAGAGGGTTGGAATACAAAAGTAAGGCAGTCTTGCTGCAATTATACATGGCTTTGGTGAGTACACAGAGTACTGCGTACAGTATTAATCTCCACATCTAAGGATTTGCCTTGGTGGGTGTATACAAAGGCTCACTCGATTTTTCTCATTAGAGAAAGTTTTTTACCCAGAGGGTCCTGAGTCCCAGGGAGTGGTAGAGGCACGGTCATTAAATACTTTTAAGGCAGAGGTAGATTGACCCCTTTGTTAGTCAAGAATCTAAGGTTATCAGGGGTAGGTGGGAAAGTGGTGTTGAGGTGACAGTCAGATCTGCTATGATCTTATCAAATGGTGGAGCTATCACGAGGGACTAGATGATCTACTCCTGCTCCTAATTCATACGTTTGTACGATTGATTCCTGGGGTGAGAGGGTTATCCTATGATGAGCAATTCAGTAGGATAGCTCAATACTTTCCGCAGTTTAGAAGAGTGAGAGGTAACCTCAAGATTCTGAGAGGGCTCGACAGGGTCATTACTGAGAGGCTGCTTCCCCTGGCTGGAGAGTCTGAAACTAGAGGGTCACAGTCTAAAATAAGCGGATGCTCATTCAGGACTGAGATCAGGAGAAATTTCTTCACTCAATGGGTTTGTGAATCTTTAGAATTCTCTACCCCAGAGGGATGTGGATGCTCAGTCGATAGATTCATAGCATCGAAGGGAGTTAGAGGCCAAATAAGGGATATGGAGAGATCATAGGGTCTACTTCTGCTTCTATTTCTTATGTGCCAACTCTACTTTTCAGCCTTATACCCAGTACCTGGGGCATGTTCACTGACTTGCGAGCTTCACAGGGTAACTGCACAATGGAAGTATCACCAAGCTCTGTAGGCTCTGGTGTGCAGAGGGTCTCACAGAATTTTATCTTTATTATTCATTCTCAGGATGTGAGCATCAATGACAAGACTGACATTAATGGCCATGCCTAACTGTCCTTGAGGAGGTGATGTTGGTTGGCCTTCTTCTTGAGTGCTGGTGCTGGTTTTAATAGAACAGAGTGACTATTTTAGAGAACAATAACTGAGAGTCAACTATGGTGGTTTGAGACTGGAGTCTGGAGAAGGATGGCAAGTTTTTTTTCCCCTGAAAGGGCACTAGTGATCTAATCGGGCTTTTAGACAATCTGACGGATTTATAGTCACTTTTAATCAGATCAGCTTTTTATTCACAGATTTTTAAAACTGAATTCAAATTATCAACCTCCTGTGGAGGCAAATGGACTCACATTCTCTAGGTCACCGGTCCAGCACAATATGTTTTTCGTATTGAATGGAATAACTGAATAAATCTCCAATCTGTCAGCATAAATTACTACCATTATTCATTATTATTCCACTCTATTCAACATAAAATGCACTGTTTTACTTGTAGAATTATAGAATGAAAGAACATAGAAGGAGGCCATTCAGCCCATTGTGTCTGTGGCACCTCCTTGATAGTGTTTCCCAATTAGTCCCACTCATCCTGCTCTTTCCCCATAGCCCTGTGATCATTTCCCTTCAAGTATTTATCCAATTCCCTTTTGAAAGTTACTATTGAAAGGGCTTCGGTTGCCCTTTCAGGCAGCGTGTTCCAGATCACAACAACTCGCTGTGTTAAAAAAACCTTCCTCATGTGGCTCTTTTGCCAATCCCCATCTTAAATCTCTGTCCCCTAGGTACTGACCCTTCTGCTACAGGAAACTGTTTCTCCATATTTATTTTGTTAAAACCATTCAGAATTTTTAACACCTCTCTCTAATCTCCTCGTAACCTCCTCTGGCCCAAGGAGAAAAATCCCAGCTTCTCCAGTCTCCCCCAAATAACTGAAGGGTATCATCCCCAGGTACCTCCATGTTGCTGGTGAAAATGTGTATCTTTGCCTCTGATGGTAGCCAAACTTTGTGCACTCTGTATATCCATCAAGAGTACTTTCAAAATTGCACTGGAAAATATTAAATGTTTAAATATGGTAGCTCATAATATCAGAATACTTCCATTGTTGGCTAATCTGACCAAGTTGATTGGATTGGAAGTTGTTCCCTGTTGAATGTGCAAGGCCTGTATTAAAAACTTCCATTATGAGGCAACATTAATAAGTCACCATAGCAACAGGTGTTCTTTCCCATCAGATATCAGTTACTTAATGAACATTTACCACGTGTCTCTGCATCATCTACTCAGTGCAGGGCTGGAAATTAATTGTACAGCCTTAGCCTGCTGTCAGAACTTGCTGCTATGAAATGATAGAACCGATAACATAATCAGTTTGCTGGTTTATTTGCCTTACAGTTCAGAAGCCGAATTTTTCTCTCCATGGATCACTTGGGTTCATAAGTGGAGTCTTATGTAAACTAATTAATTCTCATAGTTATCTCAAACTGTTAATACAAGCAGATGCTCTGATTCATCATTCAGTTGTCAGCCATGACTCAGTGGGTATAGCACTCTCACTCACCTCTGAGTCAGGAGGTCGTGGGTTTGAGCCACACTCCAGAGACTCGAGCACAAAATCTAGGCTGACACCCCGAGTGCAGTACTGAGGGAGTGCTGCACTGTCAAAGGTGCTGTATTTTGCATCATCATCCTAGAAGTAGCTATAAATCAGAAGATGAAAGGGAGGGAGAAACTCAGGAAAACTACAATCACCAGAGAAGTAGTATTGAGTAAATTGTTGGAGCTGTGGGCTGACAAATGCCCGGATCCTGATGGACTTCATCTTGGGGTCTTAAAAGAAGTGGCTAGTGAGATAGTTTATGCATTGATTTTAATTTTCCAAAACTCCCTAGATTCACGGAAGGTCCCATTAGATTGGAAGATAGCAAATGTAACTCCATTATTTAAAAAAGGAGGGAAACTGCAGGCCAGTTAGCTTAACATCTGTCAAAGGGAAAATGTTAGAAACTATTATTAAAGAAGCTATAGCAGGGCACTTGGATAAGTTCAAAGTAATCAGGCAGAGTCAACATGGTTTTGTGAAAGGGAAATCATGTTTAATCAGCTTATTGGAGTTCTTTGAGGAAGTAACATGTGCTGTAGATAAAGGGGAACTGGTAGATGTACTGTACTTAAATTTTCAGAAGGCATTTGATAGAGTGCCACATCAAAGGTTATTGCAAAAAAAAAGCTCATTGTATAGGGGGTAACATATTGACATGGATAGAAGATTGGCTGGCTAACAGGAAACAGAAAGTAGGCATAAGTGGGTTTTTTCAGGTTGGCAAGATGTAACAAGCGCCACAGGAATCAGTGCTGGGACCACAACTGTTTACAATTTATATAAATGACTTGGATGAAGGGATGGAAGGGATGGTTGCCAAATTTGCTGATGACACAAAGATAGGTAGGAAAGTAAGTTGTGAAGAGAACAAAATGAAGCTACAACAAGATATTGATAGGTTAAGTGAATTGGCAAAAATCTGACAAATGGAGTATAATGTGGGAAAATGTGAAATTGTCTATTTTTTCAGGAAGAATAAAAAAGAATCATTTTAAAAAGGGTGCGAGGGATAGGCCAGAAAATTATAGGCTGGTCAGCTTGACTTCAGTGGTGGGGAAATTATTGGAAACAGTTCTGAGAGACAGGATAAACTGTCAATTAGAAAGGCACAGATTGATCAGGGATAGTCAACATGGTTTTATTAGGAGAAGATCATGTCTTACTAATTTAATGGAATTTTTTGAGGAAGTAACAAGGAGGATTGATGAGGGTAGTGCAGTGGATGTTGTCTACATGGATTCAGCAAGGCATTTGACAAGGTCCCACATGGCAAACTAGTCAGGAAAGTGAGATCTCGCGGGATACAGGAGAAGATGGCAGGTTGTATCCAAAATTGGCTCAGTGACAGGAAACAAAGGAATGGTCAATGGATGTTTTTGCGAATGAAAAACATTTTCCAATGGTGTTCAACAGGGCTCAGTGTTGGGGCCCTAGCTGTTTGTTGTATATATCAATGACTTAAATGTGGGAGGCATGATTGGGAAATTTGCAGATGACACAAAAATTGGCCATGTAGTTGATAGTAAAGAGGATAGTGAAGAGGATAGCTGTCAACTCCAGAATGATACCAATGGTTTTGTTAAGTGGGCGGAGAAATGGCCAATGGACTTCAATCCAAAAAAGTGTGAGGAAATGCATTTGGGGAGGTCAAACAAAGCAAGGGAATACTCAATAAAAAGGAATTTATTGAGAGGGGTAGAGGAAGTGAGAGATCTTAGAGTGCATGTCCACAGGTCCTTGAAGGTGGCAGGACAGGTGGATAAGGTGGTAAAGAAAGCAATTGGAAAGCTTTCCTTTATTGGGTGAGGTATTGAATACAAAAGCAGGGATGTAATGATGGAATTGTATAAAACACTGGTTAGGCCACAGCTGGAATTTTGTGTACAGTTCTGGTCCCCACATTACAGGAAGGACATAATTGCTCTGGAGAAGGTGCAGAGGAGATTTACAAGAATGTTGCCAGGGCTTGAAAGTTGCAGCTATGAGGAGAGATTGGATAGGCTGGGGTTGCTTTCCTTGGAACAGAGGAGGCTGAGGGGTGACCTGATTGAGGCGTACAAAATTATGGGGGCCATAGATAGGGTAGACAGGAAAGACTTGTTTCCCCTAGCTGAGGTGTCAATTATCAGGGGGTATGGATTTAAGGTGATTGGTAGAGGGATTAGAATCATAGAATCACAGACTCACACAGTGCAGAAGAGGCCCTTCAGCCCATCGAATCTACACCAACACGTGAGAAACACCTGACCTACCTACCTAATCCCATTTAACAGCACTTGGCCCATAGCCTTGAATGTTATGATGTGCCAAGTGCTCATCCAGGTACTTTTTAAAGGATGTGAGGCAACCCCCCTCCACCACCCTCCCAGGCAACGCATTCCAAACCGTCACCACCCTCTGGGTAAAAAAGTTTTTCCTCACATCCCCCCTAAACCTCCTGCCCCTCACTTTGAATTTATGCCCCCTTGTGACTGACCCTTCAACTAAGGGGAACAGCTGCTCCCTATCCACCCTGTCCATGCCCCTCATAACCTTGTACACCTCAATCAGGTCACCCCTCAGTTTTCTCTGCACCAAAGAAAACAACCCAAATCTATCCAATCTCTCTTCATAACTTAAATGTTTCATCCCAGGCAATATCCTGGTGAATCTCCTCTGCATCCCCTCCAGTGCAATCACATCCTTCCTATTGCACACAGTACTCCAGCTGTGGCCTCACCAAGGTTCTATACATGACCTCCCAACTTTTGTAATCTATGCCTCGATTGATAAAGGGAAGTGTCTCATATGCCTTTTTCACCACCCCACTAACATGCCCCTCTGCCTTCAGAGATCTATGGACACACACACCAAGGTCCCTTTGTTCCTCAGGACATCCTAGTGTCCTGCCGTTCATTGAATACTTCCTTGTCAAATTACTCCGTCCAAAGTGTATCACCTCACAATTTTTAGAGTTAAATTCCATCTGCCACTTTTCTGCCCATTTGACCATCCCGTCTATATCTTCCTGTAGCCCAAGACACTCAGCCTCACTGTTAACCACCCGGCCAATCTTTGTGTCATCCACAAACTTACTAATCCTACCCCCCACATAGTCATCTATGTTGTTTATACAAATGACAAATAATAGGGGACCCAGCACAGATCCCTGTGGTACGCCGCTGGACACTGGCTTCCAGTCACTAAAGCATCCTTCTGTCATCACCCTCTGTCTCCTACAACTAAGCCAATTTTGAATCCACCTTATCAAATTACCCTGTATCCCATGTGCATTTGCCTTCTTTATAAGTCTCCCATGTGGGACCTTGTCAAAGGCTTTGCTGAAATCCATATAGACTACATCAACTGCACTACCCTCATCCACACACCTGGTCACCTCCTCAAAACATTCAATCACATTTGTTAGGCATGACCTCCCTCTGACAAAGCCATGCTGACTATCCCTGATCAAACCTTGCCTCTCCAAGTGGAGATAGATACTCTCCTTCAGAATTTTCTCCAATAGTTTCCCTACCACTGACGTGAGATTCACTGGCCTGTAGTTCCCTGGCTTATCTCTACAACCCATCTTAAATAGAGGAACCACATTAGCTGTTCTCCAGTCCTCTGGCACTTCCCCCATGGCCAGAGAGGAATTAAAAGTTTGGGTCAGAGCCCCTGCGATCTCCTCCCTTGCCTCCCTCAGCAGTCTGGGACACAAATCAGTCAGACCTGGAGATTTGTCCACTTTTAAGCCTGCCAACACCTCCAATACCTTGTCACTCCCTATATTAATTTGCTTTAGAACCTCGCAGTCTCTCTCCCCGAGTTCGATACCTTCATCCTCATTCTCATGGGTGAAGACGGATGTGAAGTATTCATTCAACACTCTAGCGATGTCCTCTGGCTCCACCCATAGATTGCCCCCTTGGTCCCTTATGGGCCCTACTCTTTCCTTGGTTATCCTCTTCCCATTGATATACTTATAGAATATCTTGGGATTTTCCCTGCTTTTACCAGCCAGAGCTTTCTCATATCCCCTCTTTGCTCTCCTAATTGCTTTCTTAAGCTCCATCCAGCACTTTCTGTACTCCACTAATGCCTCTGCAGATATGCTCCCTTGTACCTGCTAAAAGCCTTTCTTTTCCTTCTCATTGTAACCTGAATATCTCTGGTCATCCAGAGGGGACATGTGGAAAAACTTTGTCTCCCAGAGGGTGGTGAGCGTCTGGAATTTGCTGCCTAAATTGGTGGTTGAGGCTGAAACGCTCAACTCATTTAAAAGGTACCTGGATCTGCATCTGAAGCGCTGTAACCTGCGAGGCTATGGATCAGGTGCTGGAAAGTGGGATTAAAATGAGCTGCTAGTTTATTTTTTTTTCTCTTTTTATCCAGCACAGACAGGATGGGCTGAATGGCCTCTTTCTGCACTGTAACCTTTCTAAGTTTCTATGGTTCGATGGTTTTATCTAAATGGTGAGAGATTGCAGAGCTCTGAAATGCAGGGGGATCTGGCTGTCCTAGTGTATGAATCACAAAAGGCTAACATGCGCGTTCAGCAAGTAATTAGGAAAGCTAATAGAATATTGTCATTTATTGCAAGGAGAGTTGAAGTCAAAAGTGGGGAGGTTATGCTTCAGTTATACAGGGCACGAGTGAGACCATACCTGCAGTACTGTGTACAGTATTGGTCCACCTTATTTAAGGAAGGATGTAAATGAGTTGGAAGCAGTTCAGAGAGGGTTTACCAGACTAATGCCTGGAATGGGTGGGTTGTCTTATGAGGAAAGGTTGGACAGATTAGGCTTGTATCCGCTGGAGTTTAGAAGAGTAAGAGGCAACTTGACTGAAACACATAAAATCCTGAGGGGTCTTGACAGGGTGGATGTGGAGAGGGTGTTTCCTCTTATGGAAGAATCCAGAACTAGGGGTCACTGTTTAAAAATAAGCGGTCACCCATTTTAAATGGAGATGAGGTGGAATTTTTTTCTCTCATAGGGTCATGAGTCTTTGGAACTCTCTTCCTGAAAAGGGAGTGGAAGCAGAGTCTTTGAATATTTTTAAGGCAGAGGTGGATGGATTCTTGCTAAGCAAGGGGTAATAGGTTATTGGGGGTAGATGAGATGCAGATTTCAGGTAACTATCAGATCAGCCATGATCTCACTAAATGGCAGAGCAAGCTTGAGGGGCCAAATGGCCTACTCTTGCTCCTTGTTTGTTCGCATGTCTCTTGGATGAGATGTTCAAATTGTTAAACCCTTCTCAGGTGGGTGCAAAAGACCCCACAGCACCATTTTGAAGAACAGCAGGGGAGTTCTCCCCAAATTATCCCACTGTTGTTTGTGGGAGCTTGCTGTGCACAAATTGACTGCCATGTTTTCTAACTGGCAACATTGACCACATTTTGGAACATACTGAGGTTATGAGAAGTGTTATGTAGATGCTTTTCTTCAATCTGAGGATTTATCCAGCAACGAGGTGACATTGTCAACAGCAAACCCCCAGGGCCTGCTCAATATTCAAAACGACAAGTACAAAGTGCAAGAAATAAAGTTATACAGCACCTTCCAATTCCCCAAGAAGATCGGAAGCGCTTCACAAGCACTGAATTCTTTTTCAAGTGCAGTTAGACTAAGGCACTGTGGTAATTAAAGTGCAAACGCAACAATTTCTTGACATCGTACGAACCTCATTAAAATTTATTGTTTTTGTCACTCTTTATCCCCCAATCGCAATTAAAATGTTTCCGTTCCCAGTGGGAAATTATGCCCGACATTAAGTTTCACAACTGAGAAATCCAGAAATGTTGTGATCTGTAGGCGTTCATACCCACGACTTAGGGTCACTAACTCTGAGTGTTCCTCAAGGGTTCACCACAGGAAGCTCCCTCCGGCCTCCAACTCCCCCAGCCCCAGGCTTCCCCTGTTGGTTCTTGCGGTTTCCCTGCACCTAGTCTAATGGGAAAAATCTCTTCATTATCCCATCAGATGATTTTCAACTCAGTCAATCAGCCTATTTTTCCATTTCCAATATTTTTACAACTAACAAACAGAAAAGTTGCAAGAAAATGAAATGAAACTTTATTTTTATGTCCCTGGATTTTGATTGAAGTAGTACCTGGAGATGTGAATTGAGCAGCGTAGACCTTTATTCTCAGTATTTTAGAAGAATGAGTTGTGCTGTCAGTGAAATGCTTAAAACTCTGAGAGGGCTTGATAGGGTAGATGCTGTTTCCCTAGGATGGAGGATTTAGAATTAGAGGGATGTAGTTTCAGATTAAGGAATAGGCCATTTAGATCAGAGATTTTTTTTTAATTCATTTAAAGGATGTGAGCATCGCTGGCTGAGCCAGCATTTATTCTCCATCCCTAATTGCCCTTGTGAAGGTGGTGGTGAGCTGCCTTCTTAAACCACTGCAGTCCCTCTGATGTAGGTACACCCACAGCGCATTCCTGTTTATTGACTTTTTAGTGGTTTGATACTGAGTGGCTTGTTAGGCCATTTCAGAGGCATTTAAGAGTCAACCACATTACTGTAGATCTGGAGTCACATGGGCAAGGACATTAGTGAACCAAAGGGGTTTTTTGGCAATTGTTTCATGGTCATCATTAGACTTTTAATTACACATATTTTATTGAATTCAAATTCCACCATCTGCTGTGGTGGGACTGGGACCCAGGTCCCCAGTCTGGATTACCAGTCCAGTGACAATACCATTATATCACCACCTCCCTACAAGGTGAAACCGCTTCACTCAGAGGTTTGCGAAACTTTGGAATTCTCTATCCCAGAGAGTTGTGGTCACCCAGTCATTGAGTGTATTCGTAACAAAGAGTGATGGATTTTTGGTCACTAGAGGAATCAAGGGTAATGGGAAGAGGGTAGGAAACTGGAGTTGTGTGAGATGATCAGCTATGACCTTTTATCAATGATGGAGCAAGCTCGAATGGCTGTACTCCATTTACCAATCCCTACCAGTTCTCCACACCCATGATAAAACCTCAGAATCTCATGGTTTGCATTCTTCAATAAGAATTGACTCTTTTCCCCATTAAGAGCCAATATATTACAGTCCATAACTAATGGAAGCCCTTCAAAGGCCAAAATCCTTCTAGCAACCTACCTATTCCACTCTTCTACCATTGGTTACAACATACTACATTCAGTACATCATTGTTGACGAGAAGTTAAGGGCTAGGCTTCCTACAAAAAGATGGCAAGGATGCAGACACTAACCACAGAAAGACGTAGTAGCCAATCGACTCCTTTCAAGCGGTGGGGCCCACATGCTCCAGAGCCCATGGCATGCTGGGTAGGTGACTCCCTGCAGGAAAGCAATGGCCGTTTTTAATCATTTTGGAAATTGAGCACAATAACAATTAGAATTCACAAAAGCATAGGGAAGTCATACAGCATTCAGACCTGGACACAAATTGGCCATTTCTTCATCGTCGCTGGCTCACAATCCTGGAAATCCCTCTCTAACGACACTGTGGGTGTACCTGCACCATGTGAACTTCAGTAGTTCACAAAAACAACTCTCCACCACCTTCTCGAGGACAACTAAGGATTGGCAACAAATGCTGATCCTGCCAGCAATGTCCACATCCCAAGAATGAATATTTTCTTTAAGACTAATGGTCATTTGTTAAAAGGACTAATGTAAAATGCAAAATTTGTAGCTTTTAACACAATTGACACTTAAGGTAATGAGAGGAGTTAGTCACAGAGAAGACATTTATGTTGTACTTAAGACATCCCAAAGTGGTTTACAGTCGAAGAAATAGTCTCAAATGTGGTCACTGTTCTGGTGTAGGCAACCAATTTCATAGAATCATAGATTAGTACAACACAAGAGGAGGCCATTAGGCCCATCAAGTCTATGCTCTTCGAAAGAGCATTCCAGCTATTCTGACACCCCTGCTTTTACCCCATAGTCCCACAATTTGTGCATAGCAAGATCCCTCAGGGAGGCTTGAACTGCCCAGGTTAAATTTTCATTGATAAAATGTTCGCTTCAGGGAGCCATACACAAAGGAATGCGAGATCCAGAGAACTGGTGTTGAGAAATCTCAGCCTTGTCAGTTTATGCATGTTTCCCTCTAGCATGGGAACATCAATGAATTAAATCATTGAATGAGTAGTGTATGAGTTAACGAGGGTTTTCTTTCTGTCGATTCAACGGAGCATTAATTTATAAACTCTTACTGAACAGATCCTTTCTAAAGACAACTCTAAATAATCACAGCTAAGAAGGGCTGTTCAGTCCATCGATGCTTCCAAAAACACTCTGCTGTTCTCCCCACCTGTACCCATTGCCACATTAAATTGTTTCTCAAATGATTCCAGGGATTTCACCTCTACTACCCGATCTGAAGGGTTATTCCACATGTTACTCACTATGTGTGTATGAGAATCTTAAAGACCAGTAGGACACCACTCATCCCTTTGTGCATGTGCTAGCTCTTAAGAGCTATCCAGATAGTTCCACGCCCCTGCACCCTCCCCATAGCCCTGCAAATATTTCCTCTTCAAGGATATCTGAAGAAGAATTTGCTGATATTAGTTCTAAGTTTGCCTTTTAATAGTCTGATCCACTGATTTTCCCAGTCATACTCTCACAATCTAATTTAAAATAATATTCCAGATTGATCTTTCCTCCTGCCTTTAACATGTTTACCTAGATAAGATTATCTCTCAAACTGGGAAGCCCAAAGGCCATGTCTCAACACATTAGACCAGAAAGGCCCAAACCACACAAAATTGCAGGGCCTCATTTAAATACTCCAGACAAGCCATCAGCCTCTGTGGAGCCTCCAGAGACAGCACCCCCAGGAGGATTGACCCTCAGATCCTAAATCCCACTAGAATCCCTCACTCCCTCCGTGCTCCCCCACCCCCCCCCCCCCACCATCACTGATAATGAACTTATAGTAACATCCTACTTCCTCCCTCCCCCTCCTCAGAGCTAGGCTGAAGACGCACAAAGGAAGATGGTTGTGGTTGTTGGAGGTCAATCATCTCAGCTCCAGGACATCACTGCAGGAGTTCCTCAGGGTAGTGTCCTCGGCCCAACCATCTTCAGTTGCTTCATCAATGACCTTCCCTCAAACATAAGGTCAGAAGTGGGGATGGATGTTTGCTGATGGTTGTGCAAAGTTCAGCACCATTCGTAACTCCTCAGATACTGAAGCGGTCCATGTCCATATGCAGCAGGACATAGACAACATTCAAGTTTGGGCTGATAAGTGGAAAATAATATTTGCAACACACAAGTGCCAGGCAATGTCTATTCTCAACAAGAGAGAATCTAACCATTGCCCCTTGACGTTCAATGGCATTACCATCACTTTATCCCCCGCTATCAACACCTGGGGGTTGCCGTTGACCAGAAACTGACTAGCCATTTAGATACAGTGGCTACAAGAGCAGGTCAGAGGCTAGGAATCCCTCGGCGAGTAACTCACCTCCTGACTCCTCAAAGCCTATCCACCATCTACAAGACACAAGTAGGAGTGTGATGGCATACTCTCCACTTGCCTGGATGAGTGCAGCTCTAACAACAATCGAGAAGCTCAATAGCATCCAGGACAAAGCAGCCCACTTGATTGGCACCTCCTCCACCACCTTCAACATCCACTTTCTCCACCACTGATGCACAGTAGCAGCAGTGTGTACCATTGACAAGATGCACAGCAGCAACTCACCTTCGACTGTGTAAGATTTCGGGGTTTGGGACCACAGATACCTAAATAGGCAGTCGACTAGTCATAAGTAATTTTAAGATAGTTTATTGAGTTCATTAAGAAACAACAGTTTAGATATGATACACCAACTAATTAGAAAGGGAAAAAAGTGTACAACTCATAACAACTTGTGATAGCAGTATTCTGCTCTCCAGTTAGGAAATTCGTCCCTCGATCTCCCAATCTTCCTCCTCCTCCCCTGGTCCATCTTCCGTCTGAAGAAGACAGCTGCCCAACGAGCACTGCCACCTCAGCAGCATCTCAACAGCCCGTCAGCCCACTACCACCACTATGACACCCATCTATATACCCTTCTTTGGGGGCTGGTAGCTTACCCAGTGTCAATCATCTATCTAACTATTCTGACCAATTGACACAGGACAGGTACTCAAAACATCAGGGCTGTTGGCGCTAACCCCCACCCCCCCATCCCCCCACCCTCCCCCCACCACCCCTCCCCCACCCTACCCACCGTGCATCACCCCGCTCGAAGTCAGTTTTAGTTTACATCACACTGAGGGCCATATCCTGGTCTTTTCTAAACACTTTGGAGATAAGGGGGTGCACAGGATGCCACCTAAGAACTCAGGAGTGTCAACGTGACAACCTAAAATAAGACTGTTTAGAGGTCAAAATATTTAGGAATACTTTCTCGAGAAAGAAAGTCAATGTTGCTCAGCTAATCTCATAAAATGCAGGAAATACCTGCTTATTAAAGACTCCAATTTCTTACAACAGCACCTTCCAAATGACCTCTGCCCCCTAGAAAGCCAAGGGCAGCAGATACATGGCAACACCACCACCTAGAAGATCCCCTCCAAGTCACTCACCATCCTGACTTGGAAATATATTGCCGTTCCTTCACTATCGCTGGGCCAAAATCCTGGAACTCCCTCCCTAACAGCAGTGTGGGTGTACCTACACCACATGGACTTTAGCGGTTCAAGAAGGCAACTCACCACCACCTTCTCAAGGGCAATTGGGGATGGGCAATAAACATTGGCTTTGCCAGCAATGCCCACAACTCATGAACAAATAAAATAAAATCCAGCCATTAAAGAATTATTACATACAATTACCTGAATCAGATTGCACCAGAATTTACAGCAACAATTGATAACAAGACTGAGAAGATAGTGAATGTTACCAAATCAAACATTAGGATTTGGCAAGAATAACATTTCACTTTTCATTTCTTGTTGCTGCAGCCATTTCAAATTGTGTTTAAACAGTCCCTAAATTTTACATAGTTTAACAATGCAGTCAAAACAGAGCAGAAAGGAAGTGTCTGGTGTTGTATAAAACAACACCTAACCACATTGTATTTCAGGTGGCACATTATTCTGTAGAAAATTAGGCACTGTCAATTTGCTATTTGTGGGATCTTGTTGTGTGCAAATTGGCTGGCATGTTTCCTATATTATAACAGTGACCAGACTTCAAAAGTATTTGACTGTCTGTACAGCACTTTGGCTGTCCTGAGGTCAGGAACATGCTATCCAAATACAAGTTTTTTCCTATTAAAAAAAGTGTTTAGTTCATTTCCACTGGCAGTGTGTGTGTTGTTTAATTTTTTAAAATTCATTCATTTTGGCCCAGCAATAGTGAAGGAACGATGATGTAGTTCCAAGTCAGATTGGTGGTGACTTGATGGGGAACTTCCAGATGGTGGTGTTCCCGTGCACCTGCTGCCCTTGGCCTTCTAGGTGGTAGAGGTCGCAGGTTTGGAAGGTGCTGCCAAAAGAGCCTTGGTGAGTTGCTGCGGTGTGTTTGTAGATGGTACACACACTGCTGCTACTGTGCATCGGTGGTGGAGGGAGTGAATGTTGAAGTTGGTGGATGGGGTGCCAATCAGACAGGCTGCTTTGCTCTGGATAGTGTCGAGCTTCTTGAGCATTGTTGGAAATACACTCTTCCTGGCAAGTGGAGAGTATTCCATCACACTCCTGACTCCTGGAAGCATTAAGTTGCTTACACTGCAAGGAAAAAACACAACAACTTCTGTGTCCATTCTGTGAAATCCGGTTATATTTCCCAAACCCTCAGTGTTTGAATACAAAGGTGTCTGTATAATTCTCTCACTCGACCACTTCACCTGAAAGGAAGTGGAAACCAGGTCCACTTTGTTGTTTATCCGGAACTCTGTCGTCAAGGTTACAGCACACTAGGAGGCCATTCAGCCCATTGCACTGTACTAGTTCACTGACAGACAGATAGATTCCAATTTCCCTGTTCTTTTCTCATTCGGCCTATTACCCCAGTGCTATTCCAGTCCCCTGCACTTTTAAGTAGATTTAAAAACGTACCTCCACAAGACCTTGAAGTATCCTTACAAACAAAACGCAGCCAAAATGTATTCTCGCTGCTGATGGGATGAGCATGTTCAGTGTTGAGGTCAAAAATATAGCTGCTCCGAAAACTCTAGGGTTAAAAAGTACAAAGAAACTCGCAAAGTAACAGTAGTTAGACTGTCATTAACTTCATTCATGATGAGAATGAGCTTCACCAACAACTGTGTCACATATAAAGGATCATTTTAATATTGCCTTGTTCATTGAGTTTTTCACTTTATTGCTTGGACTGTTGTTTAAACAGTTGAAAGTTGATGACAATATCAGCACCTTTAGATCAGGTTGAGAGAGTTGAATTACCTTCTCACTTTTTCTTTTTATGTTAATTCAACTTCCTTATGCTTATGTTCAATAATTCTTCACAAACTGGTGTCCTGATGGTGTAAACCAGAATGATCGAAGGCCCTGATTTTTACAGGGGCGGGTTTGGTGAACAGAAAGAAGGAGACCTGGTCACCCTACTGACTGACTTAGCTTCACAGCGTGTGTCCATTTCCTCCCACATGCAGTGGGTGAGGGAATGCTTCAAAGAGGCTAGAGTCCAGAAGCAAGTAGAGAGGCTGCGGCCAGATGAGTGGTATTGTGGGGTATGGGGGTGGGTCCAAATACTGGGGAGGTGGCCACCAATTCCAGTGAAGGCCTGATCTGCAATGTCGAGGATGGGGCTCCAATCGTGTGAAGGACGTCTTTGGATCCCAGGGTGGGGACAGTGTCTAGTGGGAGACAGAGAAGAAGATGGGAGTGAGGTGTGGGGGGTTGCAGTGGACAGCAATCCTGCTCCTCTCAGACCACAACCAGGGCTGTAAGTGCACTGCTTCCCTTAATCATGCAGCAGACATTGCCTCCCTTTAGCTGCTGGGTTTCTCAATGCTTGGGAGAAGCACTGGCCAGAGCTGAAGCTGGAAGGTAGGTTAAATTTGTTGCATGTAGTATCATTAAAATGTTCAAATTGCCAACCTGTCACCTGTGAGAGGGTTTGCCGCCTGCCCCTCCCCCATATCCCCTCCACTAAAACTAGAAATGGGTAGGTTGGAGGCAGGCTTGAGACTCAATGCATGACAATGGGGCAGGATTTCAGGAAGTAAGCATTCTAGTGCTCCAGCTCTCAGTCCCAACATGCTGCCAATTGGAACAAGAGAAGGCCATTCAGCCCCTTGAGCCCATTCAATCAGATAATGGCTGATCTTTACCTCAACTCCATTTACCTGTCTTTGCTCCATATACCTTGATACGCACCAAATGGCTACTGAGTGCAGTCTTAAAACTTCCAATTAACTGGGAGCATCCTCATACAAGAAAGTAATGTATGGATGTGAGGCCATGATGAGGTATTGCATAGGTTGTCAAGAAATCAAGAAATGGTAATATTTTTCTTCTGGTAATAACCCTGGCATATTTTCTTATGTACTGGAGGTCAGGCTGCAATTAGATTAAGAGCTAGAGTGACGGCAAGGGTCTAAAGTCAACAGTAAGGAGCGGTTTTGATATGTTAATGAACCAAGAGGAACTACAATCAGAGTTTTACATAAAGCAATAACAGGAGTATTTTTGAATTGAGTTGTTGTAGTTCAAAGGGGGATGGATATATGCAGGATGTAAAAGGTGTAAGGTAAAGATAGGATAAGTTTGTTTTTACAAGTCTAAGAGCTAGGCTAATGAACCAAGTTTAATCAATTCTGGGAAGAAAGCATTTCTGAAGAGTCTTGGTTGAGACAATAGAGAGATCAAAGGGAAGGATCGCATTTAAGGAAATACTGATGCCGGCGGGGGGGTAGCTGGTCAGATCTGCCGGAGGCAGCAGGGTATCTGGTCAGAACTCCAAGAAGACAGTGTGTACAAGGCCAGACCTGAAGACCCAGTTGCTGCCAGCCTCAGAGGAGAACCCAAGGAAAAAGCACTGTGTGGTAAAAATTACTGGAATTCTACAGATTTTAAAATCTGTAAGGATGTTTGCTAAACAGAAAAGGAAAAGGTTAGCTCTAATGGTAGTTAAGTTAATATTTGTGGAACTGTTTTAAAGGACTGTTTACTGTGTGAAGCCATTCTTGTGTTTAAATGTCAATTGTATTTTTTTTCCTTTATTCTTTTAATAAATGTTTACTTTGCTATAAAATTATCACAAGTAGTTGGAGACATCATTTCCTGATTTCAGAGCCCCTTCTCATACTATACAAATTGCAAAAACTGCTTTGGCAGCTGTTTCAAGTTTCCCATTGGGATTTTGGCAGCTCAGCATTTACCATCAGCCATGCCAAAACAAATGCATAAAGATGCATAGATATATAAACGAAGCAGGTGATGCTCTTACAATAATCTTCCAGAGTTCTCTCCATTTTGGAGCCATTCCTCTGGATAGGAAAATTGCACATGTCAGTCTGCTGTTTAAGAAAGGTAAGAGAGCAAACCTGGAAATGATATTGGGCTAATGTCTGTTGTCAGGAAATTACTGGAGTCTATAATTAAGGAAAGAGTGAACATATTGGCAATTTTCAGCTGATTGGAGAGAATTAGCATGTATTTGTAAAGGTGTCTGACAAATCTGATTGAACGTTTTGAAGAGTTGACTGAAATAATGGACAGTAGAGGTGAATGTCTTTGGATGTAATTTACTTAGACTTCCAGAAGGCATCAGATAAAGTCTCTCAAATGGGAGTGCTTGCTGAAGTTGAAGCTCATGGAATTGAAGGCAATTTGTTGAGCCACAGGACATGGTGGTAGGGGAATGGACAGGTATTTAATTGGCAGGATGTGACTAGTTGTGTCCTGCAAGAATCTATATTGGGGCCTCAACTATTCACTACCTTTATTGATGACTTAGATAATGGAATAGAAAACCATGTATCCAAGTTTACTAATGACACAAAGAATAGTGGCATTGTAAACAGAGCAGATGGAAGCATAATATTACTAAGAGATATTGATAGACTAAGTGAATTGGAAAACTGTGGCAAATTGATTTCAATATAGGCAAACGTGTGGCCACCTACTTTGGACCTAAAAGGGACAGGACAGGTGATTTTCTAAATGGTAAGAGCTAGAAATAGTAGAGTTCCAAAGAGACTTGGGGTCCGGGCAGAGAGGTGATTAAAGTATCATGAATGGGGACAGAACAGAATTAAAAAGACTAATGGAATGCTGGTCTTTATATCTGGAGGACGAGAATAAAATGGGGGAGGAGTCATGCTTCAGCTACACAAAGCCCTGGTTTGACCTCACCTGGAGTTACTGTCAGAAGCTCTGGGTGCCACACGACATCTAGGATATACTGACCCTGGAGAGAGTGCAGCATAGATTTACAAAAATGATACTTGGATTCAAATGGCTTAAATTATAAGAAGAGTTTAAAGAAACAAGGATTGTATTCAAGATATTAAGAGGAATAGGATGGATAGAACGGAGCTATTTCTGCTGGTTGGGGAGTCATGGATCATAGGGCATAGTCTAAACATTATAGCCAGGCTTTTCAGGAGTGAAATTAGGAAACACTTCTACACACAAAGTGTGATAGAAGTTTGGAACTCTCTTCTGCAGATGGCAGTTGATGTTAAATCAGTTGCTAATTTTAAATCTGAGATTGCTGGATCTCTGTTACTGAAAGGCAATAGAGGTGGCTATGTGGGTTAGGTCACATCAGCTATGAATGGCAGAACCAGAGTCAAAGGGTTAAATGACCTTGTCCTGTTCCTATGTTCATAGGTGCAAGTTCTTTGCTTCACACACTGGGCCCGGTAAGTTTCCGGAGTTATTTTCTACCACAGGTTTAAGAAAAGCAAGTAAGGCAAACAAACTGTGTTAGAACAGTTGAGTCTAGTGGTAACAAAGGCATAAATGATGGTGACAGCAGCAGATGGGTTGAAATGAGGAAGAGTCAGGCAATGTTACAGAAGTGAAAATAGGCTGTCTCATTCATGGTGCAGATATGTGGTCAGAAGTTAATCTCAGGGTCAGTTCTGAAACCAATGTTGTGAGCTGTATGGTTCAACCTCAGCCAGTTGCCAGGGAGAGAAATGTGTCAGCAATAGGGAACAGAGTTTGTGGTGAAGTTAATTCAAGGATAATTACGTGGTTAACTCTCAGCTCAATGTTGTTCTTTTATAGCTGTTGAATAAACTCACACCTAATTACCATCAAAGCTAAACTATCACAGGGTTAACCTGTTTTTAAACACCAGCGGTAAATACCAGAGAGGAATTCAGTACATGCATCTTAAGTATCTGGTGGAGAGTGGAACAAGCCTCTTAACAACATTTTGAAATTATATTTGAAATGAACGAATTACACATTTCATTTTCGGCAGTTTTCAAATGTTGCCTTTGGGTGAGGTAAAAGAAACGAAAGCAATACTTCCCAACCCTCGAGCCTACATCAAACACTACAACGTTCAGAACCTCAGTTCGACCAGCCAGCACACTCTGGCACTGGGCCATTTGCTACATTGTTGAAACATCCTCATAGAAAATATGGGACCAATTTTAAATCTAAGCGAATGGGTTTTGAGTAAATTACAGTCAAGCCCAGTGTGTCTGTTTATCTCCCATCTCCTGAAACGCTAACATGTTTATGTCCCCTTCTTAGCTTACTCAATGCAGAAGGGACTCGTACATTGTTCTGAACATATTCCCTCTTTGTATATAAACAGAACAGTTACTCAGTCAATAAATAATCCTGCTGACAACTGGACCTCAGAAGTGATACAAATTCAAAAGTACCTGCCGGGGGAGATCATTAAATGATACAATTGATTGCCAGTCATAGACATGGCATTAGACATATCACCAGAATTGAGAGATTATATTGACCAGGAAAGATTGAACAGGCTGGGTCTCTATTCTCTAGGAAAGGGAGATCTTAAAAATAATGAGAGGGTTTGATAGGCTAGATGCAGAGAAGATATTTCCACTTGTTGGGGGAGTCAAAAGCTAAGGTGCTTTAAACATTAATGAATCCAGTAGGGAATTCAAGAGAAATTTATTTACTCAGAACTAGAACACTTTCCCGCCTGGAGTAGTTGAGGAGAATGGCATAGAGGCATTTAAAGAGAAACCGAATAATCACAAGAGGGAGAAATTGACCAAGATATTGCCTGGGCTGGAGAGTTTTAGTTATGAGGAGAGATTGGATAGACTGGGGTTATTTTCCATGGAGCAGAGGAGATTGAGGGGGGACATGATTGAGGTGTATAAAATTATGAGGGGTATAGATAGGGTAGATAGGAAGGAACTTTTCCCCTTGGTAGAGGCTTCAGTAACCAGGGGCCATAGTTTTAAGGTAAGGGGCAGGAGGTTTAGAGGGAATGTGATTAAGATCTGGTGTGGAGCATAAAGACCAGTCTGGACTGGTTGGGAAACATGAGAGAACTTTCCTGGTCTCCATCTAGTACCATGAAACATTTTATGTCCACCTAAACACGCAATCGGCACCTTGGTTTAACATCTCATCTGACAGTGCAACGCTCTTTCATTACTGCTCTGCAATTGGATGGAAATGGTGCATTTAGTGAATCAGCCCAACCTGTTCTGGTCTCACTCCAGACCAGCTCTCATAGCTAATATATCAAAGCAATCCAGCAACATAAACAAAAATCTAACTGATCAAAAAATATCCCTGTGGTCACTTAGTGAGTCCATTTACTGTTTCTCCCAGGGTGTTGGCTGTTTAACACTCTTCTTAATAAGTACGACTTCAATGACTCCATGTAGCCTACTTGCTGTGCATTCTCTAGACTTTCTCTGTTAACAGTACCATCTAGTGGGTGTAATAAGATATGCTTCACTATGTTACAGGGTGTATTGCAAGCAAAAACGAATGGCCTCAAAAAGTTGAAATAGTCAGTGTGCAAGGATGCTATTGCTGAATTCTGTACGTTCAGTAATAATGGAATAACAACAACTATTTGCATTTATATAACACCTTTGACACAATATAACATCCTAAGGTGCTTCACAGGAGCATCATCAAACAATATTTGACACTGAGCCACATAAAGAGATATTTGGATAGATGAACAAATTCTTGGTCAGAGATAAGATTTAAGGAGTTCCTTAAAGGAGGAAAGGCTGGGGTGGGGAAGTTGTGGGGAGGGAATTGCAGATTTTAGGACCTTGGCAGCTGACAGCATTGATACCATTGGGGGAGCCATTAAAATCGGAGCTGCTAAAGAGGCCAGAATTGGAGGGGCGCAGGTATCTTGGAGGGATGTGGGGCTGGAAGAGATTAAAGAGTAAGGGAGGAGCCAATGAGGGATTTGAAAACAAGGATCAGAGTTTTAAAATCGAACTGTCGTTTAATAGGAGCCAATGTAGGTCACTTAGCACAGGGGTAATGGGGGACTGAGATTTGGATAAGGACATCTCATTCTTCAGTAGCATAGTGTAGTCAATGTCGGTATGTTGTCCTGCTACATGATCATTCACCAAGAAACTGGGAAAGAAACTAGATGGCACTTAAACAATGTCACTAAGATAAACCTCAGATGCCTTTGAAGGTGGAGGTCAGATTAACAATAATGCATCTGGGATCCTGGGCCTTATAAATAGGTGCTTGGAGTACGAAATCAGAAAGTTAAGCTGAACATATAAAAAACACTAGTTCAGCCCAAGCTGGAGTATTGTGTCCAATCCTGGGCACCCGTACTTTAGGATGGATATGAAGGCTTTGAAGACGGTATGGGAGAGATTTGCCGGAATGGTTCGGGAGAAGAGGGATTACAGTTACATGGATAGAAACTGAGGCTGTTCTCCTTACAGCAGAGAGGTCTAAGATGAGATTTGATAGACGTGTTCAAAAGCTTGAAGGGTTTTAACTGGAGTAAGTTAGCAGAAACTGTTTACAATGGTGGAAGGATTGATAACCAGAGGGCAGAGGTCAAAGGTGAATACCAAAAGTACCAGAGGCGGCGTGAGGAAAAGCTTTTTTACACAATGCAGGGTTAGGATTTGGAAAGCACTGCCTGATAGGATGGTGGATAGAGCTTCAATTCTAGGGGCAGCATTTTTCCGTCAGCAAGTGTGGAAGTGGGGCCCGCTTGCCAACACGTAAAATGTCGGACGGTGATGCCGGGCGGGAGTCCTGACATCACCGCGCGCCATTTAGGTTTTCAGTTCGGCGGGCGCACAGCCGAGTCAGCTGCACGCCCGCTGAACTGTCAAAGGTCTATTAAGGCCTGTTAAAAATGAATTAAAACAATTAAATGAGCTGCTCGTCCAACCTTAAGGTTGGCGGGGGGGCAGGTGAAGAGCCCAGGCGGCCTTCACATTTTTCATGGAACCTCATCCACGGGCTGGAGGAGGTTTCATGAAGTAAAAGTTTTTCCAAAATTTCATTATCATGTCCCAGTTCATGTGACATGAGGGGACATGTTTCAAAAGCTTAAAAACCCTTTATTTAAAAGCTTAACACTGAAACAAATCTCCCTGAGGCACCTCCATCCATGAAAGAGTGCAGGGAACAACCCAGGGAACATCAAAGATCAAACGGTGATTTATTCTCGGTCTTTAAAATGTTAAATGGGTTCGATAGAGTAGACACGGAGAAACTGTTTCCTCTGGTGGGTGAACCCAGAACAAGGGCTATTATAATCTAGTAATCCAAAAGCCTAGGTTAATGCTCTGGGGACATGGGTTCAAATCCCATCACAGCAGTTGGTGGAATTTAAATTCAATTAATAAACCTGGAATTGAAAGCTGGTCTCAGTAATGGTGACCATGAAACTATCATCGATTGTCACAAAAACCCATCTGGTTCACTAATGCCCCTTAGAAAGGAAATCTGCCATCCTTACCTGGTCTGGCTTATGTGTGACTCCAGATCCACAGCAATGTGGTTGACTCTTAACTGCCCTCTGAAATGGCTGAACAAGCCATTCTGTTCAAGGATAGTTAGGGATGGACAACAAATGCTGGCCTTGCCAGCAACACCCACATCCCATGAAAGAATAAAGGGAAAAAAATTAGCTAGGTCATTCAGAAGTGAAAACAGAAAGCACTGCTTCACAGAACGGACAATGGAAATCTCTCTCCCAAAAGGCTCTGGATACTGAGGGTTAATTGGAATTTTCAAGGCTGACATTGATAGATTTTTGTTGGGAAAGGTTATCAAGGGATATGAAGCCAAGGCGGATGGAGCCGAAGGGAGTCAAAATATTGGTCAGACATTCTCTACTGAATAATAGAACAGGCTGGAGGGGCTGAATGGTCTCCTCTTGTTCTAAGGTTTCCTATTAAGGACAGCTGTGATCTGACTGTCTGCAAATCCGGACTTGCTGAGAAATTAAATAAGTGTAAACATTATGAGCTGCACAAGTCTCAAAAGTATTTGCAACTAATTCTCAAAAATATCCTTATCATTTATCACATTTCTCCCTTCCAATGGTTGTTAATTAGTCAGAGATAGATTTTCTGACAGATATCTCTACCTTACCAAAGTGTAATGTGCTCCTATCAAATTTCTCTCTGCTCTTTTTTAAATTTAGGGATATTAACCCTTAACAGCAAAAGTCGGAATATTTGGGAATACTCAACAGGCCAGGCAGCATCTGTGGAGGGAAACAGAGTTAGCATTTCAGGTCTGTGACTTTTCATCAGAACTGAGGAATGTTAGAGATGTAATAGGTTTTGAGCAAGCGAAAGAGGGGGAGGAGAACAAAGGGAAGGCCTGTGATTGGTTGAAGGCAGGAGAAACTAAATGACAATGTTTCATGGTACAAAAGCCAATGGGAAAGGTAATGGATAAAGTAAAGACACAAAAGTTGTGGGCAGATGAGGTGTGAATGGCTGGAGAACAGGTGTCCAAATGCTAAGTAAAGGAATAAAGAAAGAAATGAGAAAAAAAATGATCCAGCAAAAAAAAAATACACACAAAACATAATGGAGGCAGAGGATATGATCGAAAATGCTTGAACTCAATGTTGGGTCCAGAAAGCTGTCAAGTACCAAGTCGAAAGATGAGGTACTGTTCCTCGAGCCTGTGTTGAGCTTTATCGGAACACTGTAGCAGGCAAAGGACAGGAAGGTCAGAGTCTGAGCAAGGTAGGGAATTGAAATGACAGGCAGCAGGAAACTCAGGGCCATGCTTGTGGACTGAACAGAGGGGTTCTGCAAAGTGGTCACCCAGTCTGCATTAATCCTGTTTTCCTCTTCACAGATGCTGGCTGACTTGCTGAGCATTTCCAGCTTTTTCCGTATTTATTTCAGATTTTCGGGATCCGCAGTATTTTGCTTTTAAATCAGATCATCAACCTCGGTACAAATAAACCTTTGGGAAATCCTGGGAGTTGTCGTAATAAAGTGTGAAATTTATCTGCAAGTTCGCTCTTTTAGAAAACGACCTTGCATAGTGGCTGAATATTCACTGTACCATCTGATATTGTAAGTACAAATGAAGCAGCGTTAATAATTAACTGTACTGACTGCATCTCTTGCTTTCCTTGAGATCCTGTTACAATAGATATATCATTTGACAAAAAAAGCCATTGCTAATAAATTATCTCTGTGCACATGGGCAGATATTTCCTGTCCTCTTCCTGTGTAGGCAGAAAAATGTGCCTTTAAAATTTAATCAATTTACCAACAATAGCTTGCTCGGTGAAAACTTTGAGAGCTAATAACATTTGAGCGCAAGCTCGTTTAAATTCGCAAAGCTTGCAGTTATTACATTTTTATAAAACTGACGTGTCAAAATAGGTGACATTTCCAATCCGAAAGCTCCACTCCAGAGAACAATATAGGCAACGCTTCAGCACACCACTGAGGGAATGCTGCACTGTCGGAGCTGCTGCCTTATCATTAAAACTAGGCCCTGTATGCCCTCTCACGTGGATTTACAAGATCCCTATTTTGAGGAAGAGCAGGAACAGTCTTCCCGGTGTCCTGGCTAATATTTATCCCTCAGCCAACACTACCAAAAGACAGATGAATTACTCATTTATGGGATTTGTGGGATTGTGCTGTGCACATAATTACGGGTGTGTTGGCCTGTGTAACAAGTGGCACAGCATTTCAAAACAATTCATTGCATGTGAAATGCTTTGAAATGGTTCTGAGAGGCACAATATGATGTTGAATTAAATCCCATCTCTCTATCTCTCTCTCTCTAACACGAGTACTTTCAGTAGGGTCCAAATCACAGTAATCTGTCATTGCAGAGCTCCCCAAATCTGATCTTTGATTCCATTTTGCTGAACATTCAATTGGTTACCATGTTTGAACCATGCCAAGGTTATCCCTTTGACAGTGAATTTCTATTCTGAGCTCAGTTTGATAAATTTAAGCTTTGTGCACCTGGAGTGCCAGAGCTGAACCCTTAGTCCTAGATCAGGCATTTTGCCTGTCTATTGATGCCTAGCAATGAGTGCAAAATAACTGAATTCATACAAAAATGACAGAATAGGGAAAGAACAGGGTGATGGCTGGATAGTACTGTCTAGACACTCCCTATCCTACTCCAGCAACCATGTAATCCACTTCAGGGGCAAAATCTCAAGAAAAACTCTGGAAAATTCTACTCAGATCCTATAGGGTGATTAAAAGCAATCAGAAGATCACATACTTCTTGTTATCTGTTCCGATACTTTAAGATGTAATCTATACCCATTCGTTCAAAAACATCCACCAACTTCCACTATCAAATATATTCAATGGTCTGGCAAGTCAAAAGGCTACAGTCAAATGGAGCTACAAATGCATGTGCTGAAACATCTTTATAGTAATGATTAGATTGATCATGTATCATTATCGGAAAGAGAGAGCTTGCATTTATGTGCATGCAAACATACAAATTAAGAGCAGGAGTAGGCCACTCAGCCCCTCGAGCCTGCTCCGCCATTCAATAAGATCATGGCTGATCTGAATGTAACCTCAACTCCACATTCCTGCCTAACCATGATAACCTTTCACCCCCTTGCTTAGCAAGAACCTATCCAGCTCTGCCTTAAAAAAGTTCTAAGACTCTGCTTCCACTGCTTTTTGAGGAAGAGAGTTCCAAAGACTCACCACCCACTGGGAGAAAAATTTCTCCTCATCACTGTCCTAAATGGGTGACCTCTTATTTTTAAACATTGACCCCTAGTTCTAGAAAATTGTAGCACCTTGCAACATCCTCAGGAGGCCCCAGAGCACTGGGGTACATTTGAAGTGTAGCCCTTGTTACCTAGGCAAATGCATGAGCCAGTTTGTGCACACCAAGATTCCACAGCTACAATGAGATAGATCGCTGGATAGTCTGATTTGTTGATAGGGTTAGTGTTGGTCAGGATACTGGGAAGCATGTCCCTTCTCCTGTGAGCTTGAACCTCGAATCAAAGCAAGACTAGAATACAGTATAAGGTGTCAATAGAAAAAGGAATATAATATTATAGTAGCTAAATGTCAAAATGCAAAGCTCCCACCTTTGAATATGACTGCTCCCACAATTAGATATAGAAGCTCATTTTGCTGTTTCATTCTTCTAATTACTTCAAAAAGTTCCAGTGTGTTATGTTATACGCTCTACTTAATTCTCATTCATAATGGATTATTCAGTAGGACTGTCCCTCAATCCTAACCACTATTTTGCACAGGCTTTCCCAGTGACCTGGCCAACATTCCTGCCATAAAATACTGTCAAAAAACAATGGTGGGTTGTGCTGGTGCATTAACCTGCATAACAACCATGGTACTTTAATTCATTGCATATAAAATGCTTCAAGATGTTTCTGAGCAATGAGATATAATTTCTTTGAGTAAAATTATTGTAAGAACTCGCATGAAGGAGCATTGCCTGTAGAGCCGCACACACTGCAAACTCACACACTCCCAGTCCACCATTTCCCTTGTCCAAAGAGCACATGATTGAGGCTGGCACTCCAGTACAATACTGAGGGAGCCCTGCGCTGTCGGAGATACTGTCGTACAGATCGGACATTAGAACAAGGCCTCATCTGTCCTTTCAGGTGGATGTAAAAGGTCCCGTGGCATTGTTTTAAAGGAGAGCAGGGGTGTTCACCCTGGTGTCCTGTCCAATGTTTATCCCTCATCCAACATCGCTAAAACAGATTCTCTGGTCATTGTCACAATGCTGATTGTGGGATCTTGCTGTGTTTCCTATATTACAACAGTTTTGGCACTTCAAAAGCACATTCTTGGCTGTAAAGTGCTTTGGGTCACCCTGAGGTCATGAGGCATTGAATAAATGTAAGTCTTTCTTTCTACTTTAGTTTTTCACATGATAGAGTACACTGAAACATGGATAATGTTGTGCTATCAGCCCAGTTTCAACCACCCACTGGGATAGAATTAAAGAACCTTGCAGCACAGAAGGAGGCCATTCGGCCCTTTATGGCTCTGCCAGCTTTTTCAAAGAGTGATTAGTCCCACTCATTGAATTTCGCAAAGTACATCACAAGATGAGGAACTGGCTGTTTAGGACTGAGATGAGGAGAAATTTCTTCACTCAAAGGGTTGTGAATCATTGGAATTCTCTACCCCAGAGGGTCATGGATGCTCAGTTGTTGAGTATATTCAAGCCTGAGATCAATGGATATTTGGACACCAAGAAAATAAAGGGATATGGACACAAGACAGGAAAGTGGAGTTGCGGTAGAAGATCAGTCATGATCTTATTGAATGGCAGAACAGGTTTGAGGGGCTGAATGGCCTCCTCCAGCTCCTATTTCTCATGTTCTAATGTTCTTAAAGTTCTTACCTGTTTGCAGCAAACTTGTTGGAGATAAATCCCCCTGGGATTTGAGTTACGATATAACCCCAGAAAAAGGACCCGTGAATCAGCCCTACAGTCTCCGGATTCCAGTTGAATTGAGGTTTCTGGAAAGAGAGAGAGAAAGAGCGAGAGAAAGGGACAGTACTGCTGTGGCCCTTGTCATATCTGCTCATAATGTTATTCTGTTTAGTTAGACCGTTGTTTGTAGCGGACTGTTATTGATAAAAAGTGAAGCATTACCAAAGAGCTTCATCTACCCATCAAACAGCTGCTCACCCACAGCTCCTCCAGTTAAAACATAGCAACTCCCAACAGGCATCCTTTAATTCCGCTAACATTTCAGCAAATCTCATTAAAGCTAAAGTAAATGAATTAAAGATTCAGTGAAATGAAGAGTCACTGCCCAGTCCCTGCTCTTTCATAGTTTTTACAAACACACACCTGCGTACTTACTTACACAAATGATTGGGATACTTGGGGTTTTTCATTAACTCCACCAATGGGCTGCTAACTCAAAGTCAGATTATTGCTGCTTTTCATATTTAGCAGGTGACAGAGTCAACTTTTTGAAATCTCTATTACATTGCACTAATTAGATTGTGTGAATCACTTCCTACACACGTTGCATTCGAAATGAGTTCAGATATCCTCCAGGCACAATCTGTCAAAGATACGTAATATGTTTTTTTATCCATTCTGGGGATGTGGGCATCGCTGGCAAGGATAACATTTAGCACCCATCCCTAGTTGCCCTTGAGAAGGTGGTGATGACCCACTTCTTGAACTGCTGCAGTCCATGTTAGGGAGGGAGTTAGGAAGGGGAGATGGTGGGGGTAGTGGTAATGTCACTGGACTAATAATCCAATGGCCCAGGATAATGCCCTGGAGATAACAGTTCATAATCCCACCATGGCAGCTGGTGGAATTTAAATTTCAATTAATAACCTGGGATTGAAAAACTAGTCTCAGTAATGGTAACCATGAAACAATTGTCATTAAAACTCATCTGGATCACTAAGGAAATCTACCATCCTTACGCAGTCTGGCCTACATGTGACTCCAGATCCACAATAATATGATTCACTCTTAACTGCCCTCCCGAAGTAGCTGAGCAAGCCGCTCAGTTATATTTGAGAAAACAGCTCACCCTCACATTCTCAAGGGAAGTTAGGGCTGGGCAATAAATGTCCCTGACAGCTATACCCAAATGTCCAGAATGAATATTAAAAAAACTGAGATAGATGCTGACATTTAAACTTTATCAGTGGGCCATCCAGGCAAAAAGCTTAAGGTCTGCTTCACTTCTAGATTATCAGAAAATAGCAGTTCCTGGTTAATAATGGATGGTTTGATTTTACCGCTTCATGAGTGCTCAAATGAAATGGAAACCTGTCTCTTAAGCATACAGCAGCGATATTTAATAGAAATTGTTCTTTGTCATGAATCTCAGCTCTTAATTGGTTTAAGATTTATTTTAGGATGACTGCCTGGTGCAAGCCATCATTTCCAAATTGCTGTCTACAGTTCCTCTTACAACAGCAACCGTGATTGGGGCAGGTGGATGCTCCACCCATTCCCAATGAATTTCCATGGAAACTGACAGGAAAAACTGGGATCCGAATTGGCCAAATCCCAACCCAACCACTGGAGCCCATCTTGTGGAATTGATGAAGGGAGTGTGCCTAGAGACAGAAGGGGTTATGTGGAAATGGGGGGTGGGGAAATGGGGTAAGGGGTGGAAACCCACCCAGGGTGTCCCGCCACTTTATGTCTACCCAACTTTCCACTCTGAGGCTGGGAGCTAATTCTAGTCAACCAACTCACTCCATCTTATTTTGTGGCAGCACTTTTGGTGCAAGTTTGTGGGTGGTTCCTGCACTACCCCAAGAACTTCGACAGAGGCATTACACAGATTACGTAGCATTGACTCCACGGAACGAAGCTTCTTGGCCCAACTGGTCTAAGCCAACATTTATGCTTCATACAAGTCACCTCCAACATTACATCATCTCACTCTCACTCTTTTCTCCCTCATGTACTTATCTAGCTTCCTCTTCAATGTATCCAAGATGGCGCAAGCCAATGGAATCTCAGGCTTGCTGAGAGGAGGAGCCGGTTCTATTGTGGGCCCAGATTGGGTTTTAATGTTGAACGACTCTTTGACCTCTGTTACTCGTGTGTCCTCTTGCTCCTCACTCAGGGCAGCATCCTTCCCTGGGAGCTGTTGATCAGTGGGATATGGAACTGGCAGCATAGCAGCTGGTTCAATGACACCTAGAACTCCCACATGACACCCTTCAGGGGTCACATTGGTGCCAACTGAATTTCAAAGCTCTTTTACACGAGAATGTGCCCAAAAGTTACACCCAGAAGACAACGTGTCATGCGTTCCATATTTTTCCGCCCTTCTCTCTTTGTTGGATTCCGATCTGTAAGTGTGCATGGCACCTACCTCAATCTCTGCCTTCCCATTCACATAGATGGTGTTGTTGTTGACCATTTCAACTATTGCCACACCCAAGTTGCATCTGATGCCAAACGAGATGCAGAATCCAAGTCCACTCATAATGGCAATGATGTAACGCTTGGGCATTCCAAAGCAGTGACAGTCACATAATGGCTGCTTCAGTACCGCAGTCTTCACTGGCTGACCATCTTCATTCAACTCAATTTCTTCCTCCTCTTCCACGTTCGTGCCATCCACAGCTCTGTGGGAGGTTTTGGGGGATGGGGGGGGGAGGGTGGGGTGGTATGACAGCAATTACAAAGGATCAAAGGAGGCAACAAATCATGGAAAGTTTCACATTTGCCACAATGGAACTAGGCATAAAATCAAAATCATCCTTTGTATGAAGCACTGAGATATGATTTGCAATGGAATATCTACACTTGTTCCCACAGATTGCTTACGCTCATCTTTCCTTTAATTCTAATTCATTTAATCATTTAACTGTTCAAGGAGATATGTGGACGTGACTTTAGACACAAGAACTAAAAGCAGGTTTGTAACATCAGCTGCAGAGTTTCCAAGATGTAAGGGAGATCTATCGGTCACCGCTGTTCCTTGACAAATACTTCATTTACACTAAATCCCGCTGCAAGCTTTTCAATATAACCAGGTTAATTCCTGCATTGCAAAAGCTCAAAGTGGGATTTTGAAAGAAATCTTTAAAGTGGTCATGGGCAAACGGTGATAGTTGGAAATTACACATCTGTATCACCATCTCCATCGCTGTCCATGTACATCTCCGTTTTTAACATTCTTGCCATCTCCTGCAACTGTGATCTTGACCACTTCGGCAGGAAGAATAGAAAAATAGAAAACAGTATACCAGTTAGCCGGAGAGAGGTTGTAGAATTCTGGTACAGAGGGATCTGGGTGTCCTGGTACATGAATCACATAAAGTTAGTAAGCAGGTGCAGCAAGTGATTAGGAAGGCAAATAGAATGTTGGTGTTTATTACAAGGGGAATGGAATATAAAAGTAGGGAAGTTTTACTGCAGCTGTACAGGGCCTTGGTGGGACTGCATTTGGAATACTGTGTACAGTTTCCGTCTCCTTATTTGAAAAAGAATATAATTGTATTAGAAACAGTTCAGAGAAGGTTCACTCTACTCATTCCTGGGATGAAGGGCTTATCTTATGAAGAAAGGTTGACTAGGTTGGGCCTATATCCATTGGAGTTTAGGAGAATGAGAGGTGATCTTATTGAAACATATAGGCCAATATTTTGCCCTCATTGGGCTAGCGGGAACGGCCACAAGAGTGACCACCACCCATGATCAGGCCCCGACTGTGATTTCACACTGGCAGGCCTTAATGGTGAAACGCATGCTGCAGCGTTCAGCACTGCCTGGGTAGCGGTGGGAGGAGAGCAAGCGCGCAAGTTCGCACATGCGCATGAGTGTGTGTAATGAAAGCTCCCCGAGACACACAGCTGCCTCAGGGAGCTAAAGATTTAAAAAATGAAAAATGAAGAATTTTAAAACGTTAAAAAAACATGTTCCCTCATGTGCCTCTGTCACATGAGCAGGGACATGTTATGAATGAAATGCTAAAATTTGTATTTGATTTTTAATTGCTGTTAGAAACCTCATCCCGCCCGTGGATGAGGTTTCCTAAAAAAATCCAAAGATCATTGGGCCTTTTTGCCTGCCCCCTGCCAACCATAAGCTTGGACAGGCTGTGAAAAATTTAATTCTATTGGTGCTTTAATGGCCTTAATAGGCTTTTTAATTGTCGGCGTGTGCGCTGCTGACTCCCACGCACACCCGCCGAACGAAATATCGTGCGAGTGCGCGATAATGTCGGGACGCTCGCCTGACATCATCGCGCGTCATATTACGCTCGTTCAGACTAGCGCAATGTCCTGCCCAGAAGATACTGAGGGGGCTTGATAGGGTGGATACTGGGAGGATGTTTTCTCTTGTGGGGGAGACTTGAACTAGGGGGCAGAGTTTAAGAATAAGAGCTGTCCCTTTTAAAATGGCAATCAGGAGAATTTTTTTCTCTCAAAGGGCTGTTAGTCTGTGGAATTCTCTTCCCCAGAGAGCAGTGGAGGTTAGGCCATTGAATTTATTCAAGGCTGAGTTAGGATTTTGTACGACAAGGGAGTCGAAGATTACGGGGGGGGCAGACAGGAAACTGGAGTTGAGACCACAATCAGATCAGAGTCCTATCCTCATAAGACAACCCACTTATTCCAGGTATCAATCTAGTAAACCTCCTCTGAACCGTCTCCAATGCATTTACATCCTTTCTTAAATAAGGAGACTAAAACTGCACACAGTATCCGAGATGTAGGCCGGGATTTTCCAGCCCTGTCCCGGGCAGGACCCTCAGTGGGCGAGGCGGTGCCCCAGCCAGGAGTCCATTATCCTGCGGCAGGGAGTAGGAGGTCGCAGCAATGGGCGAGTGTGGAAAATCCCACCGGTAGATTCACCATTGCCCTGTATACTTGAAGAATAACCTCTTTACATGTTCAATTCCTCTCATAATTACTTCTTAATTACCTGCTGTACCCACATGCAGATGCTGTAATGTGTCCTGTATCTTCTATAGTGAAGACAGAAGCAAAATATTTGTTCATTTCGTCCGCCATTTCCTTATTATCTATGATTAACTCCCCATTCTCACTCTCTAAGGGACCAACACTCACTTTACTTACTGTTTTCCTTTTTAAATGCCTGTAGAAACTTTTGTTGTCAGTTTTTACATTTCTAGCTAGCTTCCTCTCATACTCTAATTTCTTTCTCCCGATTAACAGTTTAGTCATTCTCTGTTGTTCTTTATATTCTGATCAATCTTTTGACCTGCCACTCACCTTTGTAGAGTTATATGCTTTTTCCTTAAGTTTGATGTTTCCCTTAGCTTCTTTAGTTAACCACAAATGATGGGTCCTCACCTTAGAATTTTTCTTTAGATTTATTCGGAATATACTTACTCTGAGTGTTCTGAAAAATCCCCTTAAATGTTTCTGCCACTGTCTCTCTATTAATATCCCTCGTATCCCAGTTCACTTCAGCTAGTTCAGCTTTCATGCCCATGTAGTTGCCGTTATTTAAGTTTACAATACTAGCCTTAGACCCAGTCCTCTCCCTTTCAAATTGAATGTAAAATTCAATCATATTGTAGTCATTGCTATTAGGGGTGCCTTTACTCTGAGGGCATTAATTAATCCTGTCACATTACACAATACCAGGTTTAATATAACCTAATCTCTGGTTGGTTCCTGAACGTGCTGCTCCAAGAAACTATCTTGAAAACATTCTATGAACTCCTCATCCAGGCTACTACTGCCAATCTGATTTTTCCAGTCTATATGTAGATTGAAGTCACCCATGACTATTGCCATACCCTATATTTTTTCTTGTATACTTTGTCCTACATTGTGATTACTGTTAGGCGGCCTGTAGACCATTCCCCATTAAGAGGCAAAAGTATCAGATTAAAAGGAAAAGGTGTAGGACAGAGAGCAGAAGAAACTTTTTCACCCCAGGTTCTGAGACTGTAGAATTCATGAGTGGAATTAGTGATTGAAGCAAAGTTCATGTCAACATTTAAGAATAGGTGATTTAATGCAAGAGGAATAAAGTGGTATGGGATTGGGATACTGCTCATGTGAAGGATAAACACCAAGATACCTCGACTACAGCTCCTCACACCCCGCTTCCTGTAAGGACTCCAACCCATTCTCCAAGTTCCTTCGCCTCCGTCGCATCTGTTCTGATGATGCCACTTTCAAAAACAGTTCCTCTGACATGTCCTCTTTCTTCCTTAACCGAGGTTTTCCAACCACGGTGGTTAACAGGGCCCTCAACCGTGTCTGGCCCATCTCCTGCGCATCCACCCTCATGCCTTCTCCTCCCTCCCAGAAACATGATAGGGTTCCCCTTGTCCTCACTTATCACCCCACCAGCCTCTGCATTCAAAGGATCATCCTCCAACATTTCTGCCAACTCCAGCATGATGCCACCACCAAACATATCTTCCCTTCACCCCCACCAGCGGCATTCCGTAGGGATTGTTCTCTCCGTGATACCCTGGTCTACTCCTCCATCACCCCCTACTCCTCAATCCCCTCCCACGGCACCTTCCCATGCAACTGCAGAAGATGCAACACCTGCCCCTTCACTTCCCCTCTCCTCACTGTCCAAGGGCCCAAACACTCCTTTCAAGTGAAGCAGAATTTCACTTGCACTTCCCTCAACTTAGTCTACTGCACTCGTTGCTCCCGATGCAGTTTCCTCTACATTGGAGAGACCAAACGCAGAATGGGTGACCGCTTTGCAGAACACCTTCGGTCTGTCCGCAAGCATTACCCAGACCTTCCTGTCACTTGCCAGTTCAACACTCCACCCTGCTCTCATGCCCACATGTCTGTCCTTGGCTTGCTCCATTGTTCCAGTGAAGCTCAATGCAAACTGGAGGAACAGCACCTCATCTTCCGACTAGACACTTTACAGCCTTCCGGACTGAATATTGAGTTCAACAATTTTAGATCATAAACTCCCTCCTCCATCCCCACCCTCTTTCCGTTTCTTCCCCCTCCTTTTTGTTTTTTCCAATAATTTGTGTAGATTTTTCTTTTCCCACCTACTTCCATTATTTTTAAATGTATTTCCATCCATTGTTTTATCTCTACCTTTTAGCCTTTTTAGTATTCCTTCGCCCCACCCCATCCCCACTGGAGCTATCTGTACCTTGCTTGTCCTGCTTTCTATCCTTAATTAGCAAATCCCTTTAGATAATATCACCACCTTCAACACCTCTTTGTTCTTTTTGTCTGTGACATCTTTTGGTTATCTCCACCCCCCGCTCCCCCCACTAAACCAGCTTATATTTCACCCCTTTCCTATTTTTACTTAGTTCTGTTGAAGGGTCATGAGGACTCGAAACATCAACTGTGTTCTCTGCCGATGCTGCCAGACCTGCTGAGTTTTTCCAGGTATTTCTGTTTTTGTTTTTGTTTTGACCAAGATGGACTAGTTGGGCCAAATTTTTCAAATGTTTCCTTGTTTCCATATCTCTTAATATGCTATATCTACTGCAGCAGAGACTTGGGCACATTATTTAGGCTGACACTTGAATCTAGTACTGAGGGAGTGCTGCACTGTCGAAGGTGCCAGCTTTCAGTTGAGATGCTAAACTGAGATCCTGTCTGCCCATTCTGTACAAGATCCCAGGCTGCTACTTTGAAGATGAGCATGGGAGTTCTCCCAAAGTGTTGGCCAACATTTATCCCTTCATCAAAAACAAACTATCTGTCTATTTATCTCATTGATGTTTGTGGAGCCTTGTGACAGTACATTACAACAGTGACTACATTTTAAAGAAAAACTTAATTTGCTGGTTGTGAAGCACTTTGGGACTTCCTGAGCCCATTAAAGTTCCTGTGTAAATTGACGTTTTTCAATTAATTTTAGTAGATTTTTCGCCACCATTGATACCACTGCATTCCATTGTGTCCATGCTGGGGAATAATTTCATCTGTGCGCCTTGTGTAATGTGGTTGTGAACCTGTTTCTTTTGTGATACATAGTCCCAAGCTGAAATCTAGCCCTATCCCTCATATAACCCTCACCATGTATTTCTAGGTCAGATTGCAAGACAATTGCGGATAAGGGAGGACATTCAGACTTTCTTAGGGCCATGCAAAAGGACGCTACAGTTCAGACGTTGCGGTATTCAATGAAACCTTATGGCACAGAAGGCCATTCATCCCTCCATGCCTATCCTTGCTCCTTGAAAGAGCTGTCCAATTTTGCCTCATACCCAAGTTTTGTCTCCATTACCTCACAAATTAGCCATCTTCAAGTATACTTCATTTCAAAAGTTCCTATGCAATCTGAATTGTTTCTTAAATAACTCAACAACTTGTACTTAATAAATCTGCCCAGATAAAAAAAAAACATACTGATTAAGAAAACTGAATTATTGACGCTATCCCTATTTTCAGCCCAAACTGTGGTCTTATCCCAGTCTATGATAGGGTAGATAGAGTTCCCCATAATTACAGCTCTGTTATCATAGCAAACCTCCTGAGGACAGCAGGGTGGGGGGACTGAGTAGAGGAACAGAGTGAATCATAGAATCATGGAAAGGTATTGCACAGAATGGTCCACTCCTGCTCCTATCTCTTGTGTGGTCTTGTGTTATGTGAAGGATGCCATTCGGCCCATTGAGTTTGCATAAGAGCAACCAAATTAGAGCCACTCATACACCCCCCCCCCAACCCATCCATTTCCCTATAGTCCTGTATTTTTGCTTCTCCAGCAAATATTTTTACAATTTCCTTCTGAAAGGTACTATTGAATCTGTATCCACCACCCTATCAGGCAGCGCATTCCAGATCCTAACCACATGCAAATCATAAAATGGTTTTTCCATTCATGTTACCTGTGGTTCTTGTGTCAATCACCATAAATCTGTGTCACCTGGTTATCGACCCATCAGCCATTGCAAACAATTTCTCCTTATTTACTCTGTCAAAGCCCTTCACAATTGAAACACCTCTATCATAACTCCTGTGCTCTAAGGAGAATGGCCCTAATTTCCCCAGTCTATCCACATAACTGTAATCCCTCATCCCAGGAATAATTCCAGTGAATTGCTTTGAAACTCTCACCAAAGCCTCCAATCCTTCCTAATAGGTGGTATCCACAATGGGACACAATCTAGTGTTTTAGTGTTTGGGGCCAAATTAGCATTTTATGTTAGTTCATTAAAACTTCCTTACTTTTGTACTCTATGCCTCTATTTATAAAGCCTAGGATCTCAGAACACGTTATTAACTGCTTTGTTAACCTGTCCTGCCACCTCCAAAGGTTTGTGTACAAATCCCAGGTTAGGTTTGAGGTGCAGAATAACAGATGAGATTCCAGGTTTTAGATATAGGAGCACTGAACAGGGGAGCAAAGAAGTGATGCTGAATTTGCACAAGATATTGTAAAGTTCTCTGTGCTCTCAATGTAGAAGAGATAGTCAAGATGCAGAAAGCAGACAGATTCACCAGAGTTACACCCGAAATAGGAGCTTTCAATTCTGAAGGACTGACTCAAAAATTAGGGCAAACAGCGGGTGGATGTTGGAAATCTGAAATAAAAACAAAAAATGCTGCAAATTCTCAGCAGAACGGGCAGCATCTGTGGAGAGAGGAACAGGGTTAACTTTTCAGGTCTGTGACCTTTCAGTTCTGATGAAAGGTCATCGACTTGAAACATTAACTCTGCTCCTCTCTGCACAGTTGCTGTCACACCTGACTGAATATTTCCAGCATTTTCTGTTTGCATTACCTTAAATCCCTGTCCTCCAGTCACTGCTCCTAATCGTTTGGTGTTTGTGGCGAATGATCACTGTTTCAGGGTACACCTTGCTCTCTAAACACCAGGGCCCATTTTGAGATGTGCAGGAGCCACTTAACCGGAAGAAAGGGGGATCCCTGGCTGCAGTGAGTTATGTTGTGTTAAAACTCAGAACCTGGAGGTGAAAGGGCAGTGTCCTTCTATGTCTAAAGCACTGCAGTTTAAATCCCTTGACTTAATGATGGGGCCTGCGATCTGTTGCAGTGCGTCTTTGTACTCACTGTTAACATTTTTTTTAAGTTTCCAAAAAATGAGTTACAACGCCATGAACAAAAGAATTGGCATTTCTATAGCACTGTTCATAACGCCAGGATGTTCCAAAGCACTTTACAGCCAACTAAGTGCTTTTATAATGTAATCACTGCTATTATGTTGGATGCATGTTGCGCACAGGAAGCTCCCATAAAACAGCAACACAATAATGACCAGATAAAACTGCTTTTTCTTTAAAATTGATGTTGACTGAGGGGCCAATAATGGCCGGAACTCTGGGGAGAACTTATCTGCTCTCCTGCTTTTACACCCACCTGACAGGACAGATGGGGCCTCCATTTAATGTCTTATCCTGAAAGAGGACCTCTAACAATGTAGCACTCCCTCAGTAGTGCCACTGGGAGCCTAAACCTGGATTGTTAGTTCAGGTTGCTGGAGTGGGGCTTTTGACTCGGGAAGCAGAGAGGTACACACTGAGCCCCTGCTGACAGCTGATCTAGCTATGAACTATGAATAATATGGCTTGAAGCAGGTTTCAAGAATGCAACATATCCTCAGGTTTGGATAGCATTGATACAATTGCCCCAGTTTTATCCCAACACAATACAGTCACTTAACATATCAGCTTTTCATAAAACATATATGTTATTAACAACCATTTGAATTTATATAGTGCCCTTAATTTAGTAAAATTGTCCCAAGGTGTTTCAAAGGAGTGTTGTCAACACAAATTTGACACAAACAAACATACGAGTTAGGAGCAGGAGAAAGCCATTCAGCCCTTCAAGGCTCCTCCACCATTTGATAAGAAAAAACCTACTTCACCCAGCATTTCCAGATGGTTGCCCATCCAAGTACCAGCTTCTGAGATCAGGCAAGATCAGACATTTTCAGACTAGTGTGGCCATAGACACTATGCGACAAGGGGAAAGCTCAGTCAAAGAAATAGGCTTTAAGGAGCCTCTTAAAGGCAGAGAGAGAGGTAGAGAATCAGAGAGGGTTGGGAGGGAATTCCAGAGCTTGGGACCCAGGCAGCTGAAGGCACTGCCAGCAATCGTGGAGCGATTGAAATCAGTGGTGCTTAAGAAGCCAGATTTGGGGGAACGCAGGCATCTGGGCTGTGAGGCTGGAGGAGATTACAGGCCTTGGAACTATTTGAATGTTTTTTTAAATCCACGTTGGCCAGTGAACACAAGAAGTGAAGGGTGAATAGGATTTGGTGGGAGCTAGGACATGGGCAGAACTCATGGGCTGGGCTGGAGGATAATACAATCAACAGAGCGATCCTAACAAGTCAAAAATATTTAAATAACAGAACACATTTAGAAAGAAGCAATCACCTCAACTTTACCAATGCATTTGCCATTAATTCATAAATCATACTTGTTTTAATTCTTTCATGGGAGGTGAGCTTCGCTGGCCAAGCCAGCATTTATTGCCCATCCCTAATTGCCCTTGAGAAGGTAGTGGTGGGCTGCCTTCTTGAACCCCTGCAGTCTATGTAAAGGGGTCGCCTTACGCTGCACACAGTTCAGTTCCCATGACATCAGCTGTTAAGATAAATAAATTTGTAAAGGGAACATAAAATGTGGCGGGTTCTCTAATAAACCCTCGGAAGAGACTGATAGTGGACAATAATGACTAACAAAACCACAGTTTAATGTTATTGTCAGGAGACATCCCTGGTAAATCATTGCAAATTACGTTTCTATTTAAAAGCTTGAGATGCTGTTTCATTACGAACTGCACCGGAGTTCCATCTGTTTTTTCATATGTATCAATTAACAAAGAGATAGTAATTGATTTACAGCCACTGACAGCGAAAGGGAGTATTAAATTGAGTTGATTATTCTAATGTATGGTTTCTGAATGGGATTGCGATGGAGTCTCTTTGTGTCTTTCAAACTAATAACATTAAAGTCAGGAGAATTGCTGCAAGTGAAATATTTCAGTTAAACATGATATTATGAAATAAAAACAAAAAACTGCGAATGCTGGAAATCCAAAACAAAAACAGAATTACCTGGAAAAACTCAACAGGTCTGGCAGCATCGGCGGAGAAGAAAAGAGTTGACTGTCAGTTCTGTGGAAGGGTCATGAGGACTCGAAACGTCAACTCGTTTCTTCTCCGCCGATGCTGCCAGACCTGCTGAGTTTTTCCAGGTAATTCTGATGATATTATGAACACTGCTGCATAATAATGAACACACACGCAGTCATAATGGGCTGGTAAGTATTCTTAGTAGGATCTTAATAATAGTTTTTTTCTCTTGTAATATTACTTAGGAGTCTTTTACAGGCATTTTAATTAATTAATTATATAAGGGAGATGCCTGTCTGTGTTGGTAGAAAAACATATAAAATATCGTAAATTGCCCTAGTTTATAATGTGAGAATGGTTGATGTCTATGTAATTGTCACAACTCCAGAAATCTTACAAACCCATCAATTCTATAATTATCTGTAAACGTATTAGCGGAATATAATTCAGCCGTTATATCTCATTGAAGAGATCTCTCACTGTCCAACCAAATAGTTCCCTTTTTAACTATTTCTTTTAGTTAAGAGAAATCTAATCCAAATTAAATCGAGCGACATCAAATAGTGTAGCTCTTGCTTGAAATTGTACAAATGCTCGCGGTGGGGTCTACACAGATTAGGTTACTTTATAAAATAAAAACATACAGTGGAGTAACATTTATGGGAAGGTCCTATTCGCTTTTTGGGTAGAAATTGCTGAATAACATGATCTTGTACATAAATCTTTAAAACCCCACAAAGCGAGTGTCAGGCAGCTAAGAGTTAACCTGTAGGCATTCCTACCTTTTTGTCTCAATATTATAGTTTTAAAAATGTTGTTTTAAAATTTTATGATAAATACTGGCAGTCAGATTGTGACCCAACCAAGTCTTGTTCTATCAATGCGAACTTCCACCGGCACTGCAACCACCACAATAGATACTCCGTCCACAGTCCTTATTCCCCAGCTCTCTGCGTGGATTAGACGCTGTGGAGAGGGGGCTAACTTTGTATTACAGCTCCTATCCAGAAACTTCCAACATTAGGATATTTGTGGAAATGAAAAGCGATCATTCTCTCCCTGTACCTGCGCATATCACCCAGTGAGTCTCCCACCGCGTACTTGGCTTCCTCTTTGACCGGTTTGAAGAATGATTCCTTCAGAGTGGCAAATCCTTTGAAGGGCATCTTTGCCGGCCTGAGGAGGCGGGGGGCGGGGGGGTGGGGGGGGGACAGTGTCCGCCTCTGTCTGTCTGCTTTCCAACTACTTAGTTAGACTCTACCAGGATCTACTGCAGCAGGGTCACCGCAATCCTCGCATTGTGTTCCATGGTCCTTCTGAGAGAAGGCTGCCAGTTGCCGTCTTTATTCAGATAGTTTGTCCATGTTTCTTTCAACTCCCCCCCCACCACACCCCCCCCCCCCCCCCGCACACTCCCCTCCTCCTCCTCCTCCACTTGTCCCTCCGCTTCCAACTAGTTCCTGCGGGAAGTTTGCAGCGAGAGACTTGTCTTGGTGATCTAGAGAAGGCAGCAAGTGCGGGTTTCACCAAACATGGCACAATCCCTGGAGCTCCTTGGAGATGTGCCCCTGTTCTCGAACATGGGGGGGGGGGGTCAATAGGTTCCCACCTGCCCCCAGAAATGTCAAAGAATCGCTGATATTTCAACCATCACACAATCCGGCATCCACTCAGCTGCGATCGAGAGCTCTTGCTACCTGCTCGCCTGCTTTCAGATGGCTCACAACGCAAGAGGCAGTGCATGGAGAGAGAGAGAGAGACTGAGAGGAGGGGGGAATGACTTTATCAAAAATTGACAGCTTTGTAGTCGGTCTAAATGACGCAGGTTGTAGCCCAATGCTAGTCACCTTGCCTTATTGTGACTGTAACTGATAGTGAGGATAGAAGCTCATTATTAAAGCCCCACACCCCTTTCAACAGATGATGTATGAATTTCCTTTCATCAGAGGATGCATGAATCTTATGGAACTCAGGACACCTCATCAATCTCTCGGCCACATCCCATAGCAATCCCCCCCCCCCGCCCCCCAATAATTAGTTACTTCATGGTGATGGTTCAGAACCATTCACACCCCCACCCCCCACCACCCCCCCCCCACCCCCTTTTATTTGTGCACCATTTATCTTAAGAATGAACTCAGCCTGTGATAAGGTGACATAAAAATTGCATATTTACACACTCCATTAAAAAAGTAGGAAACAAAACGTTTCTCAACGTGTGGGAAACTAACCGAAGTTAGTTCATTTTTCCGAACCTCTTTTGACATTTAAGCCAGGCTGCAATTCGCTAGAATTGAAACATTGCTGGTGAATTTGATTATTTTATATTTCTGAATGATTGTTCCAAGATTCTCTGAAGTTAGGGAAGGAGAATACAAAATAGATCGAGGGTTTTCAGTTTGTCTCTTTTCCCGAGATCTAACCTTACTATGTTTTTACAGAATATATATATATGTATACAAAAAAAATTCAAAATACAACTTACATTTATATAGCACTTTTAACATTATGAAGCACTTTTAACATTATGAAACATGCCAAACTCCTTCTCAGGAGGATAATTTGACATGAAGCCACATCAGGAGTTATTAGGACAGTTGAACACACTCTTGGTCAAAGGGATGGGTTTTAAGGTGTATTTTAAAGGAGGAGAGAGAAGTGGAGAGGCTTACAGAGTTAATTCTAGTGTCTAGGGCCTGGACAGTTAAAGGCACAGCCACCAGTGGTGGCCTGATTAAATTCGGGTAGGAGCAAGAGGCCAGAATTAGTTGAGCTCAGAGATCAGCTGATTGGTGAGTAATGGGTAAGTGTTTTTCTCCAATTTTTCCCCCAGTTTATAATAGATTAAGCAAAAGAAAGGTAAGGGTTTTAGTTTTTATTTAAAATTCATAAATAATTTAACTTTTTTTTACTGCATTCAACTTAAAGTAAGGGCTTTTTTCAACTAGAGGCATGGCAGGGCAGCTCTGTCCTGTGTTATGTACCACCTGCAACATGTGGGCAGTCCTAGATGCTCCTTGCGCTCTGACCAACCATGTGTGCAGGAAGTGCCACCAGCTGCAGCTACTTGAGCTCCGAGTTTCAGAGCTTGAGCAGCAGCTGGAAGTGCTGAGGTGCATCCGTGAGACTGAGAGTTTCGTGGATAGCACGTTTTTAGATGTGGTCACCCCACAGCTTATGGAAGTGAAAACAGAGATGGAATAGATGATCATCAGTCAGAAGAAAGGGGTCAGGCAGGTAGTCAGGAAATCCCCAGGGTGCATCTCACTGGAGAACCGTTTTTCTGTGTTGGAAAATGGTGAGAGTAACAGTTCCTCTGGGGTGTGCAGCCACGCTCATGGCACTGTGAGTGGCTCAGCTGTAAAGGTGGGGGAGGAAAAAGAGGGGAAGAGCAATAGTGGTAGGAGACTCAATAGTAAGGGGAACAGACAGGCGTTTCTGCAGCTGTAGTCGTGACTCCAGGATGATATGTTGCCTCCCTGGTGCCAGGGTCAAGGATGTCACTGAATGGCTACAGGGTATTCCAAAGGGGGAGGGTAAACAGACTGAGATCATGGTACATACTGGTATCAATGACATAGGTAGAAAGAGGGATGTGGTCCTGCAAGCAGAATTTAGGGAGCTAGGAAACAGATTAAAAAACAGGACCTCAAAGGTAGTAATCTCTGGATTACTTCCGGTGCCACATGCTATTGAGTACAGAAATAGAAGGTTAGTCCAGATGAATGCATGGTAGAGAGATGGTGCAAGAGGGTGGGCTTTAGATTTCTGGGACACTGGGACTGTTTCTGGGGGCGGTGGGACCTGTACAAGGCAGACGGGTTGCACCTGAACCAGGATGGGACCAACATCCTTGTGGGGAGGTTTGCTAGTGCTGTTGGGAAGGGTTTAAACTAACTTGCCAGGGGGATGGGATCCAGACAGGAGGTTCAGCAGGGGGAGATGCACAGCCAAAATTAGAAGAGAGAGCATGTGAGTCTAGAAGGCATAGAAATTATAGGCCAGTTAAGCCACAAGGGAGTTTGGCAAAGTTGGATGGCATTTATTTTAATGCAAGGAGTCTGATAAATAAGGCAGATGAGTTGAGGGTACAAATTAACACATGGAAGTATGATGTCATTGCTGTCACAGAGATATAGTTGAGAGAGGGGCAGGATTGGCAGCTCAATGTTCCAGGGTATAGGGTCTTCAGGCGAGACAGGGAAGGAGATAAAAGAGGAGGGGGTATTGCAATATTGATCAAGGAATCAATTACAGCAGTAAGGAGGAATAACATCTTAGAAGGCTCCTCAAATGAAGCAATATGGGTAGAACTGATAAACAAAAAAGGAGCAATCAGATTGCTGGGAGTGTACTATAGACCCCCAAACAGTCAGAGAGAAATAGAAGAGCAGATATGTAGGCAAATTTCAGAGAAGTGTAGAAATAATAGGGTAGTAATAGTGGGAGATTTCCCCAAAGTTAACTGGGTTAGTCATAGTGTGATAGGTTTAGGGGGAGCAGAATTCTTAAAATGCATCCAGGAGAGCTTTTTAAGCCAGTATGTAAAAGGTCCTACAAGAAAGGGGTGGTCCTGGACTTAATTTTAGGGAATGAAACCAGGCAAGTGGTAGAGGTATTAGAGGGGGAGCATTTTTCAGATAGTGATCATAACTCAGTTATATTCAAGGTTATTTTGGAAAAGGACAAGGATGGGCCAGAAATCAGAGTTCTAAATTGGGGGAAGGCCAATTTTAATAAGATCAGATATGATTTGGTCAGAGTGGACTGGGAGCAGCTACTTTTAGGTAAATCTGCATCAGAGCAGTGGGACTCATTCAAGAAGGAAATAGGGAGAGTACAGGGCCAACATATTCCAGTAAAGACAAAGGGTGGGACCAACAAATCCAGGGAATCCTGGATGTTGAGGGAAATACAGGATTGGATAAAGAGAAAAAGGGAGGCTTATGGCAGATACTGAGGGCTCAAAACAGCAGAAGCCCTAGAGGAATATAGAATGTGTAGAGGGGAACTTAGAAAGGAAATTAGGAGAGCAAAAGGGGGGCATGAAAAAACATTGGCAGGTAAAATAAAAGAAAATCCAGAGTTATTTTACAAGTACATTAAGAGTAAGAGGATAACTAGGGAAAGAGTAAGGCCCATTAAGGACCATAGTGGTAATTTGTGTGTGGAGCCGGAAGACATAAGTAGGGTTCTAAATGAATACTTTGTATTGATGTTCACAAGTGAGAGAGATGACATGGGTATGGAAATCAGGCAGAAGGACTGTGATATGATTAAAGAAATTAGCATAGAAAGGGAGGAAGTTCTAAGTGGTTTGGCAGGCTTAAAAGTAGATAAATCTCCAGGCCCGAATGAAATGTATCCCAGGCTGTTGACTGAGGCAAAGGGGGAGATAGCAGGGCAATAATTTTCAATACCTCTCTAGCCACAGGATAGGTGCCAGAGGACTGGAGGACAGCCAATGTGGTACCATTATTCAAGAAGGAGGAAGCGATAAACCAGGGAACTACAGGCCAGTCAGTTTAACCTCAGTGGTGGGGAAACGATTGGAAGTAATTCTGAGGGACAGAATTAATCTACACTTGGAGAGGCAGCATAGTTTTTTTAAGGGGAGGTCATGTCTGACCAACTTGATTGAATTTTTTGAAGAAATGACCAGTTGTGTAGATGAGGGCAATGCATTTGGCATAGACTACTTGGACTTCAGCAAGGCTTTTGATAAGGTCTCACATGGGAGATTGATAACGAAGGTAAGAGCCCTGGGATCCAAGGCAATTTGGCAAATTGGATCCAGAATTGGCTAAGTGACAGGAAGCAGAGGGTGATGGTCAAAGGGTGTTTTTGTGATTGGATGCCTGTGTCCAGTGGGGTTCCACAGAGATCGGTGTTGGGTCCCTTGCTGATTGTGGTATATATAAATGATTTAGACTTGAATGTAGGAGGGTAGATCAGTAAGTTCGCAGATGACATGAAAATTGGTGGGGTGGTAAATAGTGAGGAGGATAGCTTTAGATTACAGGAGGATATAGACAGGCTGGTCAGATGGACTGATCAGTGGCAAATGGAATTTAATCTGGATAGGTGTGAGGTGATGCACTTGGGCAGGACAAACAATGCACGGGAATACACGATGAATGGTAGGATCTTGGGAAGTACCAAGGATCAGAGGGACCTTGGTGTGCATGTCCACCGGTCCCTTAAGGTAGTGGGACAGGTGGTTAAGAAGGCATATGGGATAATTGCCGAGGCATTGAATATAAGAGCAGGGAGGTTATGCTGGAACTATATAAAACGTTGGTTAGGCCACAGGTAATGCACTGTGTGCAGTTCTGGAATTCGCATTTTAGGAAGGATGTGATTGCACTAGAGAGAGTGCAGAGGAGATTTACCAGGATGTTGCCTGGGCTGGAGAGTTTTAGTTATGAGGAGAGATTGGATAGGGGCTGGGGTTATTTTCCTTGGAGCAGAGGAGATTGAGGGGGAACATGATTGAGGTGTATAAAATTATGAGGGGCATAGATAGGGTAGACAGGAAGGAACTTTTCCCCTTGGTGGAGGGATCATTAACCAGGGGGCATAGATTTAAGGTAAAGGGCAGGAGGTTTAGAGGGGAGGTGAGGAAGAATTTTTTCACCCAGAGGGTGGTGGGAATCTGGAACTCACTGCCTGAAAGCGTGATAGAGACAGAAACCCTCATAACTTTTAAGAAGTATTTGGATGTGCACTTGCGATGCCATGGCATACAAGCCTAATGCTGGAAAATGGGATTAGAATAGTTAGGTACTTGCTTGACCTGTGCAGACTCGATGGGCCGAAGGGCCTTTTTCTGCGCTTTATGACTCTATGACTCTATCCCGGTAGGTTGTAGGGCTGGAGGTGATCACAGAGATATGGAGGGGTGGGGGGCGAGGCCTTACAAATTAGTGAACAACACTTGTCAGTTTTTCCAGTACAATATAGCTAACAGCAAACCGGCAGTCATGAAATAGTGCCACATGTTGGTAAAAGGTGGCGTAAAAGATTGACACAGTGATTAAATTGTTCATTTGTGATTTCCACACCCTCGGGCTTGAATTTTACCCTTGACAGGTGTGTGTGATCGGTTGGCCCGGGAGTGCTCGGGATACAGACCTCCCGACTGCGATCGCCCCCCACCCCCCCCCCCGCTCGCCATTTCACGCTGGCTGGTCAATGAATGGGCAGCCAGAATGAAATGGGGATGAAAAGCTGCTGGGGTGGGAAGAGGGTGGACGGCGATGTTTCCATGGGCAAGGGTGAGCGCTGCGAGAAAACTCTCTGCGAGTGGACAGCTGCCTCAGGGATCTGCAGGTTTGACAAATCTCCAAATCAAGTTTTAAACAATGGGGAAAAAATGTCCAGGCGTCACAATTAGGCACCTGAAAATATACCTGATCAAAATGCTCTCCGCACGTTTCTATTTTTTTAAATTCACAATGGAAATCTCATCCCACCCTTGGGTGAGGTTTGATGAAACATGTAAGGGCCGCCTGCTGAATCGCCCGTCCGCCAACCGTATTGTGGGATGAGTCACGAAAAATCGGAGGCAATTGCGCCTTTAATGTGTTTAATTGCCCTCTGAACTGTCGGCAGGCACACTTCTGACTTTTACGCATGCCTGCCGTGCGAAATATCGCACGAGTGCACGATGATGTCGGGACGCTCGCCCGATGCCTTCTTGCATAATTTTATGCCGGCTCAAGCCAGGCACATGCCCACCCACAGCGTGAAAAATTCAGCCCCTGAGCCTCTGATGGTCATTTTGTCCTTCAGTGCAGGTTTGGACCAGTCTGTCTCCTGCTCCTCTTTACTGCCCACTTGTGGTAAGTGAGGCATCCTACACCAGAGGCTTTCAAACTTTTCTGACCCTTGCAATGAATTAAATTTGGCAGGGTCTAAAGCGGATACCTCCAGTTTCCTCAACCCTGTTCCCAATGGTAGTTGCGAGACTGGATGTCGGGCAAACAGTTTAGCAAAAAAGAGGCAGGGTAGGGAGTCGAGAGATAAAAACAAAAAACTGCGGATACTGGAAATCCAAACAAAAACAGAAATACCTGGAAAAACTCAGCTGCCAGACCTGCTGAGTTTCTCCAGGTATTTCTGTTCTTGTTGTGTAGGGGGTCGAGAGAGGTGGTGGAGAGGTGAAGCCAGGAGTCAGTGTACAAGTGAAAATTGGCCCTATGTTAATATTAAAAAGTGCAAGGCCAAAGAGACCTGGAGGAGGTTATGTACAATCTTCAAAAGTGACAGGACAGGTTAACAAAGTAGTTCGTAAAGTATATGGGATCCAGGGTTTTATAAATAGTGGAATAAAATACAAAAGCCAAGAAGTTATTATGAGAAGGATTGAACATAAATGTAAGGATGTTTTGCTTCAGTTATACAGGGCATTGGTGAGACCACATCTCGGATACTGTGTGCAGTTTTGATCTCCTTATTTAAGGAAGATGTAAATGCTTTGGAGGTGGTTCAAAGGAGATTTACTAGATTGAGACCTGGAATGAGTGGGTTGTCTTATGAGGAAAGGTTGGACAGACTGGGCTTGTTTCCACTGGAGTTTAGAAGAGTGAGGGGTGACTTGATTGAAGTAAATAAGATCCTGAACTGTCTTCACAAGGTGGACAAGGAAAGGATGTTTCCTCTTGTGGGTGAGTCCAGAACTAGGGGGCACTGTTTTAAAATCAGGGGTTGCCCTTTTAGGACAGAGAGGAGGAGAAATTTTTTCTCTCGGAGAGTTGTGCTACTTTGGAATTCTCTGCCTCAGAAGGTGGTGGAAGTGGGGGTCATTGAATATTTTTATAGCGGAGGTAGATTCTTGTTAGGCAAGGGAATTAAAGGTTATTGGGGATAGATGGGAATGTGGAAATCGAAACACAAGAAGATCAGCCATGACCTTATTGAATGGCGGAACAGGCTCGAGGGGCCGAATGGTCTACTCCTGTTCCTATTTCTTATATTCTTATGGTCTTATGCTGAACAAATAAAAACATGAGTTTGACCCCAGTATTGTGTCCCTTTCTGAGCACCATAGATTAGGAAAGAAATGAAGGCTTTGGAGAAGGTACAGAACTGATTTACGAGATTGGTTCCAGGGATGAGGGATGGACATGGAGAGACTGAAGAAGCTGGGATTGTTCTCCTTAGAACAGAGAAGGTTAAGATTTGATAGTGACTTTTAAAATGATGAAACATTTAGATAGTATAAATAAAAAGAAATGGTTCCAATGACTGAAGGGTTGATAACCAGAGGGTTCAGACTTAAAGAGGCTGTTAGAAGAACCAGAGGTGGAACAAGAAGAAGCTTCATTACATGACGTGTCCTCACAGTTTGAAATGTTCTACCTGACAGGCTGATGGATGCAGACTCAATAGCAACGTACAAAAGGGAATTGGATAAATACTTGAAAGAGAAAAAAAGTGCAGGGATATGGAAAAAGAATAGGGGACTGAGACTAATTGGGTTGCTCTTCGAAAGAGCCAGCACAGACTCAATGGGCTGAGTGGCCTCCTTCTGTGTCTAATATGATTCTATGTCTGTCAGTGATAAGGTAGACAAAGAAAAGCTGATTCCATTAGCCGATGGTCCAAGGAGTAGGGGCCACGGATTTAAGGTTCTGGGCAAGTGATGCAGGGGGATGTGAGGGAGAATTTTTCTTTCAAAGCAAGTGGTAATGACCTGGAACTGACGCCAACGAGGGTGGTGGAAGCAGAACATAGGATCATAAGAAATAGGAGCAGGAGTAGGCCATTTGCTACATGACCCCTCACCCCCAACCCCGAGCCTGCTTTGCCATTCAATGAGATCATAGCCAATCTGATTGTGGCCTCCTGCCTGCCTCTCGCACCAGCCCACCACTGGCAACCTTTGGCTCCCTTGTCAATCAAAAATCTGTCTAGCTCAGCCTTGAATATATTCAATGACCCAGCCTCCACTGCAGATGATCAATGATTTCAAAGGGCAATTACATGAGTATTTGAGGAAGATAAGCTTGCAAGGCTAACAGGATAGAACAGGAGAGTGGGACTGACTGGACTGCTCTATAGAGAGCCAGCATAGACTCAAGTTCTAAACCTTTTGCAGATCCGTGATTTGAGGTTCCTGTTCTTGTTCCAGTTTTCATTGCTTTCTTCTCCATATCTCTAGATTCAGAGGGTTTGACCTCTCCATCTCCTACCTCATCATCCCAAACATCACATGATCAAGTGTCCTGTCAATAACCCTCCAGGAATCTATTGATTCAGCTTTGGTAGCATTAGTATTAAAGAGTTAGTATTAATGAATGTTTCTAGCACAAAACAGCACATTTGACTCAGTTGGTTAATGCTGGTATTTATGCTTCACATGAGCCTCCATCCAGCCTTCTTTATCTAACCTATCAACATACCCTTCCATCCTTCCTCTCTCATGTGATTATAACTTTCCCTTCATTGCTACTTGCCTCAACCATGCCTGGTGATAGCAAGTCCCATATTCTATCCACCCGCTTGGCAAAGAAACACAGGAAAACTCACAGCACAAGGAGGCCCTTCAGCCCATCGTGCCTGTGTCAGCCAACAAACAGCTCTCAGCCCATGACTCTGTAAGTCATGGCACTTCAAGTGCATATCCAAGTGTTTTTAAATGCGATGAGGGTTTCTGCCTCTATCACCCTTTTAGAAAGTGAGTTCCAGACCCCCACAAATCTCTGGGTGAAAAAACTACTCAACTCCCCTCTAATCCTTCTAACAATTATTTAAGTCTATATTCCCCCAGTGGTTATTGACCTCTCTGCTAAGGGAGATAGGTCCTCCCTATCCACTTTATCCAGGCCCTTCATAATTTTATTCACCTCAATTAAATCTCCCCCCAACCTCCTCAGTTCCAGGGAAAACAACCCCAGCCTATCCATCTTTCCTTATAGCTGAAATTCTCCACTCCAGACAACAACCTTATAAATCACACCTTTCCTATGTGTGGTGATCAGAGCTGTACTTACAACTCTAGTTGTGGCCTAACTAAGGTTTTATACAGCTCTAATATAACTTCCTTGCTGTTATACCATAGGCCTTGACTAATAAAGGAAAATAGCCAGTGTGCCTTCTTAACCACCTTTAGCTACCTGCCCGGCTATCTTCAGGGATCTGTGGGCATTCACTTCAAGTGTTCCTCTAAATTTCTTAGTATCCTACCATTTTTTGTGTATTCCCTTGCCCTGTTTGCCCTCCCCAAATGGAATACCTCACACTTCTCCAGACTAAATTCCATTTGCCACCTTTCTGCCCACTTGACCAGTCCATTGATATTTTCCTGCAGCCTATAGCTTTCTTCCTCACTATCGGCCACCTGATCATTTTTGTACCATCTACAAATTTCTCAACCCTACCCCTAACGTTTAAGTTTAAGTCATTGATTTATATCATTGTATAAATCAATGAAAGGTCCAGGACCTTGGGATTTCTCCCAGGTTGAATTTACTAGTAACTATCCTATATTTATGGCCCCTGGTTCTGTTCTAGCCTGCAAGTGGAAACATCTTCTCCATGTCTACCTGATCAAGCTCTTTGATAATCATAAGGACAAAGGCTAGTATGTGGGTACAGCAAGCAATTAGGAAAGCGAATAAAATATTATCATTTATTGTGAGGGGAATTGAATACAAAAGTGGGGAGGTTATGCTTCAGTTATACAGGGCACTAGTGAGACCACATCTGAAGTACTGTGTACAGTAATTGGTCACCTTATTTAAGGAAGGGTGTAAATGTGTTAGAAGCAGTTCAGAGAAGGTTTACCAGACTAATACCAGGAATGGGCGGGTTGTCTTATGAGGAAAGGTTTGTCAGATTAGGCTTGTATCCGCTAGAGTTTAGAAGAGTAAGAGGTGACTTGATTGAAACCTTTAAGATCCTGAGGGTGGATGTGGAGAGGCTGTTTCCTCTTGTGGGAAAATCTAGAACTACGGTTTAAAAATAAGGGATCGCTCATTTCGGACAGAGATGAGGTGAAATTTTTCACTCAGAGGGTCGTGAGTCTTTGGAACTCTCTTCCTGAAAAGGTGGTGGAAGCAGAGTCTTCAAATATTTTTAAGGCAGAGGTGGATAGATTCTTAGTAAGCGAGGGGGTGATAGGTTATTGGGGATGCAGATTTCAGGTTACTATCAGATCAGCCATGACCTTATTAAATGGCGGAGCAGGTTCAAGGGGCTGAAAGGCCTACTCCTGCTCCCAGCTCATATGTAAGACATCTATTAGGTTACCCTGCAGCTTTTTTTGGGCTTGTATTTAGTGTTTGCAATTCTATATTTTCTGTATACTTTCTTGAACATAGAATCATACGTCACAGGAGACCATTCAGCCTATCGTGCTTGTGCTGGCTCTTTGAAAGAGATATCCAATTAGCCCCACTCGCCCTTTCTTACCACATCATCCTGCAGTGCTTTCCTTTTCAAGGATACATCCTATTGCATTCTGCAAGCGATCATTGAATCGGTTTCCACTGCTCATTTAGGCAGTGTGCTGCAGGTCAGAACAGAACACTGCATATAACAATTCTCATTTGTCCCCTTGAGCTTTTGTTTTGCCAATTACCTTAAATGTCTTGGCTCTGATTACCAGCCAGTAGAACGTTTCTCCTTATTTATTGTAACAAAACACTTGATAGTTTTGAACAGCTCTATTAAAACACTCTTTACCTGGAGAATGGTGAAAATGTGGAACTCACTACCACAAGGAATAGTGTCAAATTAGGAACCAGCAAGCTCTAGTCCAAAGGGACTGGAGTACAAGAATAAAGAAGTCTTGCTGCAATTGTACAGGGCTTTGGTGAGATCACAGCTGGAATACTGTGAGCAATTTTGGTCTCCATATCTAAGGAAGGATATACTGTACTTGCACTGGAGCTGGTACATCAAAGGTTCACTAGATTGGTTCCTGGGATGAGAGTCTGTGTAAATTGGGCCTAGACTCTCTTGAATTTAGAAGAATAAGAGATGATCTCATTGAAATGTACAGGATTCTGATGGGGCTTGACAGGGTTGACACCGAGGCCTGGGTTTTGTTGAAGCTGTCCCGACGATGGACTGAAAAGCCAGCAGCAACCCCACCTTAGCTGTTTGGGGGAGTCCCGGACAGATTTTCTGCTCGCGTTGCAGCTAATGAGCCAATCAGATGGCTGATTGTCGTCTTCAGTGCCAGCAGTGTCAGTGGGAGCAGTGGGGATTGCATCCAACTCAGAGGTACATCGATTGGCATCAGACTTGCAGCAAAGGTATGGGGTGTCTGAGGTCACCAGAGCCAGTCAGGCAGGCCCTGGTGAGGTGGGAAGAGACGGCAGTGGTTGGTGAGGGTGGCAGAGGAAGGGAGGATTGTTGCCTTGGGGGCGGCCATGTCACTGGGGGACACCTTTATGGGACAATCTTCAACAGGGATTCCACGTGAAGCAGACAACATCTGCTGCAAACCAGGTTCTTGGGTTTCTGAGGAACCTTTGGTACTGCAACAAAAATATCAGAGCTATAACTACAAAACATTTGTTCATCCAATCCTGGAGTATACAAGTTGTGTGTGGGATCTCTATATGGTGAGAGATGTAAATAAGATTGAAGTGATCCAAAACTGTGCTTCACGATTCTGTATGAGTCTGTATGGGTAATATACTCAATGTCACATCCTCGATCAAAGATTTGGAATCACTGCAGTAACAGAGGGAGAAAAATACAGTGACCGTGTTCTGTAAAATATGGAACGGACCGGTGGGAATTGTCAGAAACAAGTACCTGGTGCCCTCCGGCAATGACAAAACACAAGGGAACCATCCACCCAAACATAAAGACCATTTGTTTCCAAGACAGTGTATCAGCAATCTTTCTTCCCAAGGACAATACTACAGAGTAACAAGCTGCCAAAGGGAATAGTCACAGCCCCATCACTGGAAATCTTCAAGGCCTATCTTTAGGTTATTTCGATTTAAAAGTTTTCATTACTAGGACTACCTCCTCAGCAGGAGATGCCTGGTTTAGTTAGCGCTGCCCATATAAATGCTGGTAGAATATGGATATTAGTCTATAATGCAGAAGCAGACGCACCGAGTGCCTGATCAGGAGGGCACCCCGGCATCCCATGCCTGCAGGAAAACTGCCAGGTTCATCAGGCATTCTCCCCATGCAACAGAAGCCCACCACACGATCCCTGGTAAAATTCCAGCGGTGATGGGAAAAGGCCTTTAACTGGCCACTTAAGTGGCACAATTGGCCTTTGAGCGGAAGAGATATCCTCCACCTTCCCTGCCACTAGAAAAATGCCAAGGTGGTGGGTAAGTAACCAGCACTCTACATCCCTACTGCTTTACTACACACCCCCTCCCAAACCCCACCACCACCACCACCTACTTTCCTGCTCCTGCACGCCCAATAAAATTCAGCCCTGAGAGGTTGTTTCCCAGGCTGGGGAATCTAGAACACAGGGGCACAGTGTCAGAATAACGGACCAGTCATTTGGGACTGAAATGAGGAAAGGTTTCTTCACTCAGAGAGTTGTGAATCTTTGGAACTGTCTTTCCCAGAGGGTCTTTCTCATTGTTGAACATAAAATGTAAGGCTCAGGAAGATTTTTGGTCTCTCAGAGAATCAAGCAATTTAGGGAGCAAGCGGAAAAGTGGAGTTGAGACAGAAAATCAGCCATGGTCATTTTCAATGGTGCAGCAGACTCAAGGGGTCATATGGTCTACTCCTGCTCCTATTTCTTTTTGTCTTCATAATTATAGATGCAGTTAAGACGAAGGTAGGTAAGCTCGTGGGGGAGAAAGGAATGTAAGGATACGGTGATGTTGGATAAAGAAGATTGGGAAGAGGCTCATGTCATGCATGAAGACCCATCTAGACAGTTGAGTTGAACTGCTTCTGTCTGGAAAACTGGGAATGTAGGAACAGGACGCCATTTAGCCCCTTGAGCCTCTTCTGCCATTCAATGAGATCATCACTGAAACTGATCTGCAACCCAGCTCCATAAATTCAATGCAAATCTCCCTTTAACCATCATTGCTCCATAATGCCCAGGTTCGAGGGCTCCTATTGAAGTAAAAACAAAAAACTGCGGATGCCGGAAAACCAAAACAAAAACAGAATTACCTGGAAAAACTCAGCAGGTCTGGCAGCATCAGCGGAGAAGAAAAGAGTTGACGTTTCGAATCCTCATGACCCTTCAACAGAACTAGGTGAATCCAAGGAGCGGGGTGAAACATAAGCTGGTTTAAGGTCGAGGAGGGGAGGTTGGGTGGGGGGGGAGAGAAGTGGAGGGGGGGTATGGTTGTAGGGACAAGCAAGCAGTGATAGGAGCAGATAATCAAAAGATGTCACAGACAAAAGAACACAGAGGTGTTGAAGTTGGTGATATTATCTAAACAAATGTGCTAATTAAGAATGGATGGTAGGGCACTCAAGGTATAGCTCTAGTGGTCCATTCCTCCATCACCCCCTACTCCTCAACCCCCACCTATGGCACCTCCCCATGCCCACGCAAAAGATGTAACATCTGCCCCTTCACTTCCTCTCTCCTCACCATCCAAGGGCCCAAACACTCCTTTCAAGTGAAGCAGCATTTCACTTGCATTTCCCCCAACTTAGTCTACTGCATTCGTTGCTCCCAATGCGGTCTCCTCTACATTGGAGAGACCAAACGTAAACTGGGCGACCGCTTTGCAGAACACCTGCGGTCTGTCCGCAAGAATGACCCAAACCTCCCTGTCGCTTGCCATTTTAACACTCCACCCTGCTCTCTTGCCCACATGTCTGTCCTTGGCTTGCTGCATTGTTCCAGTGAAGCCCAACGCAAACTGGAGGAACAGCACCTCATCTTCCGACTAGGGACTTTACAGCCTTCCGGCCTGAATATTGAATTCAACAACTTTAGATCTTGAGCTCCCTCCTCCATCCCCACCCCCCTTTCTGTTTCTTCCCCACCATCCTTTTGTTTTTTTCCAATAACTTATATAGATTGTTCTTTTCCCACCTATTTCCATTATTTTTAAATCTTTTATGCTCTCCCCACCCCCACTAGAGCTATACCTTGAGTGCCCTGCCATCCATTCTTAATTAGCACATTCGTTTAGATAATATCACCACCTTCAACACCTCTGTGTTCTTTTGTTCTGTTGTCTGTGACATCTTTTGATGATCTGCTCCTATTCTAACAACCCCCCCCCTCCACTTCTCACCCCCACCCAACCCCCCCCCCCCCCCCCCCCCACCACCTTAAACCAGCTTATGTTTCACCCCGCTCCTTGGATTCACCTAGTTCTGTTGAAGGGTCATGAGGACTCGAAACGTCAACTCTTTTCTCTCTCCGCCGATGCTGCCGGACCTGCTGAGTTTTTCCAGGTAATTCTGTTTCTGTTTCTCCTATTGAAGTTACTGCCCGTACTCAGCAGGCCACAGCGCCACCTGTGACCTGGAGGCCAAAGCCTCCTGAGTCCCGCGCACGCGCAGCGTGAGGAACTGCAGTTCCCAGCGATCGCGGCGCGGCTGGCCTGCGCAGGCGTATTGCCGTCTCCAGCCGGAGAGGCGGCTGGCGGGGTTTCCGGTTCCGGGCGCCGACTGTCGGGAGCTTCATGGAAGCGGCTGCCAAATGAGGTGAGGCCGGCAGCGGAGCGGGCTCCAGGGGTCGGGTCAGAGAGGGGGAGCGAGGCCGGCTCAGGACACCTCTCGCCGGGTGCAGGGGGAGGGAGGAGCCGGAAGGAAATGGCGCTGCGTCTGTAGATGGCGCCACACGGGGTCTCCAGGGCTGTGGCGCAGGGAATCAGAGCGGGGCCAAATCCACCCCCCCCACCACCCCCCCACCACCCCCATCTCCCACTCCCCCACCCCCCCAAAACCCCCTCTCTCCCACCCCCACCCCAAAAAACCCCCTCTCTCCCACCCCCCCCAAAACCCCCTCTCTCCCACTCCCCCCCCCCACCACCCCTCTCTCCCACCCCCCAAAACCCCCTCTCCCACTCCCCCACCCCCCCAAAACCCCCCTCTCTCCCACCCCCCAAAACCCCTCTCTCCCACTCCCCCCCCCCACCACCCCCCTCTCCCACTCCCCCACCCCCCCAAAACCCCCCTCTCTCCCACCCCCACCCCAAAAAACCCCCCTCTCCCACTCCCCCACCCACCACCCCCTCTCTCCCACTCCCCCACCCACCACCCCTCTCTCCCACTCCCCCCCCCCACCACCCCCATCTCCCACTCCCCCACCCCCCAAAACCCCCCCTCTCCCACTCCCCCCCCCCCCACCACCCCTCTCTCCCACTCCCCCACCCCCCCACCACCCCTCTCTCCCACTCCCCCACCCCCCAAAACCCCCTCTCTCCCACCCCCCCCCAAAACCCCCTCTCTCCCACTCCCCCCCCCACCACCCCCCTCTCCCACTCCCCCACCCCCCCCAAAACCCCCTCTCTCCCACTCCCCCACCCCCCCAAAACCCCCCCTCTCCCACTCCCCCACCCCCCCAAAACCCCCCCTCTCCCACTCCCCCACCCCCCCAAAACCTCCCCTCTCCCACTCCCCCCCCACCACCACCCCCATCTCCCACTCCCCCACCCCCCCAAAACCCCCTCTCTCCCACTCCCCCACCCCAAAAAACCCCCATCTCCCACTCCCCCACCCCCACCACCCCTCTCTCCCACTCCCCCACCCCAAAAAACCCCCATCTCCCACTCCCCCCCCCACCACCCCCATCTCCCACTCCCCCCCCCACCACCCCCATCTCCCACTCCCCCCCCCACCACCCCCATCTCCCACTCCCCCCCCCACCACCCCCATCTCCCACTCCCCCACCCCCACCACCCCCCTCTCCCACTCCCCCCCCCAAAAACCCCCTCTCTCCCACTCCCCCCCCCCAAAACCCCCCCTCTCCCACTCCCCCCCCCCCCACCACCCCCATCTCCCACTCCCCCCCCCACCACCCCTCTCTCCCACTCCCCCACCCCCCAAAACCCCCTCTCTCCCACCCCCCCCCAAAACCCCCTCTCTCCCACTCCCCCACCCCCACCACCCCTCTCTCCCACTCCCCCACCCACCACCCCTCTCTCCCACTCCCCCACCCACCACCCCCCTCTCCCACTCCCCCCCCCCCACCACCCCTCTCTCCCACTCCCCCACCCCCCCAAAAACCCCCTCTCTCCCACTCCCCCACCCCCCCAAAAACCCCCTCTCTCCCACTCCCCCCCCCCCCAAAAACCCCCACTCTCTCTCCCCCCCCTACTCTCTCCCCCCCCCCACCACCACCACCCCCACTCTCTACCACCACCCCCACTCTCTCCTCTCCCCCCCCTCTACCACCCCCACTCTCTCCTCTCCCCCCCCTCTACCACCCCCACTCTCTCCTTCCCCACCACCACCACCCCCACTCCCACTCTCTCTTTCCTCCTCCCCCCCCCCCCCCCCCCCCAACCACCAGAAAACAGAAAATGCTGGAAAACCTCAGTGAGTCAGGCAGCATCTGTAGAGAGAGAAACAGCTAATGTTTCAGGTTTGTGACTAGATGTGGACTGTAGGCCACTGTTGGTGCAGATCTGAGACAACACCGCAGCTGCCTTAACATCTAAATGAAAACCCTGTTTAATTGGGTCATTGCTGCGGTGATTAAAACACAAGGATTTTTGCAATTTCCTGAGTTTTTTCAAACTTCTTTTGGTTAAATCATTCTCTGAAGCAGTTGAGGGGTTTTCTTTCATCACGTTCTTGTCTGTTTTTGCTGCTATCAGGGCCTAATTCTTGGGACCCTTGCTACAATTGAGGTGGGTTCAAGTGCCACTGCAAGACTCAAACACTTAGCCTACTGCTCCAGTGCAGTACTGAGAGAGTGCTGCTTCGTCAGAGATACTCTCCATTGAAATAAGCAAAGATCCCACCTGCCTGTTTATGATTATGGTGGTCTTTAAAGATCCTGTTTTCTGACTGACATTTCACACTCAACCACTTCTACTGAAAACAGACTAGTTCACCCATTTGCTGTTTCTGGGATCTTGCCATGCATGAGGCTGATTCCCATGTTTTCCTACACAACACTTATCCCAATGTGGCCTTTATACTTGGAAAGGAACGCTTGCAGGGGCATGGGGAGAGAATGGGACTAATTAGAGAGCTTTTTCAGAGAGGTTCAACAGGCAAGTGTGCTTAATTAACTCTTTTACCAAGGAGGTAGATGTTACCCAGGCCATGGTGACAGACGAGGAAACTCTGACTAGAAGGGTTCAAAATTGACAAGGATGCAGTGTTGAATAGACTGCTGGTACATAAAGTTGACAAGGCACTGGGACCAGATGAGATCCATCCAAGAATATTGAAGGAAGTGAGAGAAATTGCAGGGGCACTGGCCATAATTTTTCAGTCTTCCCTAGACACAGGAAGTGTCAGAGGACTGGAGAATTGCAAACATCATGCCTTTCTTCAAAAAAGGTAGTAAGGATGTGCCCAGCAATTACAGATCAGTCAGTTTAATGTCAGTGGCGGGCAAGATTCTAGAAACAATTATTCAGGATAGAATTAGTAGTCATATGGAAAGATATAGGTTAATAAGGAAGAGCCAGCATAGATTTCTGAAGGGAAAATCATGTTTAACTAACTTGCTGGAGATTTTTGAAGAGGTATCACAAGAGGTCGATGAGGGTAATGCTGTTGATGTGGTGTACATGGACCTTTGAAAGGCATTTGACATAGTGCTACACAACAGACTTGTGAGAAAAAGTTTTTGTTCATGGAATAAAAGGACAGTAGCAACATGGATATAAAATGGGCTGAAAAATAGGAAGCAGAGAGTAATGGTCAATGGGTATTTTTTGGGCTGGAAGAAGGTTTGTAGTGGAGTTCCCCATGGGGTCAGTATTGGGACCCTTGCTTTTCCTGATAAGTATTAATGATCTAGATCTTGGTGTGCAGGGGACAATTTCAAAGTTTGTGGATATTATGAAGCTTGGGAGTGTTGTGAACTCCAAGGAGGATGATGTGGAACTTCAAGAGGACATAGACAAGTTGATGGAGTGGGCAGATAGGTGGCAGATGAGGTTCAATGTGGAGAAGTGTGAGGTGAGGCATTTTGGTAGGAAGAACATGGACAGACAATATAAAATAAAGGGTGAAATTTTGAAGGGGGTGCACAAGTAGAAAGACTTGCATGTATGTATGCATAGATCATTGAAGGGGACAGGACAGGTAGCGAGAGCAGCTGATAAAGCATATAGTATCCTGGGCTTTATTAACAGGGGTGTAGAGCAGGGAGATTATGCTGAATTTATATGACACTCTTAGACCTCAGCTGGAATATCGTGTATAGTTCTGGGCGCCACATTATAGGAAGGATGTGAACACATTGGAGAGAGTGCAGAGAAGGTTTACAATAATGGTTCCAAGGATGAGAAACTTCAGCTATGAGGATAAATTGAAGAGGTTGGAACTGTTCTCCTTGGAGAGAAGAAGGCTAAGAAGAGATTTGATAGAGATGTTCAAAATCACGAGGGGGCTGGACAGAGTAGGTAAGGAGAAGCTGTTCCTGCTTGTAAAAGGATCAAGAACGAAAGGGCACAGATTTAGTGATATGCAAAAGAAACAAATGTGATGTGAGAAAAATCTTTTTCACAGGTCTGGAATGCGCTGCCTGGTAGTGTGGTGGAGGCAGGTTCAATCGAGGCATTCAATAGGGCGTTAGGTGATTATTTGAATAGGAACAATGTGCAGGGGTTAGGGGGGAAAAGGCAGGGCGATGGCACTCGGTCATCATGCTCATTTGGAGAGCCGGTGCAGACACGATGGGCCGAGTGGGTTCCTTCTGTGATGTTAGGATTCTGTGATTCTCTGTACTCTATAATTGTGCACTCCAAAGCAATTTGTTGTTCTTGCAGTGTTTTGGCCACGTTTACTGAGCCGTGTACCCATTAAAGCCATCTTTCTTTTTGCAGAAATGAGTTGTACCATAGAAAAGGTTCTGGCTGATGCAAAAGCGCTGGTGGAACGGCTGAAAGAACATGACAGTGCAGCAGAGGCTCTCATTGAACAGACCACTGCCCTTAACAAAAGGGTGGAGGCCATGAAGCAGGTGCGTGATGTACAGCAGTTACACTCTGCAATCAGATTCAGTTCCCAATTTAGCTTTTTTTCCTTTAAAAAGAAATTAACTTTTTTTAAATTGAAAAGGCAAAATTAAAAGTGTCACCTTCAAAACCTTAATAACGTAAAAATAGTAACTTGTTATTAAAGTTATTTGTTCACCGTGCTGATCCAGATTAGAAAATTGTTCAGATTTGTAGATCACAAATTCTGGTTTCTGAATTACTAAATGGGCTGAGGCCCCATTTATTGGCCGTCTCCGTCACACTGAGGTGGTGGCACTGGGCCGCCTGAAATCGCTGCAGCCTGTATGATGGTGCCCCGGGATTAGGAGGGACAACCCCAGAATTTTGTTGCAAATGTCATCAAGGAATGGCGATGTTATGTCGGAGTGGTCTACAACTTTGTGGAGATGGGGGGGTGGATTGGGGGAACTTAATACTCCCTTGATTACTGCAGCTACTGTATGTCTCTGTTGGAGCTTATGAGGGCTAGGAGGTGCTGTTGCTGTAAGTTTGATGAATTTGTGTAGTACATCCTGTAGATAACGTACTGCAGCCACAGCCTATTGGTGGTGAGGAGGATGGAGATTGTGTCTGCTAATTCTGGCACTCATTCTTAGCCTGTGACTACATTCTTACTCTGTATGTGATAAAATATTTATAATTACAACTTAACTCGCTTATAAAGCTCATGCTGATCAGAGCCCATTTATTCTTTACCTTGTCCACACTCTAGCTCTTCTCAATCTGGTGGTGTCCTGCTCTCTTTGGCTTCTAATTAAAATATGACCTTATGTCTGGTACATTGTCAATGATATGCTTTAGGAATGCTCCTTATCTATGAAAGGTGTACCAGCATTGGAGGCAGTCCAGAGAAGGTTCACTAGGCTGATCCAGGTTATGGAGGGATTTTCTTATGAGGAGAGGTTGAGTAGGTTGGGCCTGTAGTCATTGGAGTTTAGAAGAATGAGAGGTGACCTTTTTGAAACATACAAGATTCTTAGGGGGCTTGACAAGGTAGATGCCGAGAGGTGGTTTCCCCTTGTGGGAGAATCTAGGACCAGAGGGCATAATCTCAGAGTAAGGAGTCACCCATTTAAGACAGACGAGGAGGAATTTCTTCTCTGAGGATAGTGAATCTGTGGAATTCTTTACTGCAAAGGGCTATAAAGGCTAGGTTAAGTACGTTCAAGGCTGAGATGGACAGATTTTTAATCAGTAAGGGAATCAAGGGCTATGGGGAAAGGTAGGGAAGTGGAATTGAAGATTATCAGATCAACCGTGATCTCATTGAATGGCGGAGCAGACTCGATGGGCCAAATGGTCTACTTCTGCTCCCATGTCTTGTGGGTGACAGAGTGTGAGTTGATGGAAGTTTTAAGGCTTAGGTATTTTAGTTCTAAACTGGCACTGTTAGTCTCTGTGTTTCATGAAGCTAATTTGGAGTCAGCTTTCTTTAAAAAAAACCTCACTTTCCTAATTTACTTACCACGCCTGGTTTGATAAATATTTATTCATGAAGGAAGTTAGTGAAGGGATAAGTAGCACAAGCAACTTAACGTAAGGACCTCAGAGAAATGTAACCTTTTTAAGAGTATTCCTTGACCGATGCTTTTCTGCAAATAATTGTAAGAGTTTATTCTGATTCAGTATGAGTGTGCTGCACCTTTAAAATAATAAACATTTTAGAAATTGCTTGACTGCTTCAGTGCATTTGGTGAGTTGGATGAGACCTATTATGGAATCCTAGAATAGAGTCTTGTTATATAAAACAGTTTTTTAACGTGGAATTGCTTCTACAAATCTGCCTCCATTTGCTGTCATTACTGCATTCAGAGTGACAGATCGAGTTAGGAAGTTGTTGCTAGGATATTAGAAAAGAGCAGTGGTGAACATTTCAGATGTTCAAACTGTTCCCACTCATTTAAAAACACTCAGTCTGTATAAACGTTAAACTCTGAGCAAGAGTGCATTTTGAGCAGCACAACACCAAGATAAAATACTCATGGCTAGAAGTCTCTAACATGCTGATCGTGGGAGCATTGAGATAATAGGTTAAAAGAGAATGAATAACTTGCATAGTGTTATCTAGTCTCTCAGAAATAAACAGAGCACTTCCAACCTGTGATTTATTTTCAATTCCAATCCCTTTTATTATGCTGGCAAAAGCTGCAGCCATTTTGTACATAGCAAGATCCCAAAGTCAATAAAGGAGTTGACTGACTTGTTAACTTGTATTAGGACCAATACTGTAAGCTCAATGTCAATTTTGCACGTGGTTATCATAAGTTGATCTTTATTTAAATATTGGGAAGACTGAAGCTCTTTTTTTGTTCCTGCTCCAAACTCAATTTTCTCGTAAGCAACTTCCTCCCTCTATTTGGCAAAAATCTGAGATGAAACCAATCTGTTCGCAAGCTTGATGTCACATTTGATCCTGAGGTGAGCTTCCGACCTCATTCGTGCCATCACTAAGACTGCTTATTTCCACCTCCAGAACTTGCCAAAACTTCATTCCTGTCTCAGCTCATCTGCTGCTGAAATCCTCATTCAGCCTTCATTAACTCCAGACTCGACTATTCTGTCACACTCTTGCCTGGTCTCCCACATTCTACCCTCTGGTCATCCAAAAAGCCTTGACTTGCAGCAAGTCCCATTCCCCTATCACCCCTGTATTCACTGACTTACTTTGGCTCCAGATCGAGCAATATCTTGATTTTTAAAATTCTTGTTTTCAAATTTCTCTAGGGAATTGCTGCTTCCTATCTCTGATCTTCTCCAGCTTTGAGATATCTGCGCTCCTCTAATTCCGGGCTCTTGCGTATTCTCAAATATAATTGCTCCACCATTGGCGGCTGTGCCTGGCCTAGGCCCCACAAGCTCTGGAATTCCCTCACTAAACCTATCTGCCTCTCTACCTCACTTTCCCCCTTTAAGACACTCCTCAAAACCTACTTGTTGATAAGTTTTTGGCCTTCTGACCTAATATCTCTGTTCGGCTCGGTGTTTTATAAAGCTCCTGTGAAACACCTTGCGATGTTTCATTACGTTAAAGGCTCAATATAAATGCATGTTGCTGTTTACGAAAACTTGCCGCAAGAAATAAGGACTTAAGAAGTAAGGGCAGGAGTAGCCTATACGGCCCATTGAGCCTGCTCCACCATTCAGTAAGATAATGGCACGTCGTCTACCTTGAATTTCACCTGCACTATCGCTATATCCGTTCGTTCCCAAAATCTAAATGACCTTGGTCTCCCTGGAATAGACAGGAATAAATCATCCCTTCAATTTGTTCGAACTCAGCTAGCCGGATGGTACAGAATAGAGCTAGAGTCATTACTTCGTACACTTTTATTTACTGAAATGTTTTTTCATTCATTCACAGCATGTGGGCTTCACTGGCTGGGCCAGCATTTATTACCCATCCTAATTGCCCTTGAGAAGGTGGTGGTGAGCTGCCGCCTTGAACCGCTGCAGTCCATGTGGTGTAGGTACAGCCACAGTGCTGTTAGGGAGGGAGTCCCAGGAATTGGACCCAGCGACATTAAAGGAACGGCGATATATTTCCAAGTCCGGGTGGTGAGTGACTTGGAGGGGAACTTCCAGGTGGTGGTGTTCCCATCTATCTGCTGCCCATGTCCTTCTAGTTGGTAGTGGTCGTGGGTTTGGAAGGTGCTGTTGAAGGAACCTTGGTGAATTGCTGCAATGCATCTTGTAGATGGTACACACTGCTGCTACTGTGCATCGATGGTGGAGGGAGTGAATGTTTGTGGATATGGTGCCAATCAAGCGGGCTGCTTTGTTCTGGACAGTGTCAAGCTTCTTGAGTGTTGTGGGAGCTGCACTTATCCAACACACTCCTGACTTGTGCCTTGTAGATGGTAGACAGGCCTTGGGGAGTCAGGAGGTGAGTTACTCATCACACGATTCCCAGCCTCTGACCTGCTCTTGTAGCCACAGTATTTATATGGCTAGTCCAGTTCAGTTTCTGGTCAATAGTAACTCCCCAGGATGTTGATAGTGGGGGATTCAGTGATGGTAGTGCCATTGAACATCATGGGGTGATGGTTGGATTCTCTCTTGTTGAAGATGGTCATTGCCTGACACTTGTGTGGCCTGAACGTTGCTTGTCACTTGTCAGCCCAAGCCTGGATATTGTCCAGGTCTTGCTGCATTTGGACATGGACTGCTTCAGTATCTGAGGAGTCGTGAGTGGTGCTGAACATTATGCAATCAACAGCGAACATCCCCACTTCTGACCTTAAGATGGAAGGAAGGTCATTGATGAAGCAGCTGAAGGTGTTTGGGCCTAGGATGCTACCCTGAGGAACTCCTGCAGTGATGTCCTGCAGCTGAGATGATTGACCTCCAACAACCACAACCATCTTTCTTTGTGCTAGGTATGACTCCAGAGAGTTTTCCCCCTGATTCCCATTGACTCCAGTTTTGCTAGGGCTCCTTGATGCCACACTAGGTCAAATGCTGCCTTGATGTGAAGGGCAGTCACTCTCACCTCACCTCGGGAGCTCAGCTCTTTTGTCAGTGGGGAGAGTAATCAGAACAAAATACTGTGGGTTTCTTGCATATTTTTTGTTATTGTGTCTGAGGAGAACTGTTATTCCTCTTCTGTTAATCAGTACCAGGAAGATATTCAGGAATTAAATGAAGTGGCCAGGCACCGACCCCGCTCCACCCTTGTGATGGGAATCCAGCAGGAGAACAGACAAATCCGAGACCTACAACAGGAAAATAAAGGTGAATCTTCATTGTGACTATTAATAGAATTAATAGAGAGGCACCACTCAGTGTGCCAACCATTCATCATTATGAGGCAATTTAATAGAATATATTTCAGTTCTGTGCATCAGAACTCTTGACAATCAAGGTATTGAAAATGATGAAACAGTTTGTTATTGTAGTCAGAAAGAAATTTATTTCATCAGTGGAGAACAAGGGGGTGCAATCTTAAAATTAAAGCTAGACTATTTAGTGTTAAAATTCTTACAGCCAGTTGGTGAAGGCAGAGACCAGAAGTTAATCTTTACTCAGTTTTAGATTTATTCACAAAGTGAGACATCACAATTGTATAGCTCCTAACTCTACAACGCATCACCAGTGTGAATAAGCGTCTCTTTATATGTGCAAACATCATTATCTAATGAGTGCTTCCCCCACCTGTAGACACTTAACCTCAATTTATGCAATTAACATTCAGGAGTGAAATGAGGAAGCATTTTTTTTAGACAAATGGTAGTGGAAATTTGGAACTCTTTCTCCCCACCTGTCCCTGACTCACTTCCCCTTTCCCTCACCTCAACCTCTCAAGAAAGGCATGATGCTGGGGGAACGAGTGAAATTTTCCAGGCTGTGATTGAGAGATTTTTGTTGGGTAAGCGCATGAAGAGATATGGATCAAAGAGATAAATAGAGTTCAAGTAGAGATAAGCCAGCATCAAATTAAGTTATAGAACAGGTTGAATGGCCATCTCCTGAAGATATCCCTCCTTTAGTCTTAATGTGAAAAACCTCATAACTGAAGCTAGTACACCCAGATATTCAGATAGCCTGTTAATTGTTTCGCTGATAGCAATACTAAACTGAAATCAGACTTCGCAGAAATTTCCCAATCCTATGGATTGTGGGTTGCTACCCATTTCCGAATACGATTGGAGTAATCTGCATTGTACAGGATCTGTTTGAAATTTCTTTATCTGAATTTTATCATTAATGAGCTGCCCCAAAATGGGAATTCAATAGCCAAAAAATAATTGAACATGAAGGATCAATGAGGAGTGTTTATACTCCAACTGTATTGTCTGTTGGAAATGATTTCCCTTTGAGCCCAGGGCTGTTGTAACAGTGTAAAGGAATTATTTGGGCCTTAATGGTCAATTTATACTATCCAGGTTTAGGTGATGTGAAGCCAAAGCCACCTTTGGCTGACACTAAACCCGTACATGCTTACTAAATTAATTTTTTGACTGTTTATCTATTGATGAATTGTACGCTTCTTAGAGAATTTTCTGTTTTTTTTCCTGTTGAAATCTTTACACTCCTAACCATAGCAAATTAATTACACAGAAATGCTTTATTGGATTTTTGCTCATCATTCATAAAGCAGACAGCTGGTAACTCACGTCAGCCTCCCTTCAATTTGTCAATTCTGATAATCCAGTCAGTTGGTGCCGAATTACTTTACAGTATTTTACCTGAACAGTGTTAGAATTTATCAATGTAGTGCATTAGAACACTCTATTCTCGTCATTCGATAACATGTTTCAGTGTATTCCAATAATCTAGCTTAGTAACATAGGTTGGCACCCTAGAGCAGTACTGATGGAATACTGTATTGCTGGAAGTATTGTCCTTCAAATAAGTTGTTAAACTGAGATCCCATGTTGCTGGTTCAGTTGGACATTTAAGGTCCCATATCTATTTGAAGGAGAGTGGGGAGTTCTCCTGCCGTTGCAGCCAATGTTTCCTCTCTCAGCCAATAAGTTTTTTGGAATCCTGCTATGCACAAAGTGGCAACCACGTTTGCCATGGCGCAATAGCCCTTGCACTTCAGAAGCAATCCATTGTGAAACACCGGAACATTTCAGAGGGCCCTCATGAGGCAGTTACTAAATACAAGTCTCTTCATGTTCAATCACTTAGAAACCCTTGCCTTAAATAAACCTTATAATTTGTAGATAAAAGCAAAATACTGCAGATGCTTGAAATATGAAACAAAACCAGAAATTGCTGGAAAAACTCAGCAGGCCTAACAGCATCTGTGGAAAGAAAAACACAGTTAATGTTTTGAGTTCGTATGACTTCTTCAGAGCTGAAGAGAAATAAAAATGTGATGAAATTTATACTGTTTAAGGGGGGGTGGGGCAGGTGAAGCTGGATAGAAGGCCAGTGATAGGCAGGGCAGAGGAGAGATTGACAAAGATGTCATGAACAAAAGGATTAGGGGTGTTAATGGTAGTGGTAAGGGCCAAAGGAGGTGCTGATAGTGGCATTAAGGTAAGAAAGCAGAATGTGATAATAGCAGGACAAGGGTAAGCACTCTGAAAAGAACAACATGAACAAGTGACAGATGGCCCTTGTGGGGGTGAGGTGGGGAGGGGGTGGGACGGTGGTGAGGGAAAAAAATCGCAAATAGGATAAAAGGTGGGGATAAAACAATGCATAAAAATTGTAATCTGTACTTTTTTCATAACATAGCCCAAGCCAAAAGTTTTTATGGAATCCTATACTATATTGTGAAATTCTATGGAACCCCAACTCTGTCTCCTTCCTCCCCTCCCACCATATAAATTATTAAACAAAAATATTGAATGAATGATTATTTTTCATGAAATGTTAGAACAATATATCTTGAAAAATTTTCAAATGACCTAAAAATTGCACGGAACTTTTTAGGGGTTCTCTGGATCCCTGGTTGAAAAACACTGGACTAAGACTGCTGCAAGTCCTTTGTGGCTACACGTTCAGAAGCCTACCTCTGCCATCACACTTTATGCTTGCATGTCCAGTTTGGTTCAGGCTTTGGATTTGCTTTGTAAACATTGCTCTTGGTGTTAGTATTACAAGAATCTTGGTAAAAGCAAGATGCTTTTGATAGGATAGTGCAAAGCATTTTCTGGAAACATTGGCAGGGTGTTGTCATTGGAATCTCTTCATATCCCTAGAACTACGGACATCACTAGAAGAGCATCAGTCTGCGTTGGAGCTCATCATGAGTAAGTACAGGGAGCAGATGTTCCGTCTGCTGATGGCCAGCAAAAAAGATGACCCTCTGATGATTACAAAATTAAAGGAACAGCATTCCAAGGTTAGTGGTAGGATGTCTCTTTTTTTTCATCTATTGTGTATCAAGTACGCTTTATAGTTTTGTGTGTCACGGCTGTCGTGCATAATGAACATAATTCACCTAGGAGGAATCTACTCTTGGATTACACCAAAATAGAATAATCACATCTTGTACTAAAAAGCTTCTAATCCAATTCAAGGATTAAATTTTTTACAATTTTGAAAATAAATTAATAAATTAGACAACCACTTTTTTGTTTAGGGAGTTATGAATATCTGGAATGTGCTGCCTGAAAGGACAGTTGAAGCAGATTCAATTATAACTTACAAAAGGAATTGGAAAAATATTTGGAAAGGAAAAATTTGCAGGGCTTTGGGAAAAGGGCAGAGGGAGCGAGACTAATTTGGATCGCTCTGTCAAAGATCTGGCATGGGCACAATGGGTCGAATGGCCACCACCTGTGATATAAGATTCTATCATTTCAGGTGTGAGATATAATGTGGTGCCAGCTAGGTCCTTAAAAGAGGCATTTAAATGCTCATTTTAAAAATGCAGTGCTATTGGGGGAATTGTTATTTGTCATATGTCAGATTTGTTTTACAACTGAATACTCGATTCTGTTAATGTACTGCAGTGCCATTTGATTCAGCCCACTGGCAAAAACAGGATAGTAATAAATACACATCAAAACAGGCAAGTTGGCATTGTTGAGCCTAGCAAAGGACCAGTGCATAACTTATACTTCTCGCAGTTTGGCATTGACTGCAGCCTGATGGGCTCGTGACTGTAAAGGTTCCATAATAAATTAATTTTAGCAGGGCTGCCTTTTTTACGTTATAGAAAATTCACACTGGTGCACTCTGGGTGCTTGTTAGAGGATGCAGCCTGTTGTTGTGCTAGAGGTCTTCATTAAAGGAAATCTCACAGGTTACCTTGGGTCTGGAGCACATTTGCACTATTATGGATCTTTAAAAGTACTGGTTTAAACAAGCAGATCCAGAAAATTATAACTGCTTTTGAACTGAGGGATTTGGCAATGAAACATATTAAGATTCGGTACTTGCATGTCGATAACCGCTAAACTCTCCAGAAAAGGTTAGGGCTTCTTTAATGACATGAAATAACAACAACTGCCAAACAAGCTCCCTGGCAGTGAAAATTAACTTAACAATTAATTGTTTGAGATGAACAAAAAAATGTTTTTCTTTTTGTCTCTTATCTCTGTCCCATCTTTCTTCCCATATGTTATTTTGCTTTCTGTACCTGATCTGGCATTGATTGAAATATTGTAACTGACAATTCTTGGATCAGAGTCTATGCTGCTCATTTAACAATTCTTCACTTTGGCTAAGGGAATGCAGTTGTTGCCCTATTCATACATCATCCCCTCTGCAGGGCAACATTCTGCTTTTTTTGGCTGACAACAGCCTCCAGTTGCTCATCAAAATCTAACAGCTGATGTCATTCACTGACTGCAAAATCCTGTGTCACTGAATAGTAAACATGCAGAAGACGTGGTGGACTACATTGGAATTCTGTGCTTGGTTAGGAGTGAATTGATCATCCAAAGTAAATGAAGATGCAGAATTTTTGTTGGTAATGTTCCCTACAGGAACTCCAGGTCCATGTGGATAAAATCAATGAAATGGCCACAGTGATGAGAAAGGCGATTGAGATAGATGAGCAACGCCTGTTCAAGGAGCAAGAGAGAATTGTCCAATTAGAAGTGAGTAGAATACAATTATGAAAATATAATTGGTCACCTTGTTATTGAAAGTTGCTTAAAACTCATTTTTCCTCACCAAAATCCTGCTTTACCCTTATTACATTTATTTGAATTAAATGTCATTCTCTACATTAAAAATGAATTATCCAATCATTAGGAGACTATATCAGAGACTTGACATGTTTGTTTGCGGTTTTGTAGCTTGTGCATTTAGTGCTTTTTGTAGTTTAAGCTATTTGAAAGATTGACATGATTATTCTCTACAAATGGATGCATAATAATAACAGGCTCAGCCAGCATCCTTACAGCTGCAGAGATTCATTTCTGCTAGTCTGGTTTCCAATTTTTATTCAGCCTGTTTTCAGAAATTAAATAATTCTTGTGCAGTCTTTCAGGCTAATATGACCAACTAAGGAGATCAGCATTCTGCTATGTATGTTTGACACGAAGTACAAGGGAGCTTATGGAACATACAAAGATTCTCTGCTATAGTTTCAGTTGACCTGTTTTCATTCATCCCTTGGTTTGGATGGCATTACCAAGGTTGCTCAGTTACATAAAAGTTGTAATTGTTTCTTTGCAGTTTGAAAATAAAGGCTTGAGAGAAGTGCTGCAGATAAACAAAGAATCTTTTCTCTATCTGAAGGAAGACCTAGCAGAAAATACATCATTATCCAGCTTAGTGACAAATGCCAACCTCAGCATGCGAAAGAGCTGAAAGACTGCTCAAATCCTTGAGCTTCCACATATTAATCTGTCAGCACGTGTTAATGTTCTGTCCAAACTGACTGAGCCAGTGCATCAAATGGGTACAAATTAATGTCAATTTTTGCAGCTAAATAGGAGTTTCACACAAGCTAATTAAACTGACAGGAGTAGCTTACTATTTTTCATTGCATGATTGACTTTAATTTTTTAAAATCTGTTTGTACATGTTTTTGTTTAATGCGGCCGGTGCTATGTTCAGTTTAGGGTCCGGCCTTATTCCTATCTGGTTGTCTGCTGGCGTATGATTTTTAAAAAAAAAAAAAATCAACCTCCATTGCTGCTGCCACCAGAACAGGCCTCAGGGAAAATAGAGCAATCACTAGTTCATGATTACCCTTTGCAATTATTTAACTATGAACCCGTGTGTGTGTATATAAAGAAAAATAAAGTGTAATTTATGTTGATCGGGGCGGGGGGGGGGGGGGGGGGGGGGAGAAGAGAGAGAGAGAGAGAGAGAAAGAAGAGAGGAGGAACACATTGCGCCAAACTATTAAATATAGCTATCAAAGTTGGAATTGGATAAATATTTATTCTTTAGAAATTTAGATGACCAGGGCATGTGTGAACCAGCATTTAGCACAGGGTGGGAGAGTGAAGTACATATTCTATAGCATTGACTAGGAACATGTTCTATTTTTTAACCATGTTGATTCACAATGTGAGATCAGTAACTCGGATTGGGTTGTTAACCCTATGTCTGTGGATGTGTATATTTTTGTTTTAATAAAGAGATATTAAAATCTGTCTTTCACCTGGTCAATGTATCACTCTGTACTAAAACTGAACCACAATCAGTGGAGGCTGAGAATCTACAGGGCTAACTTGAAGTGTTATACCATTTGCTTCTCATCCTTTGGACCAGAGAGTGGGTTAGAAAGATTCATGGGGTGTTGAAGTCTAATATTTTGTATCTTCATATACACACCCCTTGGGAAACATTATGGAAGGATTTGCAGACTGTGACAGAACCCTTCATCCCTGGCTGTGATCATCTTTACCCAAGTGGAACAGACTAATCTATATTTGGCCTCCACAGGGGAGACTATGAGAATTGAAGACTGAGTGGAGAAAGTATAAGCATCGTACAGGTGGGGATTAGGTGTTCAAAATGTTTAAATGCAAGTTCTTTGGCAGCTGTGGAATGGTATCTGAAACTTCATTTTCCTTTGTTTACCCCTGCCCCTCAAATCAATATTCATAATCTCAAAATTTAAAATACAGGAAATTAAAGCAATTCTAAATTTAATTAGATTTAAGACCAAAAATGTTTTAACTACTTATAGGATTTGATGTATTAAAGTTTTGAAACTGCCTGAGAAAGCAGAGTGAAAACAGCCATGAAAGAGTTAATTCTTCTACCCCAGATTCAAATTGGATTTGGTTTAATTCCAGCTGTGTCAAGAGTCCTCACTGTTGCAGAGTGATCAGAACACCATGGTCTCAATTGTGCTCCAAGAATACCAATCTATTTAGTGATGGTCCATGAATTCACTTCTACACAAACTCTGTGCTAGCTCAGAGCGGAGTCAGAAGGTTGTGGGTTCAAGTCTCACTAAGGGCATGCATCATCAATTTTCAGGTATTAAACTAGGATCCCATCACCCAGACTTAAAGATCCTTTTTGAGTATCAAGGTAGTTCATGTTCTGACCCAGCATTTTTGGGGACTTTACACAAATTGGTTGCTGCATTTCCCACATAAGTAACTACATTTCAAAAGCACTTGTCCATGAAGTGCTTTGGGGCAAGTGCTGTTTAAGTGCAAGTCATCGTAAAACTTTACCTCTGTTGTGCAGACATCTGAAATTTTAGGAAGTTTGAGACGAGGAGAGACCATAGAGGTATTTGGCTCCATTAAACATTAAAATCCCAAAAAACTGGTGCTGAGAACAGTAAAATAAAAAGAGCAAAAGCTTTTCCACTCCATGAAGATCCAGGCACCATTTCCAAGAATTCCAAAATTGTTCAAAAATTAACTGCTTGATGCACAAGAACCACCTGGACCATACTTTAACACAAACTCCTGCATAAAAAGACTTGGCAGCTAATGAGCCTGATCCAAAAAACAAGCAGAGGACTGCAAAGCCCCACAGTAGCAACACAATACCCCAGTAAAGTTTTATTCTTTGGGGACGACTTTAAGCAGGGACCTTATCTGCCCTCAGGTGGGCAGGAGGGATCTAGGAGACAGTAGCTGTTGGTTCAAGGAGCTGTCTGGAACCTTGCTATGCACAAATTGGCAGCCATTGTCCCAAAGTGCTTTACAGTCAGGAAGTTATGAAAGTTGCTAAGTGTAAATTACTTGTTTGTGAAGGAGACAAGACAAGACCATTAAAACTCAGCCACAATTGTATTAAATATTTTAATCATATCCACAGTATAAAATGTGTACAAAATACAAGCCATTGCTGCAAGTGTTACTTTTTCCAGTCTGTAAATAATTTTTATTTGCGTTATTCACACTACACCAATGTGTGCATTCCCAATTCTAGAATACACCCTGATCAGTATCACAGTCACGCTCAGTTGTAACCCAGATTCACTGCAAGGAGGGCATGTAATGAATGTCTTTTATTTTAACATCTTCAGCTGTGAGCTGGGATTCAAATCATTTTCAGTACAGAAACCTTCTCAAATTATTTCAGTGGAGATAAAATCCAACAATACAATGCATCATTTGTAAAATTATTTCCCTTTCCCCATCCAATTAATCTTTGGTCATGTTAAGTTAAGCCAAGCTACTGGAGGGAAGGAAAGGGAAACCATTTAGTTTCTGACTTATCCAAGCACCTCATAACAGTAAATAACAGGCTACAGTGGATCACTCATCAGGTCTGTGGGCACCAGAATCTTTAGTTGAAGAAATCTATTGCATGATTATTTTTGATTTAGCCAAAATTAGCTCATTTATGAAGCCTCTAGTACCAAATTTTTAATACACGTCACATGGTAATAGCCTCCCAGAAATTATTACGAGGACAAAGTGAATACAGTGGAACAAAGCTTTCCAGAAAACCAGTTTTGTTGTAAACAATATTCAATTTCTAGATCAGAAATTTTGCTTGAGAATTCAATGAGGTATTTAAATGTGCATTGCACTGTGCAAGTCTTGAATTTGACTACATAAAAACCCAACAGCTCAGTGTTTGGATATCACTAGTTCTTAGAACAGTGACAAATGTGAATCCTTAGAAGGACTGACTTCCTCACTTTCCCCCAGGATATACTAGACACTTCTCTACTAAAAAAAACCACACCAATGTGCAAATAACCAAAAAAGAGAACACCATCTAGTACAAGTTTCATAACACCACCATTATAACTGGTTTCCAAACGTGAACCTGAAATTCAAAATGTTCTCAATAAGATTCAGTGCAGTTTTCATGACCATTAAACAGCCAGTCTCAGTTCAGCCTAATATCAGGTTACAAGATACGACCAATTAATCCTTTGAAGCAATCCAATGGATTTCAGCACTAAAGATTGAAAATAAACTTCTTATAACAAAAGTACTGTAAGAAAGCCTACCATTTGGATTCCCGATTCAAAAAGTGAATTGGCAGATCAGTACAAAATCTTCATTTATGGCTATATTAAGAAAAGGGGAAAGACAGCCATGCTCTCAGTGGCTTTGGTTTGCAGTCTATAGGAGCAATGGGGTCTGTTCACCTGCTGGCTGCTGTTTCACAAAGAGCTGTTTGACATCAGTCAGCGCACTCTTCATCCGATCCTTGATTGGAGGAATGTGGTGACTGGGATCCAAGATGTTAGTTTGACGACGCTGCCTCTCGCGTTTCCAGGTTTGGTATGGATTAGATGGAAAGCTGGGCTGGTCCTTTTCACGGTGAAACTGGAACACGATTCCACTCACCAGCAAGACCACCCACACAGATATTAAAATATAGTCTGAATTAGAAAAGAGATATTTACAACACAAACCAAGGAGAAACATGCAAGTCATGATGAAAATGTACACAATCTACAGCAAAGAGGCCACTCAGCCCATTCTGCCTGTGCTCACTTTGAAAGAGCTAAACAATTAGTTCCACTCCTCTGCTTTCTTCATAGCCCTACAAATTTTTATCTCCAAGTAGAAATCCAATTCCCTTTAAAAAAAGGGATTGAATCTGCCACCACCACCTTTTCAGACAGCACATACCAGATCATAACTCTACATAAATTCTCATCTCACCTATGATTCTGTAAATCATTAAATCTGTATATCCATGATATGATTCTGCACTCAAAGCCAGTGATGGCACTCTGCTCAGTGAAATTAGAAATCAGTTCGACTGCAGTGGGATGATCTAATATCTCAAGAGGATCTGGATATTAGACGGCCAAAAAAAAATAAACAGGCTAATTAAATCTAATTTCTCCTGCTCTCTCTGCCTGGCTCTAACATCCTTCCTGAAGTCAGATCTCAAAACTGGACCACCCAACCAATTTAATTTACTAACCCCCTGCTTTTATATAGATTACTCCCATTATAAAAATCTAAAGATACTTGTCTCTTCCCATCTTCCTTCCCTCTTAATAAAAATATTCAATACTTTAACACTTTACTGGTACACTTGATGGACAGAGTTATGTACCAATAAAACATTCTAATGTTCATCTCATCTGTCTACCTAGTCTCATCACTTGTATCTTTCTAAAGACATTTTGCTGCAATTGTACAGGGCTTTGGCGAGATGACATCTGGGAATACAGTGTGCAGTTTCAATCTCCACATTTAGGGATATCCTTACATTGGAGGTGGTACAGTGAAGGTTCTCTAGATTGATTCCTGGGGTGAGTTGGTTGACCTATTATTGTGAGATGCTGAGTAAATTGGGCCTATATTCTCTGGAGTTTAGAGGAACGAGAGTTGATCACATTGAAATAAAATTCTGACAGGGGCACAGTCTCAGAAGGGACCAATCATTTTAGGACTGGAATAAGGAGAAATTTCTTCATCCAATTGGATTGGGAATCTTTTGAATTCTCTACTCCAGGGTGTGTGGATGCTCCACTGTTGAGTATATTCAAGGCTGGGACAGACTTTGATGAGCTCTCAGGGATTCAATGGATATGGAGAATGGGCAGGGAAGCAGAATTGGTTTGAAGAGCCATGTTGTCTACTCCTGCTGCTCCTATTAATGTTCTTAAGTTTCTTTAATTAAAATCAGCTGCAAGTTGATAGTGTCCCATAACTGTACTGCAATCATGCTGTACCACAATCATTGTCCTTTAAGCCTGAAAAAAACATTAAGGGCTGTATGTCCATCTTTTTGTTCATGCCACACCAATACTAATTTCACATCAGCAAGTCTCCTGTAAAACATCCTTTGTCAAACAAGCTATACATCAAGCCTTCAAACCTGGTTCACGTTTTGCAAACTAAGCTGGCTCCCCTTATAAAAGGTTGCCTATGATTACAGAATTTTTTTTCCTCCTCTGTCACCTCTCAAATTGAACCCCACCTTTGAATCCTTCCAAGTCTCAGCACCTGCACTGTACCACAACAGCTCTTAAAAGTCACAAATGACTTTTTTAAAAATTCATCGATGGAATGTGGGGGGCAGGGGATAGTCGGTGGCTGGGCCAGCATTTATTGCCCATCCCTAATTGCCCTTGAGAAGGTGGTGATGAGCTGCCTTCTTGAACCGCTGCAGTCCATGTGGTGCAGGTACACCCACAGTGCTGTTAGGGAGGGAGTTCCAGGATTTTCACCCAGTGACAGCGAAGGCCATTGTTGTTTCTGGTGCCTCTGCCTAAGCTCAATGCCAGGTTGTCCATCCAGTTCCATTGCTTTTAGACTTAAGTGGATTAATGTAACTGAGTGGCTTATTAGGCCATTTCAGAGGGCAGTCAAGAGTCAGCCATATTGCAGACCAGGTAAGGACAGTAGATTTCCTTCCCATTAGTGAATCAGATGGGTTTTTATGACAATTGGCAATGGTTTCATTTAGTTTTATTAAATTCAAATTCAACCATCTGCCGTGGTGGGATTCAAACCCGGGTCCCCAGAGCACTACCCTGGCTCTCTGGATTACTAGTCCAGCGACAATACCACTACGCCACCACCTCCCCCTAACTTTCCTTTCTAATCCTCCTCTACCTACTTGGAGCTTTTGACATTGTTGGCCATGCCATCCTCCAACACATCACCACCACTGTCCAGCTGGCTGGGGCTGCTCTCATCTAGTTCCATTCTTATCCATCTAAATCATAGCTAGAATATCATTTACAATGGCTTCGCTTCCTGCTCCCAGTTACTTCCAGTATCCCAAGGATCTATCCTTGCTCCCCATCCCCCACTTCTATTTCTCATCTACATGCTTCCCTTTAGCAACATCTGAAGAGTGCCACACTTCATATGAATGCCAACGACACCCAGCTCCACCTCACCACCACCTCCACTGTCTCTAAATCAAGCAAAACTGCTCGTCTGATGTCAGTCTAGGTGAGCAGAAATTTCCTCAATTAAACATTGGGAGACTGAAGCCATCATTTTCAAACCCCACTCACCAGCTACTGACTGACTCCATCCCTCACCTTGTCAACCGAGACTGAACCAGACTGTTTGCAACCTGTGTGCTATTTGACCCAGGGATGAACTTCCAGCCACATATCTGAGCCATCATCAAGAGCTCCCATTTCCACCTCCACAATGTCACCCAAATTACTTCCACATCAGTCCATCTGCTACTAAACCCTTATCCATGCCTTCATTACTTTTAAGATCTGACTATTCCAGAAGTTTGAGGCTATGCAAAACTGTTACCCGTGCCTTTACTCACACCAAGTCCTGTTCTCCTATCACCCACCCCACCCACCAATGCTCGGAGACATACTTTGTGGGATTTTTAAATTCTCAACTGTTTTCAATTCCCTCCCCTATGTCTAATCTCCTCCAGGCCCTACAGCCTTCAGATATCCTAATTCTGACCTCTGACCATCCCTGATTTTAATTACTCCACCATCGATGTCTATGCCTTCAGCTGCCTGGACTCCTAAGCTCTGGAACTCCTCCCCTACATTCCCAGCCTTTACACCTAACCACCTTCAAGACACTCAAAACCCAACTTTGACCAAGATTCATCACCTGTTCTAATATCTCCGAGGCTCAGTGTCACGTTTTGTTTAATAATGCCCATGGAGCACGTTGGTATTCCATTGGTAGCCTCCTAGTCCTTCTAATTTCAAGGATGTGTGTAAGGTTACAGTCCTGTCACCCCTCTTGGCTTTTCTTGTGTTACGTGGGGTCTCCATAATGCTGGCTGATCACTCATCTTCGTCCATAACAACCAATGTTTTCGGGCTGGGCAGGTGATTTTTTTTTACAGATGGGTGCCCCTTCCTAATGCCAACCCTCATTTATCCAGGCTGGGGACTGGCACTGATACATGCTGACCCGCCTGCACTAGTGGCTGGGTTCTTTCATTGAGAAGCCATCCTGGAGTGGAACTTCAACCTGGAGCATTCTGTCTCAGAGGTAAGGGTTCAATGGACAGAGCCACAAACCGCCTCTTGTCCTGGCAACTATTTCCTCCCTAACCAAGGCTGCATGTTGTCAGGACCTTCCTCCTACTCAAGTCCCATTAACTCAGTTAATTCACTACCTCAACCTGTTTGTCCCAACTGAAAACAGGATTTTTAAACAAATTTACTATCAGCCTTCATGTTTCCTATTTGTCTTCATCCCCGATCTTTCTTGCTTCCCCTTTACTCAATTGCCTTTCATGATTAGTCTAATTTGGTTTGATTTTACTACTCAACTGCTCCTGGGAATGTGCCTAGTTTTTAACCCTCTGCCTCATGACCACCTATGTAGCAGACAGGGCCTCGATTTCATACCTCATCTAAAAGATGGCACCTCCCAGCAGCGTCACACTCCCCCAGTCCTGCGCTGAAGCACCAATATGCTCAAGACTCTAGAGTGGGACTTGAATCTACAAGTGATTTGACTCAGTGCTACCCACAGAACCAAGACTAACACCTGAAGCATATTCTATTGCTGGCCCAAGAACCTCTTGTGCACTACCTTCCCTCACCCCTTTATTGTTGATAGCCAAGCCTTGATCATCCTTAGCCCGACTCTTGAAGCCCTTTAACACTACTACCACTATCCTATCCCACCTTTAAAAGCCTTCTCAAAGCTTATTGATTCAACCAGGCCTTCTGCCACCTGGCCCAACTCGAGGCCCAGCACCCACAGTTTCTCGCACTCTCGCTCCTCGTGACTTTTTTTGCTCCAAGTTTAAAACATTTTGTAAAATGGAACTTACTGAATTTAGGAAATTACAGGATTCAGACAAACCGTCATCATGAGACTACCAAGACAGTAGACCCACCATATGGACCCTCATTTCTTAAGCTAGGAATTCTTATGTTCCATCAGAATGTGACCTTCTGGTAAAAAGGTTTTGTTACACACGACTTTAAAGCAGCATCTCCACACTTACCATTCATCTGGAAAAGTACGTTTGTGTACAGAGTGTTGAAATGGTCATTAACTGCTCGTTTGACAATGTTTAGTGTGATGTAGGCAAGGCTGGTGTACACAAAGTTATGAACTGCTAGGATCACTGCGTAGGAACCAACAAATCCACATGTCGTTATGTTCAACTAAAAACGGAAAGAAAAACAAATAAAACACCGAAACATGCAAAGCATTTAAAACCTCAATTTTCACCAATGTGCTGTAGCAATGCGTACTAGTGAGATTCCTTTATGGAATTCTAGAGTAATTTGAGACTTGGCTGGTGAGTGTAACGTAGCTCAGGAGAAACAGTTGATTTTGGATCTTTGGTTCCCAAAGTTCTGCACCACTGGGGATTTTTCCCTCACTTCATGTCTAGGTCTGTTGTAGACACGTTGATAGGGATAGATTTGTCAACTATTGCAATCAACCTGGAGTACTGTGTACAGTTTTGGTCCCCATATTTAAGAAAGGATATACTGGCATTGGAGGCAGTTCAAAAGAGATTCACTAGGCTGATTCCTGGGATGAAGGGGTTGACTTATCAAGAACAGCTAAACAGGTTAGGCCTTTATCTATTAGGGTAAGAAGAATGAGGGGTGATCTTACTGAAATGTAAGAGATTCTGAGGGGGCTTGACAGGGTGGATGTTGAGAAGATGTTTCCACTAGGAGGAGAATCTCAAACAGGGGACATTGAATATAGAGACACTTAAAACGGAGATGCAAAGGAATTTATTCTGAGGATAGTGAATATCTGGAATTCTCTACACCACAGAGCTGTGGAGCTGGATCACTGAAAGTATTTAATGAGGTAGATAGATTTTTGAAATATCAGGGAGTTGAGGGCTATGAGGAGTTGGCACAAAAGAGGAGTCGAGGCCTGGGGCAGATCAGCCATGATCTTATTGAATGGCGGGACAGACTTGAGGGGCTGAATGGCCTACTCCTATTTCTTAAGTTCTATATCTATTGCTAAGACTCAATATTTCAGAATAATTACTTCATCAAGGTACCACCCATGGTCAGCAGACCAGAGAGGACACTAATCTTACTTGATCTGTAATCAGGAGTGGGGGGTGGGGGGGGGAGACATTTTAAACCACTTTCTTCTCTTGGTTCTCCCACTTTAGTCCTACTCAAGGTGAAAGTTTCTTCATCCTAGATTTTCTAGCTATAATTAGCAAGTTTACTTTCAAAAGAAAACCTAGGCAATGTTAAGTCATCAAGGATATCAAATTCACTGCCCAGTATAACTGGAGGAACTCACTGGTCTTGGACAGCTGAAGAATATCAAATACACAAGTAAAATCACACTTGTAAAGGACACCCAGAAGACAGCATCATTATCGAAGGCTTTGATGTTTCCTGAAAGAAAAAAAATTATCAAACCATAAACACAAAATTCATGAATTTATTTTAACAGATGAAAACTGAAATTGCAGCATTAAGATAAACTTTTATAAAGAAATCCTCAATGTAGAAATAAAAAAGATTTTTCCAATTAAGTAATACTCTTCAAACTGGCTCAACACTACCTACAATCAAGTTTTTTTTTAATTTTAAAGATCAGTCTTTCATAGACTGGTTACTCACCCAATGGTGTAAAGAAGATCAAAGATGACAGCAAAAATCCCAGCACCAACCCAACGATGATCATGCAGAATGCAACAGAGCCAGATCGCCACCAGCAGAGCACCAGTAAACCCCCACCGACACATCCCATGACTGCTACCAGACACAAAACCACTGAGGAAACAAAAAAGAGGGTTCTTAATGAAGACTATGCATCAACTTAAAATGTAGACTTAATTATGCAGTGTTAACAAGACAAAGCGTTTGGATTTAAATTCTAGAATAGCATCAGATTCAATTGACTTTGTTGCATTAGAGGGGAGCAGGGGAGTGTACATGAAGAGAAATGGGTGGGGGTGGGGCGAAGAGAGCAGGGAATAAGTCGGGCTCATAATGGCACAGCCGATGGTAAAGGCCAACTTGTTCAAATCCCAAAAAGGGAAACTTGAAAACAACTGCTGCAACTTGTTTTGTAATTTGTGTAAATTGAGATGCGTGCCTTGAATTCAGAAGTAAGTCTTATAGGTTTTTACAAAACTAGAAGAAACATTTATTAAGAAATGATTTTAAGCACATGCATGTCCACGAATTACTACTGTAAAACTTCCAAATTCCATACGTAATCCAACTCCGTAGACTTTCATTAAGGCAACAAGACAACAGATTTTAAAAACCCAGGCAAAGAAATGATGCCCTGACAATCCATTCAAAGCGAGTTTCCTTAACTTCAGTTCTTTGTAGTCAGCAGCTTGAGGCATAGGTGAAGGCTTTTCACACTTGTTAGGTCCTAGAAATGCTTACCCTTACATACAGCCTTCACACATACTTACCCTCCTTCATACATATTTTCCCTTTTGAATGTAAATTCTTTTTGTTTCACTATGTCTTTGGACTTTTTCTAATAAAAATCTGTGGGAAAATAAACACTTTCTAAATTTTACCTGGCTAGGTGACACATTTCACCCCTCCTTTGAAAGCAAATCTAGTCCAGTTTATTTAAAAATGGAAGTTTTCCCTTTACCCCTGTTTACCTGCTTAACATTTCAACCCTAATACATCAGAGCCTTCAGATCTGCTGCTTGTAGGTACACAGGCACAAATAATTTCTAATAAACATGACTATCTTCCTGGCAGGGCTTCAGTTTAGCTTCAGGAACTCATCCAAAATCAATTCCAGACTGATGCACTAAATGAAAGGCTTTCCCTTCTATCAGCAAGAGATGCACAATTCCACAAATTTTCTCTCACTTCATGCAAGGCTACAATGAAACAGATGAGCTCCACTTTACTTAAGTGGATCAGATCAAGGCATCAAAGGACAACCCAAGCAATACACATCACAGGTGTTCTATTGCACACCAATGTACTTTTATATATTAAAAAAAACACGCAGGTAAATGGGATAGAGATGAAAAAAAAACAAAACACTGCGGATGCTAGAAATCCAAAACAAAAACAGAAATACCTGGAAAAAAAACTCAGCAGGTCTGGCAGCATCAGCAGAGAAGAGCACAGTTGACGTTTCGAGTCCTCATGACCCTTCAGCAGAACTAGAGCTATCTGTACCTTACTTGTCCTGCTCTCCAATCTTAACTAGCACATTCCTTTAGATAATATCACCACCTTCAACACGTCTTTGTTCTTTTGTCTGTGACATCTTTTGGTTATCTCCTATCAGTGGCTGCTTTGTCCCAAAAACACCCCCACCCCTCTCAAACCAGCTTATATTTCACCCCTGATAAAAACAAAAAAACTGCGGATGCTGGAAATCCAAAATAAAAACAGAATTACCTGGAAAAACTCAGCAGGTCTGGCAGCATCGGCGGAGAAGAAAAGAGTTGACGTTTCGAGTCCTCATGACCCTTCGACAGAACTTGAGTTCGAGTCCAAGAAAGAGTTGAAATATAAGCTGGTTTAAGGTGTTGGGGCGGGGTGGGGGGGGTCGCAGAGAGAGAGAGAGAGAGAGAGAGAGAGAGAGAGAGAGAGAAGTGGAGGTGTGGTTGCTGCTGAGTTTTTCCAGGTATTTCTGTTTTTGTTTGGGATCGAGATGAAGATCAGTGATGATTCAATTAAATAGGCGAGCAGACTTGAGCAGCTGCAAGAATTCAGCCTATCTACAGGGGGAGGCACAAGGCAAGTTGCTCTTGCAGAAAGTTGGCACTGACAGGCCAGACAGCCTCCTCCTGTCTGTAACCATTCTGACTGAATTACAATGTGAAGGGAAGAGGAAAAGTTTTAATATAAATACAAGTTCCTTCAATTTGGCAATATAATAATTCTTCAGACAGGGATCCAGATAGGCAATTAGTGCCCCACAAAGACTATTCAGATATTTGATTATTGATTAGTGTTGGTATTCTGCCTAAGGCAGCAATGTAGTCAGATCCTGTGTAGAAATTAAAAAGCAGCCATGAAATAATTAAGATCAGCTTCAACTAGAACTACCAACTCACCCCAGACCAACTCAGGTTAACACCACTAAGTTCTGCTCCCTATTTAAGTGTACAATTGGTATACAGTACAGGACACCAAGTTTCATTTTGATTTGCACCAACATTAACTGAACTAATGCCTCTCAAGTCAAATGCTTTTCAACCAATTTGTGCATTTTAGATTCCAGACCATTGAAATGATCAGAAGCAGCCATTCAGCCTATTGTGCTAGCTCAATGGTACAGCAATCTGTTAATCCCACTCTGTTGTTCTTTCCTATAGCCCTATATTTTTTCCCCCCTTCAAGCATTTATCAGATTCTCTTTGAAAATTACTGTTGAGTCACCTTTTATGACCATTTCAAGTTTTTTATTCATTCACAGGATGTGGGTGTCACTGGCTGAGCCAGCATTTATTGCCCATCCCTAGTTGTCCATGAGAAGGTGGTGGTGAGCTGCCTCCTTGAACTGTTGCAGTCCATGTGGTGTAGGTACACCCACAGTGCTGTTAGGGAGGGAGTTCCAGGCTTTTGACTCAGCCACAGTGAAGGAACGGCGATATATTTCCAAATCAGAATGGTGATTGACTTGGAGGGATCTTCCAGGTGGTAGTGTTCCCATCTATCTGCTGCCCTTGTCCTTCTAGATGGTAGTAGTTGTGGGTTTGGAAGGTGCTGTCTAAGGAGCCTTGGTGAATTCCTGCAGTGCATCTTGTAGATGGTACACACTGCTGCTACTGTGCGTCAGTGGTGGAGGGAGTGAATGTTTGTGGATGTGCTGCCAATCAAGCGGACTGCCTTGTCCTGGATGGTGTCCAGCTTCTTGCGTTTTAGGAGCTGCACTCATCCGGGCAAGTGGGGAGTATTCCATCACACTCCTGACTTGTGCCTTGTAGATGGTGGACAGGCTTTGGGGAGTTAGGAAGTGAGTTACTTGCCAGAGGATACCAGCCTCTGACCTGCTCTTGTAGCCACAGTATTTATATATGGCTAGTCCAGTTCAGTTTCTGGTCAATGGTCACCCCTGGATGTTGACGGTGGGAGATTCACTGATGGTAATGCCATTGAACATCAAGAGACAATGGTTGGATTCTCTTATTGGAGATGGTCATTACCTGACATTTGTGTGGCGTGAATGTTACTTGATCCAGGCTTGGGGTGACAAGTGGCATGTCCAGGTCTTGCTGCATTTGGACATGGACTGCTTCAGTATCTGAGTCGTCATGAACATTGTGCAATCAAACATCCCCACTTCTGACCTTATGGTGGAAGGAAGATCATTGATAAAGTAGTGAAGATGATTGAGCCGAGTACATTACCCTGAGGAACTCCTGCAGTGATGTCCTGGAGCAGAGATGATTGACCTCCAAACACAACCACCACCATCTTCCTTTGTGTTAGGTATGACTCCAACCAGTGTACAATTTTCCCCCGATTCCCACTGACTCCGGTTTTGCTAGGGCTCCTTGATGTCACACTCTGTCAAATGCAACCTTGATATCAAGGGCAGTCACTCTCACCTCACCTCTGGAGTTCAGCTCTTCTGTCCATGTTTGAACCAAGGCTGTAATGAGATCAGGAGCTGAGTGGCCCTGGTGGAACCCAAACTGGACATCAGTGAGCAGGTTATTGCTAAGCAAGTGCCGATTGATAGCACTGTTGATGAGCCCCTCCCATCGCTTTACTGATGATCGAGAGTAGATTGATGGGGTGTTAATTGGCCGGGTTGGACTTGTCTCTTTTTTTTATATATATATAAAAACGCAGATTGTAATCTGTCAAGTATTTCTTCACTTGACCTCTGGTTACCAACCCTGCTACCAGCAGGAACATTTTCTCATTTTATCAAAAGCCCTCATGATTTTGAGCACCTCTTAAACCTTTCCTTGACCTTCTCTTTTCTAGGGGGAACAATCCCAGCTTCTCCAGTCTCCCCACATAACTGAAGTCTCTCATCCCTGGTACCATTCTAGAAAATCTCCTCTGCACCCTCTCCAAGGCCCTGACATCCTTCTCCAGATTTCCCCCAAGCAGCCTGCTTCTAATTTTAAGGTTCTGGCCCCTTGTTCTAGACTCTTCCACCAGAGAAAGTAGTTTATCTTTAGCTACCCTACCAAATCCTTCCTAAAGTGCAGTGGCCAGAATTGAACACAATATCCCAGCTGAGGCAGAACCAGCCCTAATCTTTTTCTAAGAGAAAAAGGTTTAGCATAGCTTCCTTTTCAACTCCATTAATAAAACAAAGAATCTCATGCACCCCAGAAAATACAAAACACCCTTTTCAACTTACCCCACCACCTTCAAAGATTTGTGTAAACACAAACTTCTGTTCCTGAACCCACTTTAAAAACGGACCATGTTCATATTTCCCCTCTTTCCATCTACAAAAACACTTTTGTCCATGTATTCTGTTTTTTGTATAAACTTCATGTGTTGCAGGCAAAACAGGAGCCTGCTTATATCATTCCTTAATTCACTTACCATCATAATCCAGCACAAGCATTCGTACAAGAAGAATGAAGGACAGAAATCCCAGGAAAATGAACCCCATGAAGAATAATTCTGTAATATACAAAAAAGGTTTTCACTCAGAGACCTAAAGGCTACAGCCACTGCAACTTGCTATAAGCAATGCCTTTTCTGCTCGATATCGTCTGATGAAAAGCTGGGACTTATAAATTCTCCAAAAATAAATCTGCATTTAACCTGTTTACAAATCTGTGTCTTAAGACTTGGTACAGAAATAGACGATCTGTTGGAGAGAAACTAGCCATTTGGCCCAAGCTAGGCTGGTGGTTAGACTCCCCATAAACTGTTCCTCCCCTCCAGGAACAGACTTTTGGGGATTTCCACTCCCTTTTCTACAAAACACTTCCTGACATTCCCCCGAGCAGCCTGCTTCTAACTTTAAGGTTCTGGCCCCTTGTTCTAGACTCCTTCCACCAGAGAAAGTAGTTTATCTTTAGCTACCCTATCAAATCCTTCAAATATTTAGCATTAAGTCTTCTCCCAAGACAATACCAGCCTAGTCTGTGCAACTGTTCTCAAAATTTAACCCTCTTAACCCTGGTACCATTCTGGTGGATCTGCACAAAAGCCAATACATATTTCCTGAGGTGCAGAGTCCAAAACTGAACAGTTACTGTGAACAAAATAAACCAGAAGTGAAGGGCACTGTTTAGACCAGTTAACCCACTCCCTCCAGAAAAGGAAAATGTTTGCATTGTTTATTCTAACCATCATATCACTGCCTGAAGCAACCGTACTGCACAAGTTAACCTTCAGGGAAAAACCCAACTCCTGTAAAAAGATGGAGCTCATTCCACAACAGAACGAGAACTTACCTGTTTTTAGGTATCTATGCCCGAAGAAGCAAACAAATAATCCAATGAGCCCGACAGAAACAAAAAATATTTTTGTTGAAGTTCGTTCTAAAAAAAAAATGAAAAATGCCAATGAGGATGGATGATTGCAGAGTTCCCCACACAGTGAGCGAGTACAAGCTAAATACTACACATAGCAACATTTCAACACTAACCATTCATTACAGCCTCGTATCTAGAGGCACCTGGTCACAAACCTATCAGCAAACCAATCTGGACGATGTTATCAACAATGGTGAACAGAATTAGGTTGAGCCAATCTCACGGTAAAACTCATTCATGCCTTATCTCTAGACTGACTATTCTGGTGGTCTGCTGGCTGATTTGCCATCTTCCACCCTATACAAATTGCAGCTCATCCAAAACTGCTACCTGCATCCCAAGTCACACCAAGTCTTGTCTACCCATCATCCTCATGTTTGCTGCACAACCCAAGCTTCTGATCTGGCAGCATATCAATTTTAAAATTCTCAACTTTAGTCTTTAACCCCCTCCAGCCCACAACCCTAAACACCTGCCCACCCCACAGCCTACAACACTCATCCAATCTCCAATTCTAGCTTCTTATACATCCCCAATTCGTCCCACCATTGGAACCTGGGCCTTCAGTTGCTCTGGGCCAAAGTTCTGGAAGTTCCTCCCCAAATCTCCCAACCCTTAAAAAAAAAAAAGACCCAACATCCTCATGTGGCTCACTGTCTAATGTTTGATAACATTGTGAAGGGCCTGGGGACATTGTATGTTTAAAAAGCACTATCGAAATGCAAGTTGTTCTTGTCGAGCTTCTCCCTAACCCTTTCTGCTTCTCCCAGTCTCATGAGAGACTGTCCAGTTTGGAGTTGCCACACCATTCTCTGTGCTACAAGCTCAATTGTTTGACATGTGGTGCGAAAATGTGTGCTAATTAAATTAAATTAACAGCTCTCACTGCCATGTTGCTGCTACTGAATGGCTGCTCATTTCATACTGGACTTCCAGGAGAATCTTCAACTTCACAATGCTGACCATGACAAAATAAGTGACATAAGATACCCACAAGCTCCTTGCCATTTTTGGTCTGTAATTTCTCAATTATAACTTGGGCACATTTTAGCATTAGAGAAATTTTAAATTTGCACATACATAAGGTGTAAAATCAATTGGAACCATGTCATAACCTTATCAGTTACAGCACAAGTTCTGCCCCTCAGTGGGACAATAGGGAGCAGGGCCGGGAAAACATTAGTCTTAAGTGTAATAATATAATCTGGTCACCTGATCTCTGCTACAAAGGTGAAGGGACCTTTGAACTGTTACCACACGCAGCAACATTTTTTGGCAAGTTTTCTGCTAGTTGAAACAAGAATTCAGCACCAAGGAGTATTAGAAAATGAGTCAACTGATTTGAACCAAAATCAAACAAAATCCTTATCCACAGGCCATAGCGAGAGAGAACTGCACATAGCAATTAAACTCAAATATATATTTGCAATCAATGAGAGTCAATATTTCCAAGGATGATCATCCATGCTTTCTCCCAGTTGGCACACACCAGAAGGTATTTTGTATCCAATGACTTCATATCACCAAGCAATTTGTATTCAGTTACTAAAGATTAACATGAACAATCCCCCCACCATCAACATTGTGTTCACCAGTCATAAATACTGCGGCTACAAGAGCCAGAGGCTGGGAATTCTGCAGAGTGTTAACTTGACTCCTGACTCCCCAAAGCCTGTCCACCACCTACAAGGTACAAATTCCATTACACTCCTGACTTATGAGCTGTTCCCACTCATAAAAAGGATCAAGGACAAGAGGGGACAGGTTTAAAGTGATTTGCAAAAGCAGCGTGACGTGAGAAAAATCATAGTGAGTGGTCTGGGTCTGGAATGCACTGCCTGGAAGTGTGGTGGAGGGAAGTTCAATTGAAGCATTCAAGAGACATTGTTTCTATTCAAATAATCATCCAATGTGCAAGGGTACGGGGAAAAGGCAGGGCAATGGCCCTAGGTCAATGCTTATTTGGAGAGCTGGTGCAGGCATGATGGGCTGAATGGCCTCCTTCTGTGCTGTTAAGCTTCTGTGATTCTGGAATACTGCTCACTTAACTAACACTAGATCTCAGCACTAAATAACACCACATCAGGACAGCACATCAGGCAAATCTTTAAAAGGACAGCATTTCTGTGCAATTCAGCACAGTTACTTTAGTTTCGTAATCAGGTTCGGTCTCGAGAGAGACCAGTGCTGGCAGTTAGAACAAAGCTGAACACTTAAACCTGCACATCATTATCAAAAGAAAAATAACAGAACAATTATCTTCCCGCTTATTCCACCAGGGGCTCTTCTGCCAACTAACGCAACTGGCCTGGAATGGACTTCCCAACCTTCCCCAGAGCTGCAGAAGGGAGGAACGGGGATGAAGGGAGAGTGAGAACAAATGACTTCAAAAATCCCCAACACTGCTTTGATGGCATCACTGCCTTCATTGTGCACGTGCAGAGTTTGAATGGCGGAACAGGCTCAAAGGGCTGAATGGCCTCATGCTCCTCAAACATGCCACTATTGTCAATTACTATAAAGCATTGACACTGGCAGAACCAAAAAAAAGGGCCATAGGGGCTCTTTCTGCACTCAAGATTTCGGAACATGGAATGCTTTTGGAAATTAGGACGAGAATAAAAAAAGTGTTAATTTTGTAAATAAAATTCATGCAGTTATTAAATTGTGCAAAACCAAATTCCCAGCATCAATGATCAAATTCACCACTTAGATTATCTTGTAAACTTCATCCTTTGTTTTATTGAAGCTGAGCTTGCCTTGAAATGTGGGAACTTGCTAGCCTGAAAATGTTGCCTGAAGTTTGGGAGATTTGAAATGTCCAGTAATTGCCTAACAGGAAGTGTAGGGGCAAAACAGCTGTCGAGATCCCTAAGCGGAGCTAGCTTCCAAAGGAGACCAGTATCAGCAAGGGAGAGGAGAATGGAGGGCGGGGGGAGGAGGGTGGAGAGAGGAGGAAAGGAAGGCAGTTTTGGAACCTGCTGAGAGAGATAATTGGCTGCCACGTACAGTTCAAAAAAGAACGAACGTCATTGGCTGCAAAGTGCATTGGGTCATCAAGGTCCTGAAAGCTTATATATAAGCAGGTTCACACCCCACCCCACCCCAATGACTCTGACAAGAAGGGAAAAAGTGAAGAAAGGCAGGAAAGTAGGAACCTAGATCTCCTTCTCTTAGCTAAAATATAGGTGTTACAGCCAGCTAGAGATTCAATTAAACGTTGGAAGCTCTTCAAGCCATTGGCCAAGTGAACAATTTGATACTTACTCTGAGTGTAGCAATTGTCCAGCTTGTCTGTGAAGCTGCAGCCATATGTATGGGCAGGGGTATAAGCTGCTGATGTGTTCATCTCTGGATCCTTAACAATAATATTATAAATCACCCCTTGGCCAGGTATTGAGGATACAGCTACACTAGCCTGATCTTGTGCGCCCAGACTAAAAAGCTGAAATAACAGAAAATAAACAGTGAAAATAGGTCATGGTACACAGTTTCAACCACAAGCAAGCTCACTTCCTATCATGAAGATAATACAACAGCTTCCAACTGTTGAGTAAAGCAGACTTCTAGCTCAATTTGTGATATATATTCTATCATTTGTTTTAATTTAACTACCCGAGTCACTCATTTATTCTAAAGTCCACAAACCAGCTTGACTGGGCTGGTAGCACCCAAGGTCGAGAGTCTAACTCCCATTCCACAACTAATTAATTATTTTCACTGGAACAGAATACTTGTGGATCAAAACAAATCAGACAGTTTGACTTTAGGTCCAGGGAAGTCACGAGTTAATTTTACAAGAGATCTTCATTCAAAAGTCATGAAGTGGATGCAAGATGGCAGATTTGAGTCAGGAGGCATGAGACAGGGTAGGAGAAATTTGGACATTCTCTCATGTCCTGTGCAGGAGCAAGCAGCCTGGAGAAAAGCTTTCTCCAATGTGATGTGAGCATCAAGTGTCTTGGGATAGACTTGTCAACCCCTTCCCCCAGGCCCAAAGGAAACAAAATGACACTGATCTTCCTCCCTCTTCCCCCATCCAGCCCCAAGAACTGCCGAATTCAAGCAGGACACAGGATGCCAGCCCTGACAATGGTGCCTCCATTCCTCTAATTTGGAGAAAGAGTGGCTCCATACTAATCAGATTATAGGCACCAAGTTGAGTGTTGGGTTGGAGGTTGGAAGACAACGTTCAGGTAGACAGAGGCAAGCTTTGTAATGTTTATTGAACAGATATTTGTTTGATATCAAATAACTCTGGAGAATCAAATCTGTCCACGGACAAATCAGGTGATCATCACAATATTAGCTGTAATTCAGAAACGTTGGATCATTGCTGCTCTACATCCGGATGATTTTCCCCACTTAAGGGCTAAAAACTAGAGGCCATAATCAATCCAATCAGGAATTCAGGAGAAGCTTCACCCATAAGGAGCGGGCTAGGGGAACAGAGGTGTTATTATGGCAAAGGAATGGAAGGGTATCTTAACAAGGGTTAGGGGAAAAAACCTTGGAGCACACAGCACCAGTATGAACCTGTTGGGCTAAATGGGTTGTTCCTGTTATAAATTCTACACTGGCAGTTTTGGCAATATTCCAAATTGTGATCCAACACTAAATTACAGTATGTTACAAAGTTGCTGGGAGAAACTTGTACAGCATGCACCACAAACTTCATAAGTAATCAATATTTAATATTTGTGAACTTTCCATCTAGAGAATGATAAATGTTATGCCAGTCATAATCCAAGTACTCTTTTGAAATCACTCAATCTTCAGCCATGAATGATAAAAAAATTCATTCACCACAAAAAAAGGGAGGGGACGGGAAATGTTACTCTTTCATACCTTTACTCCATTTGCTTCCACATGTTGTACCTCAGCCATCTTCTGAAGAGAGGCAAAGAGGATCTTTTCAGTCATGTCAGTCTCTGGTAGAAAATACTGATAGACATCGTATTGAAGTCGTGATCTGGGCACTTCACCAGCAGAGTCACACAATGGTGGAACCATTCCCCTATAACAAAGACACTTCCTGCCTTTACTTCGAACAAGAAAACAAAAACACAGCTGCTTCCACTTTGTCTCATTAAAAAGGGATCACCAATCTGAAACACACTTTCAGGCTAAATAAGGATACATTCCAGTCAACATTCAAGCCATAATTTACCAGATTTTTACCACAAATTGCATATGATTGTACACAGTTCACAGCAGGTGTCTGTTGATGTGGTAATGTATTCATTTAAGCTATTAGTCAGTTATTTGGGAATAACAGGATTTGACCACAATATCTTTCTTTCATCTCTATAAACAATTTGGGAATTGAAAAGAGGGAAACCAGTTTGTGAAAATCAATAGCAATTAACACAATGTTTATTGCGGACAGTATGTAACTTTGGTGACATTCCGTGGTGAAAGTTACATGGCAGTGTGTTATTCATCAAGTTGGCTTGTATGTTTCCACCAATAATCAGTAGAAGAGGATCAGTTTATGTTCAAGTAACAAAGACATCCTCAAATCAGGAGAATGAAGCAGTTTCCTTCATCTTCAAGTTCAGGGTCAGCACAAGATGGGATTTCGCCAAAGGGTAAACCCAAATAAAAAAGGTTGGATTAAGACAGGCTTGCATTTATATAGAACTTTTCACATCCTCAGTCCCAAAGCAATGTAGTCAACTGCCGAAGTGTAAGATATTGTCAAGGTGGGAAATACAGCAGCCAATAGCATCCAGCAAGATCTCACATTAGCCATTTGATAATGGCCAGATTACTATTTTTAAAAAAAAAAAAAGTTGGTTGAGGAATAAATATTTCCTAGGGAACCCTGCTCTTCAACAGTGTCACCCAGGGGGGGCACTCAGCCTCGGTTTAACATCCAATCCAAAACAACCAAAAAAACAGCACCTACAACCATGCCAAGTATCACATTGTCAGCTTGGATTTTGTGCTCAAGTTTCTGGTCCACAGATGACTGCTGCAGACAAAGAAAAGGGATTCATGGGGTGAATTCTCAACACTGCTGCTTTTCATTACAGACCTTCCACTGCCTCATGCCCACCCCTACCAACCTCAACACATCCATTGCCCCTTGTACAAACCTCACCTGGCTATTCAACTGTAGAAATCACCACAAGCAAGCCCTTTGCAGTTTGTGAGCGGCAATTCCAGACCAGGATAGCCAGCACTGCTAAAATCAGAGCCAGCTTAACCCCTCGATAACCACAGGTTGGGGGGGTGGGGGTAGCAGGGAGGAGGAATGGAGCCAGCACCAAGATTTAGTTAAAACAAGCCAAGAGTCTAATCTAATTTAAATCAGAGGCAGGACTTTAAACTGACCTACAGTCACCAGGGGTGCTGACTACAGACAAAAACAGATTAGTGCTACGTTTCTTTTTACTTTTAAAGAAACGACACACCTCAGGGTTATTGGAGCATTAAAAATAAAGTGAAAAAACACATTCCCAAGAGATGAATCATTCCAGATCCAATCCTGCTGTCACCTAAATTTCCATCAATATATAAACACAAATGCTACATCTACTCTGATAATTAAGGTCAGTTATGAAAGTTTCAGATTTTTTTTTAAAAATCCCTAATTGTTTCCTGGTGTTCAAATCAGTTTAAATTCTTGACAATTAGGAGCCCCTGGTTTGTAGATCAAGATGACTATCCCTCCAGAAGAAAGAAAAACCAACGTATTCATTTGCACTCACTGTCCAGGTGGTGTTTCCTACTCTGGAAGCAGAGTATCTTGGCAGTACAGAATTGATGAAAAAGACAGACATGTCACTGAAGCTTTACACCTTGCCCTCATCAGGAGGGACAACACTTAACCCACTATTCAAATTCTGCTATCCCGATCATTGTGTGAGACACGTCGAACAAAATGGCAAATGGGCCAAAGCTCTCCACTTTCAGACCTGAAAAGTGCCCAATCTATCAAATTACCCTAGAATAGCAAGTATCTCAAATCTGAACAGGTTAAGCAAGTTGTTTCACGCTGCTGCTATACAGTGGCGGCACGAGTGGTATTTGTCAGCAGTCCAAAAAGACATCCTGCCTACCACACAGCTGAGAAGCAGAGTGTATGAATTTCAGTTGACGGTGTGATGCCCGGTACATAGGCTGTTATATCCCAATGATTGGCTGATCAAATCAAACAGCATGTTCCTTTGGCTGTTCGTAGTACAGACCGAACTAAACCAGCCAGCGCTTGCAAAATCCAAAACAAAATGTCTGGTACATGCAATTTTGCGATTGGCCAGCACTTGCTCAACAAATCAGAGTACACTAACAGCCAATTTAAGATAATTAGCGGAGCTCGTAATGTGGCTCATTTACACTTGCTAGAAGTGACAAATTCATACACAGGGACCTGTTCTCTGCAAACAAAAAGAACATGTTCAAGCCTTGCACCTTTTTTTGAATTACCCGGGAACTTGGGGTCCCTATAGTCCCCCATTGCTTTTGTCATAACAACACCTTGGCCAGAGTCGACTTAACAACCAATCAGCACCTGTTTTCCCCTGTAGAATAAATTGTTTGAAATTTGGCATTTTCGCATTTGCCCTGGTGAGTCCAAGATGAAAAGATTCAACAGCATGTCTCCCTTTTCAGCAATATTCAAGATCACAACCTTTTCATTAGCAGGCTCAAGGGGTCAGAGAGGAGTTTTATAAACCAAATGGAAAGATTTTGCTCTGTTTTAATCAGATTATAAAAGAGACATTTTGAACCCAGAAACAGTGCGTCAGCCACAGCTCACTGGTTAACAGGGAGATTGTGGGTTTCGAGTCCCAGAGATTGGAGTACAACATATAAACTAGGGTGACCTTTCAGTGCAGTACTCAGGAAGTGCCATACTGTCAAAGGTACCATCTTTCAAACGAGATGTTAAACAGAGACCCCATTTGCTCTCAGGTGGGACGCAAAAGATGCCACATAATTTTGAAGAATTATGATTAGTATAGTAACCAAACATCACCAAATTAACTAGTCATTATGAAGAAGTCATATGGACTTGAAACATTAACTGTTATTCTCTCCACAGATGTTAGACCTGCTGAGTTTTTCCAGCATTTTCTGTTTTTGTAACTAGTCATTATCACTTTTCCATAGTGGGGCCTTGCTGTGCACAAATTGGCTGCTGTTCATGATTGATTGAAATGCTTTTGATGTCAAAGTCATGAAAGGCAATATGTACTTGCAAGCCTCATTTGCAAAAGCGCAACATTAGATCAAAGATAAGCAAAACAGAATGGAGAACACTGCAGTTACTCTAACTGTACCTTGCATATCCAATATTAGCTGGATGAAAACTTATTGTGACTTCATACTGGTTGTACTGCAAGTACACGTTCGTATCAACATTTAAGTCAGACTCCAGACTGCATCCACCTGGTACAGGATCTGCCAAAGTGAGTTGTAAGAAAGTTAGTGTAGGAAGAGTTGTTTCCTGACATATCTGTCTTAAATACGCAATAGCACCATCAGGCAGTGGGGAGAAATCTTGGATTTACCTAGTAGATTGTAGGGGCAGTTAGTAATAACCTAGTAAAGTTTTAGGAGCCTGCATTGTGGGCCCAAGTCGGCCGTGTGAGACTTGAATCCACAATTTTGACTCAGAAGCCAGGGTAAAAATAGTTGCTTGGTAGCACAGAACTAGAGTATTGCTGAAAGAGGCATGTTGAAGCTTTGTCTTACAATCAATCATCAGGACAGACAAGAATGCCAAATTTGAGGGGGAGCAACAATTTGTACTGTATGAGTAAAGGGTGCCGATTGGTCAAAGCATTGCCATGGCGAATGCACCAGGGAACATTGTCCCCCATACTGTTAATTTTTTTTTAAAAAAGTTGCAAAGCCTGGACATGTTCATTTTACCTCAGATTTTCAGCATCTACAGTTTGAAATTGACTATTCTGGTTGCCAACAGAGGCTTGAAACATGTAGGGCTCCTGATAAGATTGCAAATCTAGCATTAAGATTACATCAATTCATGACATGGAGCAGTTACATTTTGTCAGACTTAACAGTTTAAATAGATCAGCAAATAAGCAATTTAATAATTTACACAATGTAGATTGGGTTTTGTAACTGTCAAATTTCTGCAGCAGCTACACGCATGAGAACTCAATTCAAACAGGGGAATATAATTGACCCTATTTCTCCAAACTAGGGTGTCTAAAGCCAGACCTTACAGGAATGAGATTAGGAAACACTTTTTACCCAATTGGCAGTAAAGTTTGGAACACCCTTCCACATTTACTGCATAAAATAAGGGCACATGGTGTAGGGAGTAACATGGATAAAGGATTGGCTGGCTAACAGGAAGCAGAGCATTGGCATAAACAAATCATTTTCAGACTGGCAAGCTGTAACTAGTGGAGTGCCACAGGAATCAGCGCTGGGCCCTCAGCTATTTACAGTCTATATCAATGACTTAAAAGGGACTGAATGTATTGTAGCCAAATTTGCCAATGACACCAAAATAGGTAGGGAGTGAGTTATCAAGAGGTAAAAAGTCTGCAGAGGGATTTAGACAGGTTAAGTGAGTGGAAAAACATTTGGCAGATGGAGTATAACATGGGTAAATGTGAATTCCACTTTGGTAGGATGAATAGAAAATGCAGCATACTATTTAAAATGGAGAGAGATTGCAGAACTGTGGTAGAGGGATCTGGGTGTCCTAGTACATGAATCACAAAGTTAGTAAGCAGGTACAGCAAGTGATTAAGACGACAAATAGAAATTTCTTTTATTGTAAGAGGAATGTCATAAACAAGTAGGGAAGTTTTACTACAGCTGTACAGGGCCTTGTTGAGATTACATCTGGAATTAGTGTACAGAGTTTTGGTCTCCATACAATCAGTTTAGAAGGTCAGAGAACGTTCACAGATGAAGGGGTCATCTTACGAAGAAATGCTAAACAGGTTAGGACTATACCCATTGGAGTTTAAAGAATGGGAAGTGATCTTATTGAAACATACAAGATCCTGAGGGGTCTTGATAGGGTGGATGCTGAAAGGATGTTTCCCCTCATGGGCGAGACTGAAAACGAGGGGACGCAGAGGCAGAGATGAGGAGAAACCTTTCCTCCCAATGGGCCATTGTTGTGTGGAATGGTCTTCCCGGGAAGTAGTGGAGGTTGGGTCTTTGAATTTAAAGGCAGTGTTAGACAGATTTTTGTTCGGCAAGGGAGTCAAGGGTTGTGGGGGAGACAGACAGGAAAAGTGGAGCAAGACCACAACCAGATCAGCCATAATGTTATTGAATGGTGGAGTAGGCTGAAAGGGCCAAATTTCATGTTCAATTGAAATGCGAGCAAGTGAGAGAGCAAGAGATTTTTGTTAGCCAAAAAGCATCTAGCAATATGGGACAAGGCAAGTTTATGGAGTTAGGTCAGATCAGACTATCTCATTGAATGAGAGTGGAACAGGCTCATGGGGCTGAATGGCCTCCTCCTGTTCCTGCAATCACTTGGGAAAACAGCACATCTACTACATAGACTAGCTACAGGTAAAAGTAAACAAGCAGTACTACAAATTTTGTTGAGGGGATATAGTTGCTATTGATCCGGTTTAAAACTGGTCAAAGACCTAGATTTTTGGGTGTATGATGAATTGACCAAATATTTCCCTCATTTGAGGGGAAGTAATAACAACTCTATGCAAAGGAGGATGTAAAGAAACATGTGGGGTGTCAGTATACATACATCCCAACATCACTGGTACAAGCTTTGGACAGTGCTGACCCAAGTTTTGCTCGGAAGCAGCTTGGGGTATCTCTGCTGCACTTGCCCCTTCCCCATCAATCCAATCATCAAGATTTGCCACCTGCTCCAGCCCCAAGCCTACCTCCAATCTCCTTCAGCATGAGAAATACCTCTCTTAACAGCATTTAAACACGATTGATTATTCAATTTCCCTCAAGCCCCATGCTGATGTAAACTCTCTCTGTCAGATCCAGTGCCCTGGTTTGTGGGGGTTAAAGAATCCTGGATGTACGCTTGTTTCAAGGTGACCAAGTTGGTACCAAGACAGAGAAGGTCAGTAGACTGTTCTTAGAAGAAATGCACTATTTATATACAAAACGAACTTAGCAGCTACACTTGTGCTCACAACTCAAAACTGTCTTCATTCTTCAGACTCTAACCCGAGGTAGCCCACGTTACTCTGCTATTGGGTATCAAGATCTTACATTACAACATTTGTCTTAAAAAGATATATTACACATCAGATTACTACACTTTCCCTCAAATACTGACCCCTTGCTAAAACCAACATCCACCCCCTCAAAAATTCAGCCCAACTCTGGTCTGCACAAACCACCTAATATCGGTGCTCCTCCTTCTCACCATTTCTATCCTGCCCTGCCTAAACAGATATGGCCCAAAATCAGTGACATTGAGACTCATCATGGTGAAGGTCACTTCCTCATCCTCTTAGATCAGTCTGCAGCTTCTGACATGGTCAAACAATATTGTCAAACTCAGTGGGACCAAGCTCACTTGGTTGCACTCTCACCAATAACAATCCTAGCCAGAGTTTGTAGTACTCTTCCCCTCAGTCAAAAGGTTCAGGGATCAAGCCCCATTTGACACTTGAGCAAATCCAGGCTGATTCAGAGAGAGTGCTGCACCTTTGGAAAGATGTCTTTCAGATGAGATGTTAAACCAAGACCCTGTTTGCTCTTGGCTGAATGTAGGCTCCACTGAATGCAAGATCCCACAACTATTTGAAAGAGGCACATGGAGCTCATGGTGGTTTCTTGGCCATCATTTACCCCTCAACACGTAAAAAGATCGCATTGTTTGTAGGATCTTGCCATTTACAAAACAAACTGTGTTGCCTACATATTGGCATTCTGGAAGGTGCTTTATTAAATGCAAGGTTTTTCCAGCATCTCAGGTAATGGTTTCTCTTCACCATACACAGATATCAACTCCCTCCCCAGAATCTGTTTTCCATCCCTCCCTCCTTCAACCAACCACTGGCCCTTGCAACATTATCCACAGGCTGAGACTCAGCTCCCACATGAATGCTTAGGGCCAGTTCCATCACACCATCTCAATCATCTGTCCAACATTCAACCTGGACTAAGCACCAATTTCCTTAATGTCAGCTAGGAAGACTAAAGACATGGCTTTTAGACTGCACTGCAAACTCCAAACCCCAGCCACAATCTCAGATGAAGCCACACTGCTTGTAACTTCATTGGCCTGTTTGACCCACGCTCAGCTTGACCTCATCCTCTTAAACCACCAACATCATTTACTTCCAATCCGTCTCCAGCCCAGCAGCCTCAGTCATCTTATACTGCACCTGGGGTCACCTCCAGACTAATAGTTTTCTAATAGTGAGCCTCTTATCCTTCACTAGCTCAATCAAAGGTCAGTTGTCTTTTATTTTTTCATGGGATGTGGGTATCACTGGCTAGGCAGCATTTATTGCCTGTCCCCAATTGCCCTTCAGGTGGTGAGCTGCAGTCCATGCATAGATACACTCAAGTGCTGTTACAAAGGGGGTTCCAAGATGGTGACCCATCGACAGTGAAGGAATGGCAATACAGTTCCAAGTCAGGGTGATGTGTGGCTTGGAGGGAAACATGCAGGTGGCGGTGTTCCTATGCATCTGTTACCATTGTCCTTCTAGGTAATAGAGGTCATGAGTTTGAAAGATGATGTTGCAGGAGGCTTGATGAGTTGCTGCAGTGCATCTTGTAGGTGGTACACACTGCTGCTACTGTGCATCAGCAGAGGGAGTGAATGTGGTACACACTGCTGCTACTGTGCATCAGCAGAGGGAGTGAATGTGGTACACACTGCTGCTACTGTGCATCAGCAGAGGGAGTGAATGTGGTACACACTGCTGCTACTGTGCATCAGCAGAGGGAGTGAATGTGGTACACACTGCTGCTACTGTGCATCAGCAGAGGGAGTGAATGTGGTACACACTGCTGCTACTGTGCATCAGCAGAGGGAGTGAATGTGGTACACACTGCTGCTACTGTGCATCAGCAGAGGGAGTGAATGCGGTACACACTGCTGCTACTGTGCATCAGCAGAGGGAGTGAATGTGGTACACACTGCTGCTACTGTGCATCAGCAGAGGGAGTGAATGTGGTACACACTGCTGCTACTGTGCATCAGCAGAGGGAGTGCATGTTGAAGGAGGTGGATAGGATGCCAACCAAGCGGGCTGCTTTGTCCTGGATGGTGTCAAGCTTCTTGAGTATCATGGAGCTGCACTCATCCAGGCAAGTGGAGAGTATTGCCTCACATCCCTGATGTGTGCCTTGGAGTTGTGAACTGGCTTTGAGTCAGGAGGTGAGTTACACACCACAGCATTTTCAGCCTCTGACCTATTTTTGTAGCCACAGTATATGGCTAGTCCAGTTAACTGGGTCAATGTCTATATTAGGTCCCAATCACTCAATGGCATTTTTAAAGTTCTAATTTTGTTTAAATTAACAGCTTCTCACCACCCTCATTTCTCTTCAAGCCCTACAATTTACTTTAAGAACTCTGCATTCCTCCAACTCTGGTCATTTGTTTATCCCCCAATTCCCATTGTTTCCATTGGTGGCCATGCCTCCAAACTCTGGTTTCAGGTTTGGAAATTTCTCCCTAAAATTCACACCTCCTTTGTTGAAATCCTTCTGAAAACTTAATGCTTTAGCCAAGCTTTTTGGCATCACTAACATCACCCTTATTTAGCACCTATTATTTGGATGGTTACACTTAGAGCACTTTGGGACCTTTTTCTACATTAACTAACATCTACTGTGGAATGTGTTCAGGAAGCATGTTATAAATTGTGCCAATTTCTTGGTCTCTTTAAAGCCAGCCAACTTTCAAGCCAAGTTATTTCAAAGATCTGCATGATTGTCATGTAGAGAATTGCACTTATTCTCAGAACTGTTCAATAACTTATTGTGCCATTTTTAAATTTTAAATCTGAATGCTCAGAATGACTCAATCACAGCTCCATTTCAGAGCTTTAGAAACAGACATCAGCAAATATAGATGCAGTATAATGTGGATAAATGTGAGGTTATCCACCTTGGTAGCAAAAACAGGAAGGCAGATTGTCTGAATGGCTATAAATTGAGAGTGGGGAATGTGCAACGAGACCTGGGTGTCCTCATACACCAGTTGCTGAAGGTAAGCATGCAGGTGCAGCAGGCGGTAAAGAAGGCAAATGGTATGTGGGCCTTCATAGCGAGAGGATTCGGGTACAGGAGCAGGGATGTCTTGCTGCAATTATACAGGGCCTTGGTGAGATCACACCTGGAATAGTGTGTGCAGTTTTAGTCTCCTTATCTGAGAGAGTGCAGCAAAGGTTTACCAGACTGATTTCTGGGATGGCAGGACTGACATATGAGGAGAGATTGAGTCGGTCAAGATTATATTCGCTGGAGTTCAGAAGAATGAGGGGGGGGTGGTGGTGGTGGAATCTCAAACCTGTAAAATTCTAACGGACTAGACAGGGTAGATGCAGGAAGGATGTTCCCGATGGTGGGGGAGTCCAGAACCAGGGGTCACAGTCTGAGGATATGGGGTAGACCATTTAGGACTGAGATGAGGAGAAATTTCACCCCCCCAGAGAGTGGCAAGCCTATGGAACCACAAAAATGTAGTTGAGGCCAAAACATTGTATGTTTTCAAGAAGGAGTTAAATATAGCTCTTGGGGCGAAAGGGATCAAAGGATATGGGGAGAAAGCAGGAGTTGGATGATCAGCCATGATCATAATGAATGGCAGAGCAGACTCGAAGGGCCGAATGGCCTATTCCATAGAAAATGTAAACTTTACAAAGAGGTAAAAAAAAATCTGAATGATTTGTGGGAATTAAAATTCATTAGCCAACATATGCCAAGAATATAAAAAGTAACAGGGATGGGGATGGGAGGGATCCATGGCTCACTTAAAATATAAAAACCATTCTACAGAAGAATGGGGCAGCCCAACCTCTCGCTTTGTATGGGAGGATGACAGATGTTGCAGAGACATTTTCAGTCAGCGATCGTAGGTGCCATATCGATGCATTTTCCTCTGGCTTTAGACTTAGCAACAAGCCCGGATCTTGACCAATCATTGACGTTCTTCCTGTGGGAATCTGAAAACATGGAAATTAAAAGTTTCAATAACTGGGAGTAGGGAAAACATAAAACCTCAACGGATGAACAAGAAATTATCCAAACTTCTGGCTCCACAGGAGGAGGACCAATGTTCATATTCTTTTATCCTAAGATTGTAAAGAAAATACTTCCTCCAAATTGTTTGACAGCAATTTTCCAACAGTGTGTTAATACCAAAATAATGCAGAAAAAAAACAAAATGCCAGAAATATTCAGATTTGGCAGCATCTGAGGAGAGAGAAACAGTTAACATTTCAAATCAATGACCTTCCATCAGAACCGAGGAAAGGTCACCAGCCCGAAACAATAATGGTTTCTCTTTCCCGAGATGCTGCCAAACCTGAGTATTTCCAGCATTTTAACTTTTTAAGACCAATTAGTTAAAGACCATTAAATACAATTAATACCATTTAAATTGACTTTAAAAAAAAGTAGCAATCAGAAAACCTGGTTGATAAAATTAATTGAACAGCAATCTCAGGGAGGCCAAAAGTCAACTGCTTTAGATATAAAAACAAAAAACTGCAGATGCTGGAAATCCAAAACAAAAATAGACCTGCTGAGTTTTTCCAGGTAATTCTGTTTTTGTCAACTACTTTAGTCCTGCCAACACACATCTGACGGAGTTCAAGAGCTTCAAGCACAAATCCACACTTCATTTATTTCCTTAAACAATACCAAAAGCTTTTTTTTTTTTAAAAAAAAAGTGTGCAATTTGATTCAAGAAAATTTCTGCTTCACACATGCAAAGTTGTTCTGCCTTAAAATTAAGCTTTCAATCAAATTAACATGGCTTGGCTGGACACAAGAACAGCCATGAACCAAACTGGTGTTAAAAAGAACTTTGCAAGTCTTAAAATAGTAGATACAGAATGAACGTGTTCAAGATTAGCAAATCAGTCACTGATCAAGAAGGTGGAGGAGTCAAAATATTTTTGCCTTTACCGAAGTTAAATGTTCTGCACAAGACAACTAATTAGTGATTCGTACTACCCACGTTACAAATGACTATACTTCAAATAAAACTACATTAGCTATAAAAAGCTTTGGGGTGTCAGGGGTTATGAAAAGCACGATAGAAATGCACATTTGTGGTTTTTATTCCTGCTTGTGGGAAAGTCAGGTTTTTAAAGTTACTACATGGCTGACACAAATGGTGTGACTCAACACCCGATAGTGTCAGAGATACAGAAGCAGAGCTGGCAGATTGAACATCTCAACACCAGCTGACATTTACAGGTTTCAAACAATTGCCAACTGATGCAACATGTTCCAACTGACAATTCAGTGCTTCTCCGGGGCTGATGGGAATTTGAAAACAAGGTCAAGACCTTTTTTTTTAAAAAAAAAGATTTAAGTGTTGCTGGATCAGAAGCCAGTGTAGATTTACCAAGTACAGGGAGGGGGTGAAAAAAAAAAAAAATGAATGGGACTGGATTCAGACAGAGCTTTGTATATGTAACATTGAAGGTGTTCAGGGTTAAAAGGGTTAATATAGAACTGGAGAAACAGTATTGCTTGAGTGTGGCATCAAGGGGCCCGAGCAAAACTGGAGTCAATGGGAATCAGGAGGAAAACTTTCCGCTGGTTGGACTCATTCCTAGCACAAAGGAAGATGGTTGTGTTTGTTGGAGGTCAGTCATCTCAGCTCCAGGACATCACTGCAGGAGTTCCTCAGGGTAGTGTCCTCGGCCCAACCATCTTCAACTACTTCAATGGCCTTCTCTCCATCATAAAAGGTCAGAAGTGGGGATGTTTGCTTATGATTGCAAAATGTTCAGCTCCATTCGCAACTCCTCAGATACTGAAGCAGTCCATGTCCAAATGCAGCAAGACCTGGACAATATCCTGGTTTGGGCCGACAAGTGGCAACTAACATTCACGCCACAAGTGCCAGGTAATGACCATCTCCAACGAGAGAGAATCTAACCATCATACCTTGACATTCAAGGGCATTACCATTGCTGTGTGCACCATCAACAGGATGCACTGCAGGAATTCATCAAGGTTCCTCAGGCAGAACCTTCCAAACCCACAACTGCTACCATCTAGAAGGACAAGGGCAGCAGATAGCTGGGAACACCACCATCTGGAAGTTCCCCTCCAAGTCACACACCATCCTGACTTGGATATATATCACCATTCCTTCACTGTCACTGGGTCAAATCCTGGAACTCTCTCCCTAACAGCACTGTGGATGTACCTACACCACATGGACTGCAGCGGTTCAAGAAGGCAGCTCATCACCACCTTCTTAAAGGGCAATTAGGGATGGGCAATAAATGCTGGTATAGCCAGCAATGCCCACACCCTGTAAAATGAACTGAAAAAAATCTTGTGAAGGAGGGCGTGAAGAACCTATTTTTGGGAAAATTTGAAGGACATTGAATTTGACATTCTTCCTCCCGAGTTATTTTTGAAAGTTTTATATTAATTTGGGCTGTGAATATGCCATTCTTTAAGAAACCACGAGTCAAGATAGACATTAGGGGAGGAACACCCGGAGAGGGAAGAAATACTTTGTATATCTAAGTTAAAAAAAAAACCTGCTTTTTTATCCCCTCTCTCCCCCCGTTTATGGGATGTGGGCATCACTGGCTAGGCCATCATTTATTGCCCACCCATAATTGCCAGGCTAAAAAGACTTGATTGGTTAAAAACACCTGGACTGAGAGAAGTATTCTTTGAACATTTTAGTCTTTAAAACTCTGTGCATGGGTCTGCCTCAGAAGCAGGCTGCAAGAAAAGACTTCTTCCTTCTCCCTGCCCCACATTTGTGTTAAACTTTCCTCAGAAACATCTCATCAGGATAACTTTGAGAGTTCAAAGGTTGAGAGTTCAAAGGTTGTGATGAGCAAGGGAGAGTCACCAAGGTCAGTTTCACCAAAAAAATCTGTCTGAAGGAACTTACAGATCAGAATTCTGTTAGATCAACAAAGCTGAGAGCTCTTCAAACTTTATCCGTTTTAAAAAGCATTCCCATACTCCAGCCTCTGCAGGGGACTGTGTTTGTTTTGTCCTGTTTGTGTTTCAGAGTGCATATTGGTTCAAAGACTATCAAAGGCTAACCAGCTTTCTTTCAGTAAACAAACTACTTATTAAAAAAAGTTCTACGTTAACTAGTTTAAACTGTAGTTTAGAAGTGTAACTTCCACAAATCGTTACACTTCTAAACTACAGCTTGTATGTTAACCAGTTTAACTTGTTTTTAATAAGTAGCTTGTTTTCCAATAAAATCAATTTTTTTGTTTACTGAAAGGCAGCTGATACTGTTATTCCCAGCATAAAAAAAGTAAACAACTGGCCAGTGTTGGGGGGGGGGGGGAAAATTAAACATTTAACCTATTACTACAGCCTGTAGAGAAGTGGGGCTAGAATTAATTCCGTACTCCTCCCATCACAGTCCGTAACAGCAGTCACAAGATGGGTGGTAGTCTGGATGGAGAAAGCTCGTGGCTTGGATCAGAGATGACATACTGGTCTTGTACATCTGTAAATAGTTATATTCTACAATACACAGTTATTGTTCAAACATGTATGTCTCAACCTATTCCTTAACCAACCACAAGCATGGCAGCAGCAAAGGCCCACGACATCTCCCGAAGGTCAAAATGTCAAGTAGGTTTATAGTCCGACTTGGAAAAAAAAAGCCAAACTGAAGACTCTAGTAACACAGTTGCAGGGTTGGGTGGGATGTTGAAGAAGAACTCCATTGCAGATGTGGAAGTTGAAAGGCAGAGAAGAAAATCAACTATTCAGCTTCCCAAGAATTCCACCTTAGCACGTGGAGGCCCATCAAAAAAAAAAACCTAATCCAGCAGCAGAGTCAAGAGAACCTGGGGGACGATCAAGGAAGGGTGATTAATCCTTCAAATAATGTTTAAAAACTTTCAATTCAGACTCGGGGGGAGGGGGGGGGGGGGAAAAAAGGGGTAATTTTAAAACTTAAAAACACACCACAGCCCAAGCCTGGATTTGGTGCTGTAACATGTGGTTGAATCGAGAGGAAAAAAGTTAAAAATCAGCCACTAAAAAATCAATTTCCCCAAAAGGCAAAAGTAGTTAACGGCCCTAAATAAATCAACTATTTTTGAACTTCTCAAAGAAATGGCTCAGTAACCACATGATGCATCAGTAAAACTCCAACCGGCACTAGAAAACCTCACTGCTGCAGGAGTTATATACAATTAAAGCAAGCCTCAGCCGAAAACAGAAAATAGCTTCTAAATTTAATCTGACTTTGGGCATATGGAAGGGCCAGGCCAGGCACAGAATTGGACACTATGGAGGGAGAGATTAAGATACAGAATTGCATCAGGCTTAAAACAATAAAATAGAAGCTGAGCAAATTAATACTTTATTGCACTCAGTTGGTGCAATTGCTGATGGGGTAGCAAGGCTTTAAATAAATCAGACAAATTTTAAGACATCATAAAATTGATTATTTTAACCTACAGAGTAAAAAAAATATTGAGAGAAGCAACATTTAATAAAATGGCCCAGAAACCTGGTGAATCAATACATTCATCAATGACCTGCATTGACTGGCTGAAGTTTGTCAATGTGGTGATCTCAAGTCTGAGGTGATGTGGGATTGCATCATTGTTGGGATAACTGACTACACCCTTTCTGACCTGGTTTAATCCAAAGATTTAACTCTGTTGATACAATGAAGTCCATCAGTGTTATAGAGCCACATCAAAAAAAGGTACAGACAAACCAGAGTACAAAACACTTCCACTGACAGCACAGCTCCTAAATAACAAAATGCAAAAGACATCCCAGGGCAAAAAGGCCATATGGAATCAAAACTCAAGACGCAGTAAACCATGACAGCGCAGCGACGCCAAAAAGCCCCTCAGGCACAAACAGTGTCCTGCAGATTCTGCAGAATGCTTCCATTGTAAGAGGGTTGGACATCTTGGATCAAAAGCCTCTAGACAGAGGATCACAAGTGAATCTCCGTACACAAAACCCTCAATGACATAGAGGAGTCTCACCACAAGGAGCAACAATGCTTCCTAGGCAAAAGTTAAAGATCCCAGATATACCTCCTGAAATGCAGGCATGTGTCAATGGGCATATCACTTAATTTTAAATTGGGCACAGGAGCAAGTGTGATAGCCCAATAAAGAATCACAGCTAGCAAACATCTGGCTGCAGACAACTGAAACATTATATAGCCCGGGAGAGATCAGACCACCAGTTATAGGCAAGCTTCAAGAATCACTCCAATGAGAGAGCAAATATACAGGAGACGCTATGTGATTCGCAATCAGGCAGAGATGCCAGTGTTGCTCTCAACCTCAAGAGGGTGAAGGTGTCAAGGAACAGAATCAACATCCTCAAATGGATGACCTTTACTGGGATTGCAGTGCTTTTGCTGAGGCAGATAACCCAACTCCTTTCCAAAAACATTCCAAGGGGATAGAAAGTAACCACTCACTGAAGGAGACACCCAGATGATGGGAGATGCTGGGTATAATGCCACACTCATCTGTCAATGTTGACCTCTTAGTAAGTGCATCTACATCTACCCATCCACTAGAACTGGTGGCCCAGGATGCAGAGAAAATGAGCTTCAAGCTACAAGGAGAACCAAATTAGGTAATATCCACCCTTTCCATGTTATGAATCACCACGAAAATAGTGATCTTCCTACCACATCAAGATTATTGCAATTGGAGAAAAAGCAAGACATCAAAAGGCCCTCAGTTTCCAGTCTTGCCTACAATTACTTCAGGAGACCACAATCCAGGATTCCCAAAACTTCAAGAACCAGTGGTTACAAGGAGTCCTCATTCCAAAAAAGGTGGGGGGGGGGGGGGGTAGAAAAGAGAAGTCAGCAGACAAAACAGTTAAAGGGAACCAGCGTCAACTCAAATGAAAAAGACTGGGAACAGTCATCATAAAACAGGTATAAAGCCACAACATCGTACCACGAGGGGGAACCTATAGATGGAGTAAAGTACAACAGCAAGGAAATGAAGAGAAAGTCTAGATCCAATAAGAAAACCTATCATACATTTGGGTTAACCAATTGTTGGAACTCAAGCCAACAATACACCAGATAACTGTTCTTCAGTCGAAGCTGCAGTAAATCAAAACAAGGACATCAACAGGTGAGACAACCAATCCTCCAAGATTCAAAAGAACACAATCAGGGAAAGTCATTAAAACCTCCAGACCATTTTAAACTGAGAAGTTAGAGACTGAGGGGGCTGGTGTGGGGAGAAGGGGAAGGGGGTAGTGTATAAATATAAATGTCAATATATTTGGATAAAGACTATTAGGGTGTTCAGGACTGAAAAGGATTCATGTGGGACTGGAGAAACAGTACCACCCACATGATGAAAAGACGAGTCACATAACTAGGAGTAGTTGTCTGCATGGAGAACACATGGCTTAAACTGAAAATTTACAGATGTACAAGGAGGTCATGTTCAACAATAAAACAGTTAGTTATTGTAGAGACTATGCTCTGAACCTATTCCTTAGCCAATCACAACCAACACACTATAACAGCATTATAAACACAGCAGTGTTGAGGGGCAGGGGGCTGGTTATAGAAAGAGGTGGCAATTAAAACATATTGAACTACCTAACCAAGATACAGAACAAGTTTGAAAGCAATGGGAAGTTGAATTCAGTACACATTTAAAACCAAATCACATACCTTATAAAAAAATAGAAGTGTATTAACATATTTGGTGTGCACTTGAATGATGATGAATGCTATGTCCTCCGGAATGTTCCATAAAAAGGCATCAAATGTCTTGTTCTTGACTAATACTATTTCTTGAAATTGTCCAAGTTTAAATTCAATTCGATCTGCACAGGGGGAGAATTACATGTAACTACACCACTTGGACTACAGACAGAAACCCAGGAACTGTTCATATAGCATCTTACACCACCTCATGACACGTCATTGCTTTACAAACAGTGACATCCTTTTCAACTGAAGTCATAGTAATGTAATAAGTATAACAAACAATCAAGCAGGAATTAACCAGAATCTGTTTTATCAGTTGGTGGAGGGATAAATATTGGCTGGGAGACCAGGGAGAACTCCTGCAAAAGTGCTATTGGATATTTTAACTCCATTCGGAGAGGGCAGACAGAACCATGTTTAACATTTTATACAAATGAGATTAGCAACAGTGCAGCACTACCCCAGTACTGCAGCAGAGTCTCAAATGGTGATCCTGTACTTCAACTGATCAAGCTCAATAAGTTATAGTCTAGTCAACATTTATCCCTTAACCAACATTAGATTAGATCAGATCATCTGGTCATCACATTGTGGTTTGTGGGAGCTTGCTGTGCATTAATTGGCTGCCATGTTTCTGACATTACAAGATGGGCTGCACTTCAAAAATACTTCATTCACTGCAAAGCACTTTGGGATGGCCTGAGGGTGTAAAAGGCAGGGCATAAATGCAAGCATCTTTCTCCTCCCCCAAAAATGCCTCACTTGTTTATTGATATGTCAGCCTCCATTTCTTTCCTGCCCACCCCCAAGCCCCTCAAGTTTCCTTCTGCATGGTGACTATCCTTTTCTGGAGATTTATAAAAGGATGCCTTGTCATTTGTTTAATGACCTCAACTAACCACATACCTACTTGAAGACGTTTGTGAAAAGCAAAAGAAAGTCAAAGTCTTCAATTTGAGCGAAGGGGTTAGGGTCGCCAACTCTGGTTGGACATATTCTTGATGCTTCATCACAATCTCCTCCCTTTAATTGCTCTGCCTCCACAATCTCATTGGTCACCCAACACTCCAATCGTTGTGCTGCACTACCTTCCCTTGGCCAATCAGAAAGGCAGACACTCAGTGGATGATTTCAGAAAGGACAAGTACCTCTTTTCCACCAGCTCCACTATTTCCATTAGCAAAATATCCAAAAGTTATCCTTGCTTTTTCTCCTTGCAGTGGTAATGTCACTGGACTGGTAATCCGGGGACCCAGGCTAATTCTCTTGGGATACAGGTTCAAATCCCACCATGGCAACTGGCGGAATTTAAACTCAAGTCTTGGATTGAAAGCTGTCTCAGCAATGCTGCCATGAAATTATCAATTGTCATGACCCATCTGATTCACTTACATCTTTTTAAAAGGAAGGAAATCTACTACCATTAACTTTAGGACCTCTAAAGCAGTAATCTCAGGATTACTCCCAATCCCACATGCTAGAAAGTATAGAAATAGGAGAACTGAGCAAATAAGCACATGGCTGGAAAGCTAGTGTAGGAGCGAGAGCTGAGATTGCTGAGGTATTGGACGGGTTCTTGGGAAGGTGGGTTCTGTAAAAGACAGGCAGTCTACACCTGAACAGGACTGGGATGAATATCCTCACAGGGAGATTTGCTGGTGCTGTCGGGGGGTTTTTAACCTAGATGGGCATGGGGCTGGGAACCTGAGGGCAAATTCAGAGCAAGGAACGAGAGATGGGGAATTAGAGAGTGACTGAAAGACAAAAGCAGCACGGGTTAAAAAAGGTGTACAGCACAGGAATTTGGCAGTGTTAAAAAGGTGTATATGTAAATGCAAGGAGAATAGTAAATAAAGCCGATGAGCTGAGGGCACACAGATACATGGCAGCATGATATTGTCACTATAATGGTTTGAGGGACAAAAAAATGGCAGCACAACATTCCTGGATAAAGTTTTCAGGCAGGGTAGGGAGACGGTAAAAAAGGTGGGGGCACAGCATTATTGGTTAAAGAATCAGTTACAGCTGTGGGGGGGGGGGGGGGGGGGGGGTGATATCCTAAATCAAGCATCAAATTAGGCCACATGGGTTGAACTTAGAAATAAAAAAGGGGCAGCCACATTACTAGGGATGTACTATAGATCTTAAAATAGTGGAAGGCCAAACATATAGGCAAATTTCTAAGTGCGAAAACAATAGAGCAACAATAGTTGGGGACTTCAACTACCTGAATATCAATTGGGATACGAACAGTGTGAAGGGCACAGAGGGTGCAAAGTTCTTGAACTGCATTCAAGAGACCTTTTTCAGCCAGCATGAATTCAGGGATGCAATTCTAGATTTAGTCTTAGGAAATGAATCTGGACAAGTGGAAGTAGCAGCAGCAGGTGTTTGGCTGGGGGTGGGGGGGGGGGGGGGAGGTGGGAAGAGAGAGGAGGGAGAACCATTTTGGAGATAATGACCATAATAATAAGGTTTATCATCATTATGGAGAAGGACAAAGAACAGGAGTGAAAGTCCTAAGTTGGGGAAGACAAATTTTGCAAAGCTGAGAGGTGAACTGGCGAAAGTGGACTGGATACCGCTATTAGAAGGCAAAACAGTGTCAAATCAGTGGGAGCCAAAGACAAAATTCTACAGGCACAGTGTAGACATGTCCCCACAAAGCAAAAAAGAGTGGTACTGCCAAATCTAGAACTCCCTGGTTATCCAGAAGCATACAGGCCAAGATAAAGCAGCATGACAGTCATAAGTTACTACAGAAGGCCTAGGAGGTGAAGTAAAAAAAAGGAAATTGGGAAAGCAAAGAGGATACAAAAAAAAAAAAAAACCACTATTGGCAAGTAAAATCAAATAGCCCAAAGCTTTACTAATACATTGAGAGCCAAGAGAATAACTAAGGAAAGGGTAGGGCCTATCAGAGATGTACATGGTAATTTGTGGGCTGATGCAGAAGATGTGGGCGGGGTTCTCAATGAGTACTTTGTCTCTGCCTTCACTAAGGAGAGGGATGATGCAGACATTCTAGGTAAAGAGGAGTGAGAAATATTAGGTACAATAAGCAGAGAGAGAGAGAGAGGAAGTACTGGGAGGACTAGCAGCCTTGAAGGTGGATAAGTCACTAGGACTGGATGGATTTTTAAAATTTATTTACAGGATGTGAGCAGTGTTGGCTAGGCCAGAATTTATTGCTCATCCCAATTACCATCGAGGTGGTGGTGGTGGTGAGCTGCCTCCTTGAACCGCTGCCATCCATATGGTGTAGGTACACCCACAGTGCTGTTAGGGACAGAGTTCCAGGATTTTGACCCAGCAACAGTGAAGGAACAGCCAATGTATTTTCAAGTCACGATGGTGCATGGCTTGGAGGGGAATTTCCAGCAATGGTGCTCCCATCTATCTGCTGCCCTTGTCCTTCTAGATGGTAGTACTCATGGGTTTGGAAGGTACTGCCCTAAGGAGCCTTGGTGAGTTGCTGCAGTGCATTTTGTAGATGGTACACACTGCTGCCACTGTTGGGCAGTAGTGGGGGGATTGAATGTTTGTGGGAGGGGTGCTAATCAAGCAGGCTGCTTTGTCCTGGATGGTGTCAAGCTTCTAGTGTTGTTGGAGCTGCACTCATCCAGGCAAGTGGAGAGTATTCCATCACACTCCTGACTTGTGCCTTGTAGATGGTGGATAGGCTTTGGGGAGTCAGGAAGTGAGTTACTTGCCAGAGGATACCAGCCTCTGACCTGCTCTTGTAGCCACAGTATTTATATGGCTCGTCCAGTTTAGTTTCTGGTCAATGGTAACCCCCAGGATGTTGATAGTGGGGGATTCAGTGATGGTAATGCCATTGAACATCAAGGGGGAAATGGTTAGATTCTCTCTTGTTGGAGGTAGTCATTTCATGCCACACAAGTGCCAGGCATGTTACTTGCCACTTGTCAGCCCAAGCCTGGATATTGTCTAGGGGTCTTGCTGTATTTGGACATGGACTGCTTCCATATCTGGGGAGTCGTGAACACTGCAATCATCAGCAAACATCTCCACTTCTGACATTATGATGGAAGGAAGGCCATTGATGAAGCAGCTGAAGATGGTGAGGCCAAGGACACTACCCTGAGGAACCCCTGCAGTGATGTCCTGGAGCTGAGATGATTGACCTCCAACAACCACAACCTTCTTCCTTTGTGCTAAATGTAACTCCAACCAGTGGAGAATTCCACTGCCCCCCCATGCCCCCTGCCTAAACCCACCACAATTCCCACTGACTCCAGTTTTGCTAGGGCTCCTTGATGCCACACTCAGTCTAATGCTGCCTTGATGTCAAGGGCAGTCACTCTCACCTCACAGGCTGTTAAAAGAAACCAGGGAGGAAATAGCAGATGCACTATCATTTTCCAATCCTCGCTAATAAGGAACATATTTATTTCTGTTGGAATCTGGATTTCAAAATTACAATGGCTACAGTTTGAAAGACATGTCCACTAGAACAGGATGAGAGACATACACAATGTTGCAGTCCTGGAACAGTGCGTGCCATGAAAACCAGGATGCTGCCAGAAAGGAGTCCTGGACCAAGGGAGCTGCCTGACAACAACATTGTAATTGGCTCCAGGTGACCAGGGTTTACGTGAAGAGCAGTGCAGCTGAATAGCTCCTAGCCCAAAAAGGAAAAAAACCCAATCTCCCCTGTAAGATTCCAATAATTCCACAATAGCAGCCAGTTGGCTTTTTCTCCTCGTTAACCTGCTCTCTCTGAAAACCCCTGTCAAGAGAAAAAGGGGAAAATCACTGTTAGAGACATTGAAAGGCAAGTGCTCAACCAGTGCACTAAATACTGAAAGTGCTGGAAGACCACCACGTGTCATCAACAAAAACTGAAAGGAATTTGGAAGACAATCAAAAGCGACCCATTGAATCATGTACTCCAGAATTGGTGCTATTGAACTGTTTTATCCCACCCTTAAAATCCATGTTTTTGTCATGTGTGTATAGGGATTTATAAAGGGGGTAGAGTTTAGGTTATAGAGTTAGAAATTAGCAGTTCAAATTTCTCTCTTTTGCCACTGGTTACAGTTTGTTCAATAAACAGTTATTTTACTTATATATATGTTTACAAACCTGGTGCTCATATTCTGTTAACTAAATTAAACAGTTAGGTAGAATTGGGGCAATTTGGAGGTTTGATCAAACTTTTTCACCTTTGTCACAGCTCAGGGAACTGTGGGGATTGATATTACAGCACATGATCCCCAGTGAGTCCATCGACCATTTCCCCTTCTTTCCTGTTGCTGAGGCAATTTTGAATCCAACTCGCCACCTTCCCCTGTATCCTGCTAGATCTCACTTTCCTGATCAGTCTGCCATGTGGTACCTTGTCAAGTGCCTTACAAAATCCATGTAGACAACATCCACTGCACTACCCTCATCAATCCTCCTTGTTCCTTCCTCAAGCAAGGGACCAGAGGTTGGGAGGTCTGCGAACGTTGTACCATTATTTGAAGAAAAAAAAAGGACACAAGGGCTAGGCCAGAAAATGATAGGTGAATCTGACTTCAGTGATGGGCAAGTAATTGTAAACAATTCTGAGAGATTGGATAAACCATCACTTAGAAAGGCACAGATTGATCGGGTGTAGTCAGCATTGTTTTATTAGGGGAAGATAGTGTCCAACTAACTTAATGGAATTTTTTTGAGGAAGTAACAAGGAGGATTGATGAGGGTAGTGTAATGGATTTTGTCTACATGGATTTTAGTAAGGCATTTGACAAGATATCACATGGCAGACTGGTCAGGAAAGTGAGATCTAGTGGGATACAGGGGAAAGTGGCAAGTTGGATTCAAAATTGACTCAGTGACAGGAAAGAAAGGGAAATGATCGATGGATGTTTTTACGAATGGAAAACAGTTTCCAGTGGTGTTCCACAGGGCTGAGTGTTAGGGCCCTTGCTTTTTGTTTTAAATATTAATGATTTGGATTTAAATGTGAGAGGCATGAATGGGAAATTTGCAGATGACAAAAATTAACCACGTAGCTGCTGGTGAAGAGAATTTGTCTCCAGAATGATATCAATGGATTAGTCAAATGGCTGGGAAATTGACTGATGTAATTCAATCCAGAAAAGAGGGGGGCAGGCAAACAAAGCAAGGAATACTCATTAAATGGGAGGATATTGAGAGTAATTCAAGTAGTGAGACCTTGGAGTGCATGTCCACAGGTTCCTGAAGGTGGCAAGGCAGGTAGACAAGGTGGTAAAGTAATAAAAGCAAGCATTTCATACGATGAAGTATCAAATAAAAAAGCAGGAATGAAGTTCTGAAACTGTACAAAACACTGGTTAGGCCACAGCTGGAATTGTGTACACAGTTCTGGTCACATTACAAGAAGGGAATAATTGCTTTACAGTGTGTGCAGAGGTGGTTTACAAGAATGCTGCCAGGGCTTGAAAATTGTAGCTATGACAAAATATTGGATAGGGTAGGGTTGCTTTCCTTAGAACAGAAGAGGAGGCTGAGGGATAACCCAATTGAGGTGTACAAAATTATGAGGGGCTGAGTTAGGGTAGACAGGGAAGATCTCTTTCCCCTAGCTGAGGGGTCAATTTCCAGGGGGTATAGGTTTAAGGTGGTTGATAGAAGGATTAAAGGGGACATGAGGAAAAACCACCCGGAGGTTAATGGGTACCTGGAATTCACTGCCTAAGTTGGTAGTTGAGGCTGAAACGCTCAACTCATTCAAAAAGAGGTACCTGGATCTGCATCTGAAGCGCTGTAACCTGCAAGGCTACAGACCAGGTGCAGGACAGTGGGATTAAAACGAGCAGCTAGATTTCCCCCCACTTTTTTTAAAAATAGCAGAGACATGATGGGCTGAATGGCATCTAAATCATAAGTTTTCTTTGGTCTGGCCTACATGTGACTCCAGGCCCACAGCAATGTGGTTAACTCTTAACCACCCTCTGAACTGGCCCAGCAAGCCATTCAGCTCAAGGGCAATTAGGGATGGGTAACAGGCCTTGCCAAGCAATGCCCATGAAAGGATGAAAATACCAAGGAGATTAATCTCATTCTTGGAAATTTTAGAACTGTATCAATTTTATAAAAAGCCTCAGCAGGCTGGTACTAGGAGGAGAGGAGAGAGAGAGAGTAAAGATGCATGAGCAAATTTCAAAATTTCTGAAAATATTAGATACCATCAACGTAGAGAAACGGAGAAATCACTCGATCAGAGATTACAAAAAGGAGATTTACAAGAATGTTGCCAGGGCTTGAAAATTGCAGCTGAGGAGAGACCGGATAGGCTGTGGTTGTTTACCTTAGAACAGAGATGGCTAAGAGGCGACCTAATTGAGGTATACAAAACCATCAGGGGCCTAGATAGGAAAGACCTGTTTCCCCCAGCTGAGGTGTCAATTAGAGGGCAGATATTTAAGGTGACATTCCTTTTTGCTTTGGAACCTGTGGTAAAACAGGAGGAGGAGTATCTGAAGTGGAGATGGAAGTGATTTTTAAAATAGTCTCACACGAATCACTTCTAAAGTGTAGGGCAGAGCAAGACAGCACAATTTCTCCTTCAGAACGGTGGACCTTAAGCCTTTCACCTCCCCGAAGCAAATCAGATTATGGATTACTCGGTTATGTCAGAACCATCTCCTTGAAGTGGTCCAAACTAACTTCAGCCCTTGTTGTAAAAGGGGTACAAGTTCAACCTTATCTAGCTTTTTCAAACTCGTGGCAAATTGCAAAATGATTGATCCAACATGTTAACTGTGCAACATTAGTCGGCATGAATCACTACCCAGCACGAGAAAGTGAACACTTTCACAGACAGAGACAACTTGATTGCACCTCTTGTGCATTCCCAATTTTAATCACTCCACCATTGACAGCCATGCCTTCGGTTGCCAAGCCCTAAGCTCTGAAATACCATCCCTACACCTCACTTTCCTCCTTTAAGACACTTAAAATATATCTGACTAAGCTTTTGTTCATCTGGCCCAATACTTTATTATTATATTTGGTTTGCTCCTGTGAAGCATCTTGGGAAGTTTTATGTTAAAGGCTCTATATAAATCGAAGTTCTTGCAGATATAATATGGAACAACTTTTGAAACAATCACAAGTGAAGCACAGATCTCAAACCTGGCTCTTAACTTGACTTTGAGCACTAGCTTGTGTAAAATTCCTAGCCGCTGAAACAAGCTTTAACTTTCTCATGCAGAGTTTCAATTTCCAATGCAGAGAATATTGAGATAGCACGCCAACATCCACACACTCTACTCAAGCTTGAATAAAAGCAATGTTGTTCGAAATATTCATTAAATCCATAGCGTAACAAATCCAATTGCAGACAAAATTATACAGCTTCTGATCTAATTTAGCAAAGATAAAGATTCTATTGAAAGCCAGTCCAATTAAAGAGGGTGGATCTCAAACTAAGGTCACAAAGCGTCCTCTGCAGCTGGTCCCCTCATTTTGATCGCGTAACCGTGACAGTGAAGGGACAGTGATATATTTCCTCACCATCCTGACTTGGAAGTATATCACCCATTCCTTCACCATCACTGGGTCAAAACCCTGGAACTCCCTCCCTAACAACACTGTGGGTGTACCTACACCACATGGGCTGCAGCGGCTCAAGAAGGCAGCTCACCACCAGCTTCTCAAGGGCAACTAGGAATGGGCATTAAATGCTGGGCCCAGCCAGCGACACCCACATCCCGTGAATGAATTTTAAAAATTATGAAGGATGGGGAAGTCTCCCCTAGTATTGTGGCCAGCATTAATCCATCCACCAACACCCAAAACAGGTTCAAAAGAAAGGAATGCACTCCTGATTCTGGAATTTTGAAATAAGAAACAGGAAATACACATCGGATCCAACAGCATCTGTTACTGTGGAGAGAGTCAACATTTCCGGTCGATGATCTTTTCATCAGAAGTGGGAGATGTTAGAAATGAAATAGGTTTTCATTGTGTGAAAGGAGGAGGTGGAGAGAGTATGAAAGCATCTGTGAAAGTGTGGAGGGCAGCACAGATTAAAACAATAGGTTTCATACTGCAGTGCTAAAGGGAGTGATAATGAGACAAGTGAAAAAGACAGAAAAAAGGTGCAAGCAGAGGCAGTGTGAATTGCAGGATCTGGAATAGCTTCTGCCCAATGTAAATAAAGGAAGTGGGAGAAACCTTTACACGCTTTTTCGTCAACATTACTGGACTTCAGTGGCTGTAAAGCACTTCGAGAAATTCAATGGTCATGAAAGATGCTATAGAAATGCATATCTGCCTTGAGGCTCTGCCCACACTCCCATATGCTACCCAAGGATAGTAGTACAGGGAGGAGGAAGCACATAAAAAGTTCATTAAAAACTTTAAAATCAAAATCTATTTCATAATTGGTTACATTTTGTAAACAAATCCCAAATGGTTCCTTCAGGAAATCATTCAACCCAGGAGTCAGATTATTACAAAGCTGAGTGACTTTAAAAAGTAAAATTACTGTAAATATACTAAAACACCCAGAGAGAGGGAGAGAGAGAGAGAGAGAGAGAGAGAAGCCTGTGCAATAATGCAAATCACCCTCTTATTAGGGCATGGAGATGGCTTTATAGCTTGCACGGGCACCTCTGTAAGAGAAGGTGTTAAGACCTCTGTTAAGGCCATCTATTTAACCAACGGCTAGTTTGATCTTTCAAAGCATAAAGAAATCTTGTTGCTCGTAGCCTGAGTATTATCCATGCATCATACACACAAGCAAAGCTAAAATGTTGAATACACCAATGTGAACTAGATATTCAAAAGGCTCCTGTTGAGAGTTAGCATACAAGACCTACTTTTTTCCCCCCTCTGAATAGTCTAGGAGGTGAGGGTCAGTAAATAATGCAGCTAGCAATTACAAACACCAATTTGAGCATTTCTGACTCTTCTATAGGGGAAGTGAGCTAGCATTTGCAGATGTTGCCAGGTTGTTAAACTTTCCCATCTCTTTATCCCACATCAATAAACTTGCTGTGGCACATCCTGTTGATTGATGGCTAGCCCAGTTTCCAGGCCATAGTATTTGGTTAATTAGCTCTATGCCATTTCTAAACCACAGAAAAACTGACTGACGTTTTTTTACTGGACCTCCAGACTCCAAAAGGAGATCAATTTTTGACAATAGAATTCTTAAAAATCTTAATGTTTAGTCTAATAGCTAAATTACTTTTTTGGCAGTTGCGGGGGGGGGGGTGTTGTGGTGGGGTGGCAGTTGATTCTTGACTCTTCAGAGAACCAAAATCTTAGTCAAGTCCTGGAGGGAGGGCATAATTTATTTTTTTCTTTAATAAAAAACAGGTAGAAACAAACACCAGGTTAACAATTCCATGTTGTTCAAGCAGAATTCGGTATGCCCTCGAAAGATAATTCTAAACTAAGAAAAACAACTCATGATAAAAATTTACACATGATCAGATTTTACTGCATCTAATTGATTTATACAAGAGCAAACACCCTGATGTCAGGATCGCAGAATGAAATTCAAAATCTAGAGCATCCACTGTGGACAAAATATCACAAGTCATATCATGTGTGGTTTGCGAAAACTACACAATGAACTGCATTATATACCAGGTCAATATTAGTGTGAAGCACTTCTTACATTTACAGTAATGAATGTGCACCCTAACGGCTCCAGAAGTTGTTGGATCCTTCAGTGTGGAGCCAGACTCGGCCTCCAAATTCAAACATCCTACAGCAGCGTCAGCTATGGGTAATGGGTAGCGCGCTTGCCTCGGTCAGAAGGTCGTGGGTTCATGTCTCACACCATAGACTTGAAGTCAGTTAAGGTTCTGTGCTCCAGTACAGAACTGAGGGAGTGCTACGCTATCAGAGGTGCTGTCTTTTTGAATGAGACATCCAACCAAGGTCCAGTGTAAATGCAGTCAGTTGTGCAGTGAGATCCCACAAACAGCAAGATCATCATTGGCCACATTTTTCTTGATGTTGGTGGAGAGAAGAATGTTATAGGAAGGATGTGAACACAGTGGAGAAAATGCAGGAGAGGTTTACAAGAATGGTTCCAGGGATGAGAAACTTCAGCTATGAGGATAGATTGGAGAGGTTGGGACTGTTCTCCTTGGAGAGGAGGAGGCTGAGAGGAGATTTGATAGAAGTTTTCAAAATCGTATGGGGGCTGGACAGAGTAGATAGGGAGAAGTTGTTCCTACTCGTAAAGGGATCAAAAACAGAGGGCACAGATTTAAAGTGATTTGCAAAAGAAGCAAATGTGACGTGAGAAAAAAACTTTTTCACACAGCGAGTGGTTCAGGTCTGGAATGCACTGCCTGGAAGTGTGGTGGAGGCAGGTTCAATCGAAGCATTCAAGAGGACATTAGATGATTATTTGAATAGAAACAACGTGCAGGGTCACAGGGAAAAGGCAGGGCAATGGCACTAGGTCATAATGCTCACTTGGAGAACTGCTGCAGACACAATGGGCCGAATGGCCTCCTTCTGTGCCATTAAAGTCCTGTGATTCTGTAACTTGTCTTGGTCAATGAAGTGAATATCCCAAATTCAGAAGCTGGCTTCAAATAAAAGTTTCAAAGCAAAATTTGAAAACAACCCTTAATAAAAAGCTCAGAACAAAAACCACGCTTCAAAGATTAAAATATTTCAGTACTTGTTCAGTATTTGCCTGAATGTGAAAAAAAAATTCAGATGTGAAAAGTGTTTGAGTGCAAGGGCAAGAACTTGTCTGGAGTAAAGCCACAGTTTTATCCAATATCACTATTGTGATACAAATGCAAGACCTTATTAAATGGTTGTGTTTTATACTGTCTCCTTTTGTCCAAGGAGGAAGATTGCTGGAGACAAGCCCATGTTACCTGGTTGCCATGGGGTCAGTGCCCAGGTTGAAATTTATTGAAAGTAAGTTTTACCATCTGCACACAAAGGAGAATTCTTGCTGATTTCAGACACAAGCTGAGACAACCAGACCAAGAATGTTGGGGAAGACGATGTACGACAGGTACTGCTATTCTAAGCTTAAGGGCTGCTTTCAGGATAACCATCACACAGAGGGCTGGTGAGGTCAAAATCTCTGTTCAAGCAAAGGAGTGTGAAGATTAAAGACAGTCAATTTGAGTAAACACGGATGATTAAGTGAAGGGAACCTCATTTAAAGGACACCAAAAGATCCACCCTGGAGAAGCAGAGGGAAGGGATCCAGTTCGAGCCAGGAGCAGCTTTAGAGTTTTATCACAAGATTTCATGCCTACAGAAAGTGCAGTGTTATGTATAAAAGCTGTGTGGGGTTTCAGATTGTACAAAGAAGTCAATGGGAAATGTTTTTTTGTAGTTTAGTGTATTAGTTGCTTATTAAGTAACATTTAGTTGATGTTGATGATTTTATTTTCAGTAAAAATCTTAAATATTAAATCTTGTCATGCAATTCCTTGTGTAGGTTACCAGGGAATTCATTTTTAAGTTAAGCTACTTGTCTCTAGAGGGATTGTAACAATCATTACATAGACCTGTTGGCCTATTTCTGTACTGCAAAATTCGATGTTTCACATGAACATCCTCCCTCTCACTCCTTTGTGTCATTCAGCCCCTTCTTAAAAACGCTTCTGCGCTATTCACCTCAACCAGTCCGTGATAGCAAGGTCCCACACTGAGTAAAATTCCCCTTTGGATTTGTGACCACCTTATATTTATGACCCCTGGCTCTTCTCTACCCTGCAAGTGGAAACATCTTCACTATTTCTACTCAAAAAAATGAGAGAGTTTGATATAGGCCTCTAAGTCAGGTTATCCTTCAGTCTTTTCTCGGAGAAAGATCCCCAACCTGTTCAGTTCTTCCCTGGTGACAAAAAGAGATCTACCAACACTGAACTTCTTCCAGTGCAGTATAGCAGGAAGAAAAACTTAGTATATAAGAGGGGAAAATGAGGAAGGTGAACTCTAATGGATTAAGATTTGTTTGAGGGATTGGAGTTTGTTGGGGGAGGGGGGAGGGGAGTTGTTGATGCACAAAGTGTCTGCTAACCCTTCTGCGCATCCACCAACGCACCCCACCCCCTCCCCTCAAGTTTTGATGCAAATTGTGACTGACTCCACATTAGCAGTCCATGACAAGGAACTTATAGAAACATGCTTGTGGGTTAGATTATGATCTAGGCTTGGGCTTGATTTCTCAGTTTGCAGATGGTGTGAAGCTTACAAACGTAGCAAATAAATGAAGAAAATAGTAATAAACTGATGAAATGGGCAGTCACACAGCAGGTCAAATTTAATGCAGGCAATCACAGAATCTTAACACAGGAGGCCATTCGGCCCATCATGCCTGCACCAGCTCTCCAAATGAGCAATATGACCTAGTGCCATTGCTCTGCCTTTTCCCCACAACCCCTGCACATTATTTGTTTCTATTTAATCATCCAATGCCTTCTTGAATGCTTCAATTGAAGCAGCCTCCACAACACTTCCAGGCAGTGCATTCCAGACCCAAACCACCCGTGAGAGAAAAAAAAACCTTTTTCACGTCACATTTGCTTCTTTTGCAAATCACTTTAAATCTGTGCCCTCTCATTCTTGATCGTTTTTTGAGTGGGAACAGCTTCTCCCCATCACAGAAAGGTGACGTGATGAAATTTTGGAAGGACTAAATGATAGTTTTAAAGGGGTGCTTCCACCACACTTTCAGGCAGTGAATTCTAGATCACCACAATCCACCACATTAAAAAAAGTACTCCCTCATCTCACCTTCGGCTGCTAAGGTCCTAAGATCTGGAATTCCTTCCCTAAACTCCTCTTTTGTTCTTTAAAAACTCACCTCTGACAAATCTATTAGTCACCTGCCCTAATGTCACATGTAGCTTCAGTGACCAATTTAGTTTGATAACACTTCTGTGAAGCACATTGGGATGTTTTACTGCACAAAGCACCACATAAACACCAGTCACCCAAAATTTGCCCTCTGGTTGCACCAACTCTGCCACTGGGAAAAAATAGTTTGTCCTGACTTACTCTGGCAAAACTCATTGATAATTTTGAAAAGCTCTTATCAAATCTCAACTTCTCTACTCCAAGCTATAAGAACCCCCATCTTCTCCACATAATTCAAATCCATCACATAAGCATCCTGCTAGTAAATGACTAAAGATTAAAATAAAACAACTTCTCTGAACTCAGATACATATCCACTATTACTTCCAAGGCCTTGACAAGGTGAAAGGTAGCAATATTAGTGACACACTAACTGTAAGTCTGAGCACAGATTTAAAGTCACATTGCCTGCCACCACCCCATCAACTTTACTCCCAAAATCTGATAATTTGAACAGTGATACTTCAGGTGCCCAAATCTGCTAGTGAAAACTCCACAAACTGGCTGCCTGCAATGCTTGCACTAAACATCAACAGGCCAAAAAGTAAACAATGTACCATAACATCAATTTACCATATGGGGCTTAGACAATGCCCAATCCTTCCCCTTGGAGCTTACAGCTTTCCCATTCACTGCAACAGCTCTAGGGATCACAAACAGAGCTAGACAGGATCTGGAGGACTTTGTTCTTGCAATCAAGGTCAGAAACCATCATCCATCTGGGCTCTTCAAACAGCACTGGCTCCAGAAGAATCTTGCATTTATTTTCAATTGGGAAATCGCAAGTTGTGATCTGGAATGTGCTGCTTCAAGGCACTGTGGAAGCAGATTTAATAGTGTCCTTCAAAAGGTAAAAAAGAGTATTTATCCCAAAAGGAAGATGTGGGAAGAAGCAGAACCAATTGAATAGCTCTCAAGGCTGGGGGAGACAATAGGCCAAATGGCCTCTGTGCCATAAAATTCATGATTCATGTTCACTGAAAAGAGACAGGGTCTTTGTTTGTTATCTCACATAAAGAATACATCCAATGACATAACATTCCCTCAATACTGCACTGTACACTCAAGTCAAGCTGTGAGGCAAGCCTACATATAAAATTATGGCCGGTTTTCCACATGGTCTTCAAACCCAAGGACCTGGATTAAAGAATCCTTCGTTACACCCATTTATTATAACTAGAAACTTCTAACCCAAATCAGCCCAAGGCCAGGTTTGAGCCAAAGATGCTAATCCAGTTTCAATGGAACTCACCATGTCTCACGTTATATTAAACATACTTTCAATTCTGTTCCAAACAACTGGCCAACATTTTCAGGACAGTGCTGATGTGGAGGCCTGAATCATTAGGTGGGCAAAAAATGCCAGCAACGCCCATTGCATGAGAATAGCTTTACCAGGAAGAAAGCATTAAGCCAGGGGGAAGTAGAAGCCAGGTAGCATTGTGTCCAGTTCTGGTCACCACACTTTTAGGAAGGATGCAAGGTGGTTGGGGGGGGGGGGGGTCTCCTTGAGGGTGTAATGGAGATTTACCAGAAGGTTCCAGGGACGTGGGATTTTGGCTACAAAGTTAGCTTGGAGAAGCTGGGATTCTCCTTCGTGGGGCAACGGAGATTGAGGAGAGATATGATAGAGCTGTACAAGATTATGACAGATTTAGATAAGCACCTGACCCTATTAGCTAATGGTGCAAGGAGTAAGGGACAGATTTAAGATTGGGCAAGAGGTGCAAGAACAAACTTGTTTTAAATTTAAAAACAGTGCCAATGACCTGGAACACACTGCTGAGGGTGGTGGAAATGGAGAAAGTTATTTCAAAAGGAAATTGGACATAAGGGATATTAACTTGCAGAGCTATGGTGACAGAGCAGGGAACAGGAACTGGACTGTTCTACATAGTGCTGGCATAGACTTGATGAACCAAATGGCCTCCTGGGCTCTAATGACTCCAAGATGTACAAGTTCATACAATACATCCAACTGCTCCTCCCATCCCATCTAGAGAAATCAGAAACTATCCCACTCTCCTTAGCTTGTCAACAACACCCACCTTCAGTGAACTGAGTGTTCTAGGATTCACCCTGCAAACTGTTGGCACATGCCATCCAGGTTGGAGTTTTTACCTGTATCCAGATGAGGAATTGGCTTATGTTACTTTATCCAATGATTCTAAAGTCCCCAGTTGTTTGAACAATTCTAGACTTTTGCCTCTAACGTATCACACATATTGGCCACTACATAAGTATAGGACTGACGTCAGGAAATTATGTTTTTAGCTCGAAACTGTGCCTCCTTTGTCCTACATTCAATTTACTTTCTTAACCCAACCCCCAGTTTTGAACTATCATCTTTAAATGCCTCATTTCAAAGCCAAAAGCACAAACTTCTCCAGTTGTTCCAAAGTTCAGCCCAAAGTGACATTGGGAAAACAACTTTGAGCTTTTCTACTTCCAGTTCTCAAATGTCTCCCTGGTGTTCCAACAGCCAGACATCTACAAGGTACTCAAGGATTTATACCACAGCACTGAACATTTTTGATCACAATTCCATTCCACTAATATTTTGCTGTTCAGACTATGGTTTCATAAGCTTTATTGATGTTAAGCAGAGTCTACAGCCTCCTATCATTCAACAATGTTAGTGGGTGTATTTAACCCTCTCTTCCCAATTTTAGATTTCAAGTCATTGATAATACTCAAATCATGAGCTTGATAAGTTTCCCGAAGGCCACTTTCTTCCTATTTAACACCCAGCTTCACCACCACCTCTCTCGACTCCTCCAGACGCCAGATTTACTTCCCCAAAAAAAAGTGCATTAGTGAACCAGATGGGTTTTTACATGATCATTAGACCTTTAATTCCTGATTTTTATTGAATTCAAAATTCCACTATCTGCCATGTCAGGATGCAAACCTGGGTCCCCGGAAGCATTACCCTGACTCCCTGGATTACGAGTCCGGTGACAATACCACTTCGCCATCACCTCCCCTGAGCTATTGACTCCATCCTTCCCCCAGCAGTCAAGTTAAGTCAGTCTATTTGCAACCTTGGTGTCACAACTGATCCAAATATGAACTTCTGGTCTCATCTATGCCATCACTAAAACAGGCTGTTTCCACATTTGTAAAATCACCCATTTCAGCTCATCTACTGTTGAAATCCCCGTTCATGCCTTCATTATTCCTTGACCCAACTATTCCAACACTTCTGGCTGGTACATTCTACAATCCATAAACTTGAAGTCATCCAAAACTCTGCTGCCAGTGTCCCAATTTGCACTAGTCCTGTTCCCCTATCACCCCTGCGCTCACTGATCTACATTGTCACTCGGCTGGAAACCATCTTGATTAAAATTCCTGTCCTGGTTTTCAAATCCTTGTAGTCAATCTGTGGAATTCTTTACCACAGAGGGCTGTAGAGGCTGTGTTGTTAAGTATATTCAAGGCTGAGAAAGACAGGTTTTTAATCATTAAGGGAATCAAGGGTTATGGGGAAAAGGCAGGACAGTGGAGTTGAGGATTATCAGATCAGCCATGGTCTCGTTGAATGGCAGAGCAGACTCGTTGGGCTGAATGGCCTACTTCTGCTCCTATGTCTTATGGATTTCTAGTGAATCTCCCCCAAATAAGAGGCTTTCAGGATTATGAAAGTTTGATAGGTGTTGTAATTATAATTTGGGAAATGTAGGACTGTAGCTTTAAAAGTAACCCCGTGTTGTAAGGTCACATGATCTGTGTAAACCACGGTGTTAACAGTACAGGAGAGTTCTTCTTTAGTTATAGAGTTTGATGCACATGTGTAGTCGCTGCTACTGTCTTGCAAATAAAGTTAAATGTTTCCACAAAAAAGTTGCCTGGAAAAAAAAATCAACTCTAATAGGATAGATGGACAGAGAATGCTTCTGCTGGTGGGAGAGAGCAGAACTAGGAGCCGTAAATACAAGACAGACAGTCACTAATCAATCCAGTAGGGAATTCAGGAAAACATCTTTATGCAGAGAGTGGAACTCACTACCACAGGAGTGGTTCATATAGTAGGTGCATTTAAGGGGAAATTAGATAAACATGAAGTGGAAAAGGGTTATTGGTCAGGACAAACCACCAGCTAATCAACTGGTTCCCAAGGACCATTTGTGTCCACAACACAGGCAGATGGGTCCTTGACTTAATATCTCCGCTCCCCCTCCCCCCAAAAAAAATGTCATAGCATCGTAGAAATCCCTTAATAACCCTCTCAAGTGTCAGCTAAAAGAGCCTGCTTGCAATACTTGGACTTGCAACCTTCTGACTTAGTCCAACACAAAATACACACAGCAAGTTACATTTTTGATACTATATTTCCTTCTCATTCAGTAGTACAAGAATATGATTGGTGTTATCTGCACTTTGAGACATTTGTTAACCCAGTTAGAACCACAATGGTTACCAGCACAGGAGGCCATTCATCCCTTCAAGTCCCCTTCTTACCCTTCTCCCCAAAGCTCTAAATTTTCTACCTTCAGATTATCCAATTCTTTTGAAAGCCACAATTGAATCTGCCTCCATCACAGCATCAGGGAGTGCATTCTAGATCCTAACCACTTCCTGCAAAAAAGTTTTCCTTCATGACACTTTTGGTTCTTTTGCCAATCTCAAATCGATGTCCTCTGGTTCTCGATCCTTCCACCAATGGGAACAGTTTCTCTCTATCTACTGTCTAGACCCCCCCTCATGATTTTGAGCACCTCTATCAAATCTCCTCTCAACCTTCTGCAAGGAGAACCCCAACCTTTTCAATCTAGCCTCATAACTGAAGCTCCTCATTCCAGAACCATTTTTTGTGAAATTTTTCTTGTATTCTGTCTAAAGCTTTCACACCCATCCTTGTGTGGTGCCCAAAACTGGGCACAATGCTCCAGTTGAGAATAAAACTGTTTTTTAACAAAGTTTCATCATAACTTCCTTGCTTTTGCACTCTAGCATTCCATGAAACCCAGGGTCCACTTTATAACCTGCCCTGTCACCTTTAACAACGTGCATAAGCCCCAGTCTCTCTGCGCTTGCTGTGCCTTTAGCATTATATATTTAATTACCAGACCTTGAGTTCATCTTAACTAGGTTAGAATAGTAGATACAAAGCATTTCTAATATTCAAGCTCCTTTGCCAAGCCTAACAATAACTCTATAATTACATGATCTATGGGTTACAGACAAGAGTAACTATTCACCACAACCACTCTTTGCTAACAAGTTCCACTCTAGAAGCTATTCTTGAATTCTTTGCTGGGTTTAATGATGAATATAAAAGTAGAAATAATGGATAGAGACAAGGTTAAGGACTGTGAAGTTAGTTTCTTTGTCACTTTGAACAATGTAATAACTTAAGATAAAAAGTAACGATTTCACGAGTTCATCTTTATCCATATTCAGTGACAGCTTTAAAAAAAAAGCAGCCGTTTCTAACCCAGAGAATAAACCCCAATTGGATGAACCTAGCGGGGTGAATGTGAAGACTCACCTGGTGGGGACTGGGTGAGGGACATGGATAGTAGGAGCAGGAGGGGAGCAGCCAATCCCGCACACTTCACCCGGAGGAAGGACATATCGCGACGGTCTCTGTCTGTCTATCTGTCTTGGGGTTACCGGTTCATGCTGTACTGTTCTCCCCGGCTTCAAGCAGCTGCTGCGTGATTTCAATTCTCCTCCCACGTCTAAGTAAAACACAGACACTCCCAAAACCTGCTGAAACTTTGTTCTTAACCTAGATTCCAAACTGATTCATTGCTTCTCCAGGCAGAACCGTAACAGCGCCTTAATATCCGGCACCGTACCTTCTACTGATTACACTTACTACTCGTGATGTGAACTCATATAACAGCCCCAGCTGGATTAACCCTTCACAGCCCGACGCAGCGGGACTAACTTTAACCAGCTCCACGCAGACCAAGGGAACCACACTCTATAAGGCCCCTGAAAAGCGCTTTGGGACTCCTACATTAAAGGAACTCTATAAATACAGATTGTTATGACCTCACCAAAGTTTATCAGTTGTGTCACTCTATAAAGGGGATCTTTCTGTTTAAGGATCCACTGTTTCCCTTAATCGGTGTAATACAATGTAATCAAATATAACAGTCATCTAATTTACTAGTCCTATCTGGAATAAGTTTAACCAACTTCTGCCTAAGTTTAATCAACAGCTTTAACCACTCACATCCATCAATCTCCTCATCTCTAATCTCCTTGTAGTGTACTTTTTATAACGTTGGTTGGTTGGCTGCAAATTAAATGTCATATTTTTCATAATAAAAACAGAAAGTGCTGGAAAATCTCAGCAGGTTTGGCAGCATCTGTGGATTCAGAAGTCATAATGGACCCAGAACATGAACTCTGTTTCTGTCTCCACAGATGCTGCTGACTTTTTCCAGCACTTTCTGTTTTTATTTTAGATTTCCAGCTTCAGCAATATTTTGTTTTTTGTGCCCGATTTCCCATTTACTCTTCAAAATTCCTCAGTATACTTTCCATCCACTCATAACCCATAATTAACTTCTAATCTGAAGCAATCTGTACCTTTAGTTTATTTTATCTTTACATCTTAATATTTAAAATATTAACTAACTCTTCCAGGAAATTACTGCACAAAAAGAGGCTATTCAGCCCCTCGTGTTTACGTGGACTTCACCTCCTTAATTGGAGCTGTCTGCTCTAACACCATTTCCCTGTAAGTTGTGGGTAGCACTCTCACCTCTCAATCAGATCGTGAGTTCAAGACTGACTCCAGAGATTTGAACACATAATTCAGGCTGACAATCTCAGTGCAGTACCTTGGGAGTGCTGCACTGCCAGAGGTACCAAGTTTTACATGAGACATTGAACCATGGCCCAGGCCTGCCCTCTTACATAGACTTGAAAGATTCCATGGGACTATTTTGAAGAAGAGCAGGGACGTCAATCATCCCCTAAAAGACAGATGATCTGGTCATTTACTTTATTGTTGTTTGTGAGATCTTGCTGTGTATAAATTGGTTGTTGTATTTGCTACATTACAATAGTGGCTGCTTTTCAAAAGTACTTTCACTGTCTGTAAAGTGCTTTGGGATGCACTGAGAATGTGGAAGGTGTTATATAAATGCAAGTTCTTTCTTTGTTTAACTATGTAACCAAAACAGTAGAATGTAAGTTGGAGGAGGTAATATTAAAACGTCCTGGTCAGACTGCACCTTGAATACTGCTCCTGACTCTATCCATCAAAAAGTAATGCAGGCATTCAAATGCTTGATGCAGGGCAGAGATGAACCTCACTGTCAAAAGTCAGAGTTAATGCTGAACGACTGGAGAAATGATCTTCTTAGCCTGGAAAAGGGAATATAAGAGATGCTGTTATAGAGATATAAGATCGTTAAGAGAATAAAACGATTAATCCAAAATGTTACTTTTACATCAAACTGTGGGAATGGAACTAGATGAGACTACCTCAAACCGGTAAAAGGCAAATTTGCAACTGAAATGAAGAAACCCATCTTCGCAGAGAATGATCAATGTGTGGAATAAACTTTGGGATAAAGAAGTTGGGGCTAAATGCCTGAATTGATTTAAAATCAATGGAATTCTACAATGGGTGTACAATAGGATGAATTAAGATAAGCCAAATGACCTCTATCATTTTGCAGCCTTGACTTGAGATTCGTTGACTTTGTATGAGGCCAATTTCAACAACATCAACTTATGCATTATATGTTATGAAAGTTTTCAAGGTGACTCAAAAGAGCATTATAAGGTTGATAAGAATGGAGAAGGTTGTAGAAATAGAGAAGAGCAAGTGTATGCAGGGATTTGAATACAAGGATGAAAATTTGAGCGTTGCTAGATCAGGAGCAAAATGTAGGTCATCAGACGCAGGGGTGGCAGGTGAATAGAGCTTGGTGCGGGTTAAAGCAACAGAGTTTTGGATGAGATGAAGTTTACAGTGGGTGGAATTCCATCTTAAGCTGTGACACCCGGCAAGAGAGCATCAGAATAGTCAAGTCTAGGGGGTAACAAAGGCATGGGTGAGAATTTCAGCAGTAAAAGAGTTGAGACAGGGGTGGAGATGGGCAATATTATGAAGATGGAGCAGATATGGGGTGGGAAGCTCAGCTTTAGGGTCCAGTAGGGTGGCAGGACTGCGCATGGTCTGGTGCAGCCTCAGGCAGCGGCCAGGGAAAGGGATGGAGTTGGCAGCTGGTGGCACTTGTGCTTCAAGTGTTTATCATTCTTATTGATTAATCAAAAGGCTGAGATGGAAAAGTCTGAGGCTGTGACTGCTTGTGATTTTGATTGGCCAATTTTTGGTTTTGGATGTCTGTAATTAGCTAATTCTCTTTGCTTTTGATTGGATGATTCCTATTCGATGATTGAATGGGTGCCCTGTTCGCTCCCCTCAACCTGATTGGTTATCTCCCTGATTCTCACTCTGATTGGATGGCTGCTCCTAATTATGATTGGGTGGTTCTGAGTGCCTGTCTGTGATTGGCTAGCGCTGCCACACTGCAAAGGGAGGGCAGAGCGGATTGGCTGTCCGTTGTTAGGCGCCTCCGCCAATGGTGGAGCGGCTTACTGTTGCTGCTGGAAGATGGCGGACCGGCTTACGCAGCTGCAGGACGCGGTCAACTCGGTGAGTGTGAGCGGCCGGAGCTCCGACTCTAACCCGAGGCCTGCGGCCTGGAACTTTCAGCGGCTCCGCCAAACACCACCCCCCCCCCCCCCCCCCCTCCTCTCAGCCCCGGCTGCAGGCGGAGCCTTACCTCGGCCCGAGGGGCTGGAAAACAGAAGCGAGAAGCGACATTTCTTTAGCGCCTTTCCCAGCCTCGGGACCGCCCAGAGGGACTCCCAGCCAATGTAATCGTTCGGAAGTGTTGGAAACTCGGCAGCCAATTTGTGCGCAGCAAGATCCCACAGGCAGCAGTGTGGGAAAGACCAGATAATCTGTTTTAGTGATGTTGGCGGAGGGCCCCAGGACACCACCTTCACCCTGCTCTTATTCAGAATAGCGGCGAGGATCTCATGTCCATCTGAGCGAGCAGAGGAGGCCGCGATGTATCATCTCCAAAATACTAACCCTCCCCCCCCCATCCCCAGCAACACGGCCCTCCCTCAGGACAGACCCCCCCCCCCCACTCCCTGAGGACAGACCCCCCCCCCCCCCACTCCCTGAGGACAGACCCCCCCCCCACTCCCTGAGGACAGACCCCCCCCCCCCCACTCCCTCAGGACAGACCCCCCCCCCCCACTCCCTCAGGACAGACCCCCCCCCCCCACTCCCTGAGGACAGACCCCCCCCCCCCCACTCCCTGAGGACAGACCCCCCCCCCCCCCCCACTCCCTCAGGACAGACCCCCCCCCCAACTCCCTCAGGACAGACCCCCCCCCCCACTCCCTCAGGACAGACCCCCCCCCCCCACTCCCTCAGGACAGACCCCCCCCCCCCACTCCCTCAGGACAGACCCCCCCCCCCCCACTCCCTCAGGACAGACCCCCCCCCCCCACTCCCTCAGGCCGGCCCCCCCCCCCCCCCCACTCCCTCAGGCCGGCCCCCCCCCCCCCCACTCCCTCAGGATCGGCCCCCCCCCCCCCCACTCCCTCAGGATAGACCCCCCCCCCCACTCCCTCAGGATAGACCCCCCCCCCCCACTCCCTCAGGATAGACCCCCCCCCCCCCACTCCCTCAGGATAGACCCCCCCCCCACTCCCTCAGGATAGACCCCCCCCCCACTCCCTCAGGACAGACCCCCCCCCACTCCCTCAGGACAGACCCCCCCCCCACTCCCTCAGGATAGACCCCCCCCCACTCCCTCAGGATAGACCCCCCCCCACTCCCTCAGGATAGACCCCCCCCCCCCCCCACTCCCTCAGGATAGACCCCCCCCCCCCCCACTCCCTCAGGACAGACCCCCCCCCCCACTCCCTCAGGACAGACCCCCCCCCCACTCCCTCAGGACAGACCCCCCCCCCCACTCCCTCAGGACAGACCCCCCCCCCCACTCCCTCAGGACAGACCCCCCCCCCCCACTCCCTCAGGACAGACCCCCCCCCCCCACTCCCTCAGGACAGACCCCCCCCCCACTCCCTCAGGACAGACCCCCCCCCCACTCCCTCAGGACAGACCCCCCCCCCACTCCCTCAGGACAGACCCCCCCCCCACTCCCTCAGGACAGACCCCCCCCCCCACTCCCTCAGGACAGACCCCCCCCCCCACTCCCTCAGGACAGACCCCCCCCCCCCACTCCCTCAGGACAGACCCCCCCCCCCCACTCCCTCAGGACAGACCCCCCCCCCCACTCCCTCAGGACAGACCCCCCCCCCACTCCCTCAGGACAGACCCCCCCCCCCACTCCCTCAGGACAGACCCCCCCCCCACTCCCTCAGGACAGACCCCCCCCCCCACTCCCTCAGGACAGACCCCCCCTCCCTCAGGACAGACCCCCCCTCCCTCAGGACAGACCCCCCCTCCCTCAGGACAGACCCCCCCTCCCTCAGGACAGACTCCCCCTCCCTCAGGACAGACCCCCCTCCCTCAGGACAGACCCCCCTCCCTCAGGACAGACCCCCCTCCCTCAGGACAGACCCCCCTCCCTCTGGCAGCGCGGTCCTCCCTCAGAACAGACCCCCCCCCCCAGGACAGACATCCTCACCCCCTGGTAGCGCGGTCCTCCCTCAGGACAGACCCCACCCCCCCACCCCTTGGCAGGGTGGCCCTCCCACAGGACAGACCCCTGCCTCAGTACTGCAGTGGAGCGTTAGTCTAATTTAGTGCTTAAATCTCTGGGCGAGGACTTGAACCTATGATCTTCCGACTCAGGAGAGAGTGCTGTAACAGCAGTTTGCCTTTTTTATAGTGCCTTTAATGTGGTAAATAAATCTCCCAAGGTGCTCCACATGAGCAATTGTCAGAAATAATTTGACAGTGAGCTGTGTGAGGAGATAGCAGGACAAGTGATTGAAAGCTTGATCAATGTGATGGATTTGAATTAGAGTCTGAAAGAGGGTGAGAAATTTGAGGGAATTCCAGAGTTAAGCTCCATAAGTGTCATTCATCTCTTTCCAGTCTAACTCCCAGAGTAAGAGTGTCTCTGGTTATCCAACTGCTATCTGGACTCAAATCCTTTGCACTCCCACATGCTGTATTCCATTGTTAAATTTTGTTGTTATTCCCTATGGCAACAGGGCATCTAAAAATGCATAATGGAATTTATAAAATGGTCAAAGACTGGAAATCAAACTTATAATTATACTGTCAGACTTGTAAGTCAATTCATAATTAGCGCTGTTTGTATTGGATTTTGATTATAATTTACTTGAGACAGGACATTCAGCCCCTTGAACCTGTTCTGCAATTCATTTAGGTCACGGATAAATAAAATCAGAATACTGTGGATGCTGGAGATTGGAAATTAAAACAGAAAGCGCTGGAAATGCTTAGGTCAGGCAGCATCTGTGGAGAGAGACCAACAGTTAACGTTTTAAGTTGATGACCTTTTGTCAGAACTATCAAAGGTCGAGAGATGTAACAGGTTTCAAGCAACTTCAGAGGCAGGGAACAAGGGAAGGAAGGAACAAAACATCTAGGATAGACTGGAAAGCAGAAGTGCTTAAGTGACAAATGGAATGATGGTACAAGGCAGAAGTGGGTGGCAGTGGGATGAGTGAAGAAACATAGCTGACCTATATATTAACTCCATTCACCTACTTTGGCTCCATTACTGTAAATACCCTTACCCAACAAAAATGATCATTTGATTTACAATGAGTCTTGTTCTTTCTCCCTAGCTAGCAGACCAGTTCTGTAACGCTATTGGTGTCTTGCAGCAGTGTGCTCCTCCTGCATCATTTACAAACATCCAAACTGCCATAAACAAAGACCAGCCATCTAATCCAACTGAAGGTAAGAGCTAGTGTGTTTGGATGCCCAGAGCCTGCTTTTTTTCAAAAATAAGTCATTAGAATTGTTTTGGAATTGAACCTCTATGATCTATGCAGGCTGATGAAGTCCTGTTCCACCCTTCAATCACTGACCTAAATTGGCTCACCTACTGTTTAATATATCCTTATGTGACTTGGTGTCAAATTTCTTAATTACACTCTTGTAAGGTGCCTTAGTATTAATGAGTATTTTAAATTATATTGTTAAGATAGGTGAAGGGCATTGTTTAGTTAAGTACTTAGCATAAAGAGAGACTGCTGGGACACTGGGTTGGTACGTAGGAAGCAGACATGTAATGCTGTATTCTGTGAATAAACCCATTATCAAGACAAGTAATATGTCTAGTTGCATAATTAACCAACTGGCTTGGATTCAAGTTAACACTTGGGGTGTTTTACTATGTTAAAGGTGCTATATAAATGCAAGACGTTGTTGGAGAGCTCTCTGTCACCATGCCCAGAGTTGTCTTCCCTTGACCCTGACCTCCCTTTAAAATTGATCTTCTCGGCCTTTTGCTAACCTACCCTATCTCTACTCTTTTTGTTGTTCCTTATCGTTTGTAGCACCTTAGATGTTCACTACTTAAAAGTACAAGTTGTTACATTGCTGAATAGTCTGTGTGTCAATGTGAAAGAGCATTAATAGATACCTCAATTGGAGGAACCGTTTGTCTGGGTCAAAAGCTTGCTTGGTCAGGTCAGAAAAATTGTTTTTTAAGTGAGATGTTACCTGAGGGCACATCTGTCCAAGCCTTGTGTAGAAGTTTGTCGTTTGTCAGTATTCAGAGTGCACAGATTTAAGGTAATTAGCAAAAGAACCAGAAGGAAGGTGACATTTTTTTATTAAACACATTGAGTTGCTATGATCTGGAATGCATTGCCTAAAAGGGTGCTGGTTAAATAATTGAAGGGAAAACATTTACAAGGTTATGGGCAAGGTATAGGGTGGTTAAACAAATTAGATAATTCTTTTCAAAGAACCAACACAGACATGGCCTCATGTGCTGGAAGACCCTAAGAATTGGGTTGCCATGTTTAACCAATAAGTAACCCACTGGATTGTAAAGCCCTTTGGAATGATGTGATGGAACATTTTGTAAATGCATGGTCCCCCCACTCCCCCTTCATTGGGCCTTTCATGCCGGGCTTGTATTTTAAAATCTGTTCTCACCTGGCCTGTATATTTCCCCACAGAGTATGCACAGCTTTTTGCTGCACTGATTGCGCGAACTGCAAAAGACATTGACGTGTTAGTTGACTCATTGCCGAGTGAAGAATCGACAGCAGCATTGCAGGTAAGTGTGAAGGGTCACCTGTGAAATTCTGCCATTGCAAGCTTGATTAATGATGGAGCAAGGATGGTATTTGTGGGGAAAACACATTTGGCAAGGTACATACCAACATACGAATTAGGAGCAGGAATAGGCCGCTCAGCCTCTCGAGCCTGCTCCACCATTCAATAAGATCATGGCTGATCTGATTTTAACCACATATTCCTGCCTACCCGCGATAACCTTTTGCCCTCTTGCTTATCAAGAATCTATCTATCTCTGTCTTAAAGGTATTCAAGGACTCTGCCTCAAACACCTTTTTGAAGAAGAGAATTCTGAAGTCTCTCAACTCTCTGAGAGAAAATTTTTTCCTTCATCTCTGTCCTAAATGGGCAACCCCTTATTTTGAAACAGTGACCCCGAGCTTTAGATTTTTCCACAGGAGGAAATATCCTTTCCACATTCACTGTCAAGTCCCCTCAGGACCTTTATATGTTTCAATCAAGTCACGTCTTCTAAACACCAGCAAATACAACCCTAGCCTGTCCAACCTTTCCTCATAAGGTTACCTGCCCAATTCCGATATTAATCTAGTAAACCTTCTCTGAACTGCTAATGCATTTATACTCTTCATTAAATAAGGAGACCAATACTGTGCACTGTACTCTAGATGTGGTCTCACCAACGCCTTGTATAACTGAAGCATACCCTCCCTACTCCTGTATTCAATTCTCCTCATAATAAACGAATAACATTCCATTAGCTTTACTGATTACTTGCTGCACCTGCATACTAACCTTTTTCAATTGCATGCACTAGGACATCCAGATCCCTCTGCATCTCAGTTCTGCAGTCTCTCAGATAATAGTTTAGATAATATGCCTGTTTGTCATTCATCCTGCCGAAATGGGCAACCTTACACTTTCCTACTCTATACTCCATTTGCCAGATCTTTGCCCACTCACCTAACCTATCTATATTGTTTTGTAGCCTCGTTACATGCTTTTCACAACTTACTTTCCTATCTAACTTTGTGCCATCAGCAAATTTAGCAACCATACCATCGGTCCCTTCATCCAAGTCATTTATGTAACTGTACAGAGTTGAGGCCCCAGCACTGATCCCTGTGGCACACCACTCGTCACATCCTGCCAACCTGAAAATGAGCCATTTATGCCTATTCTCTGCTTCCTGTTAGCTAATCAATCTTCTATCCATGCCAATATGTTAACCCTACTCAATGAGCTTTTATTTTCCACAATAACCTTTGATGATCAAATGCCTTCTTAAAATCTAAACAGTACATCCACCGTTTTCCCCTTTAACCACAGCAAGTGACTCCTTCAAAGAACACCAATAAATTGGTTAAATATGATTTTCCTTTCACAGAAGTTGACTCTGCCTGATTACCATGAATTTGTCTAATAATAGCTTGTAATATTTTCCCTATGACAGATGTTAGGCTAACTGGCCTGTAGTTTCCCGCTTTCTGTCTCCCTCCCTTTTTGAATAAAGGAGTTACATTTGCTATTTTTCAATCTAATGGAACCTTCCCTGAATCTAGTGAATTTTGGAAAATTAAAACCAACCCATCAACTATCTCAATAGCCACTTCTTTCAAGACCCTAGGATGAAACCCATCGCTACCAGGGGGCTTGTCAACCTGCAGCTCCAACAATTTGCAAAGTATCACTTCCCTGGTGATTGTAATTTTCTTGATTTCCTTCCTCCCTTCCAATTCCTGATTTGCAGCTATTTCTGGGATATTGCTTGTATCGTCTATAGTGAAGACCGATGCAAAGTACCAACACAAACTGGAGGAACAGCACCTCCTCTTCCGATTAGGCACTTTACAGCCTTCTGGACTTAACATTGAGCTCAACAACATCAGGCCATGAACTCTGTCCTCCACCCTCACCCCCTTTTTCTAATCCCCTTTTTTCTACATTCACTTCTATTTCTTATCCACTTATTTTTATTTTTATTCATTTTTATCTGTGGTTTTATACCATTTTCTGTCCTTTTTTTCCCTCACTACTGAGGCCCCCCATCCCCTACAGGGCCATCTTGTTACTTGTTCCATCTTGTTACTTGTTCCATGTTGTTCTTTCATACAATGTTATCTTTGTTCTGCTGTTATTGTTTTCTTATCTTTATGCCACTATCAGCACCTTTTTTAGTGCTAACCACTAGTTCATGACATCTTTGTCAATCCCTCCTTTGTCCCCACCTATCGTTGGCCTTCTATCCAGCTCCACCTGCCCCACCCCCCTTAAACACTATAAATTTCATCACATTTCCACTTCTCTTCAGCTCTGAAGCAGGGTCATACGGACTCGAAACGTTAACTCTGTTTCTCTCTCCACAGATGCTTCCAGACCTGCTGAGTTTTTCCAGCATTTTCTGTTCTTGATGCAAGGTACCTATTCAATTCATCTGCCATTTTCCTTGTTTTCCATTATTAATTCCCCAGGCTTACTTTCTATAAGACCAGCACTCACTTTGTTAACTTTTTTTTTAAATATCTATAAAAACTCTTATTGTCTGTCTTTATATTTCTAGCTATCTTTCTCTCATATTCTAATTTTTCCCTCATTAATCTTTTAGTCATTCTTTGCTTTTTTTTTAATATTCTATCCAATCTTCTGATCTGCCACCCATCTTTGCACAATTACGTGCTTTTTATTTAAATTTAATACTATCTTTAACTTTTTTAGTTAACCTCAGATGGTGGATCCTCCATTTGGAATTTTTCTTGTTGGACCGTATCTATTCTGTGTATTCTGAAATATCTCCTTAAATGTCTGCCACTGCATCTCTAGTGATCTATCCCTTAATCTAAATTGCCAGTTCACTTTCGCTAGCCCTGCTTTCATGCCCTCGTAATTGCCCTTATTTAGGCTTAAATTGCTAATGTTAGACCCGTCTTCACTCCCTCAAACTGAATGTAAAATTCAATCATATTATGATCACTGCTGTCTAGGGGCACCTTCATGATGAGGTCATGAATTAATCCTGTCTCACTGCGCAATACTAGGTCGAGAATAGCCTGCTCCCTGGCTGGCTCCAGAACGTGCTGATCTAAGAAATTATCCCACAAGCATTCTGTGAATTTGTCGTCTATGTTGCCTTTGCCCATCTGTTTATTCCAGACTATATGTAGATTAAAATCCCCCGTGATAATCACCGTACCTTTTTGACAAGTTCCCACTATTTCTTCTTTGATACCCTGTCCTACCATGTGATTACTGTTAGGGGGCCTGTACATCACTCCCACAAGCAATTTCTCTAACCAAACTGCTTCTACATCCTGGATTCCGGCACTTAGGCCATCCCTCTCTATTATGTTAATGTCGTCTTTAACTAACAGAGCCACCCCTCCACCTTTTCCTAACTTCCTGTCCCTCCTAAAAATCTCATACCCTTCAATGTTCAGGTCCCAATCTATCCCATCCTGCAGCCATGCCTCTATAATGGCTATTGGACCAAACTTATTTATCTCTATTTGCAGATCATCTGTTTTGTTTCGAATGTTACATGCGTTCAGATACAGAGCCTTAAGTTATGTCCTTGTGTTATTTTTGTAACCTCTAGCCTTGTCTGTTGTTTTACTCTTAGACTTGTGCTCTCTGTCCCTTCCTGTCATAGTCTTACTTATCATTTCCCAAATTAGTATCTTCCTCTCTTACCTTGTCTCTACTCTTTAATGTACCACCTCTTCTCACATTTGATCCCTTGCCCACACGATTTAGTTTATAACCCTTTAGCTTCCCTAGTTAGGTGATTTGCAAGTTCACTCACCCCAGCATGGTTCAGGTGTAGACCATCCCAATGGTACAGCCTCCTTTCCCCAGTATTGATGCCAGTGCCCTACGAACTGGAGGAAACTTCTCCCATTCCAGCCTTTGAGCCACTCATTCATCTCTCTAATCTTATTCACCCTGTTTGCTAATTTGCACATGGCTATGGATTATTACCTTTGAGGCTCTGCTTCTTAATTTGGTACCTAGCTCCTCATACTGACTATGCAGAACCTCATTCCTTATCCTACCTATGTCATAGGTACCAACATGGACCCTGACAACTGGATCCCCCCTCCCACTGCAAATTCCTCTCCTGCCCTGAACAGATGTCCTGAAGCCTGACACCGGGCAGGCAACACAGCCTTCTGGGACACTTGGTCTTTGCTGCAGAGAACATTGGCAATCCCCCTCACTATACGGTCCCCTACTACCACTACATTCCTGTTTACTTCCCCTGATTGAATAGCTTCCTGTACTATGGTGTCATGGCCAGCCTGCTCATTCACCTTGCAGACCTCGCTTTGGTCCACACAGGTTGTGAGCACCTCAAACCTGTTTGACAATTGCAAAGCCTGAGGCTCGTCCCCTACTGTCTGTTCAGCCCCTTTACCTGCTTCACTCAAGGTCATATCCTCCTGTTACTCACTGCTAATCAAAACAGATGACCCTGGCATGTGTGAGGCAACAGGTATACAAGGGATTTTCACACACCCATCTTGAATTGTAGTTCTGATCTAGGTAATTCTTTTGAAAAATTACGTGTTTACAGGACAGAAATGGGAAATTCATTCCAACTGGTCAATGCTTCACGAGAACCTCTTCCAGCCTTCTGGCCCTATTATACTCTCCTATTCATTTCTCCCTCATGCTTATCTAGCTTCATGCATATCTAGCTTCCCCTTAAACATGCCTATGCTATTCACTCCAACTACTCACTGTGGTAGTGAGTTGGACTTCTCACCAATCTCCTGGGTAAAGAAGTTTCTTCCGAATTCCCTATTGGATTTAGTAGTGACCATCTTATACTGTGACCCTGAGTTTTGCCCTTATCAAGTCATATTCTATATGACTGGTGGTAAATTGTCCCTCATCGTCCATCTGGAGCTTGGACACAGTTGACCAACCGCACCATCCTCCTCCAGTACTTGCTCTCTGTTCTTGAATCAGTGGAACTGCACTCCTCTGGTTCCATTCTTATCTATTGAATCATAGCCAGAGAGTCACCTGCAATGGTTTCTCTCCCCTCTTGTGCACAATTAACCACTGGAGTCTTCAATGATCTAAACTTAGCTTCTTTTATTGCTCATCTGCATGTTTCTCTGCCCGCACTCCCCTTCCCATGACATCTTTTGAAAACAAGTCAAATTTCATGTGTACTGACTCACCGCCATAAACCATTGACCCCTTCACCGTATCTGATTTGACTTGGGTGAGAAGGTGTTTCCTGCAGCTAAATGTTGGAAAGACTGAAGCCATTGTCAATAGTCGCTGGCACAAACTCCGCTCCCTAGCTGTTGTTTCCGTTCTTCTTCCTGGTAGTTGTCTGATACCGAGCCAGACTGCTTACAGCTTTGGTCCCAAGATGAATTTCTGATCACATATCTGCTCCGTTTCCAAGGTTGCCTACTTCATCTCCCTGTTATCATTCAACTCTGACCCTGTCTCAGTTCTTATGCTGAAACCCCCATCCATCTTTGCCTTTGTTACCTCTGTGCTTGACTGTACCAGTGCTTTCCTGGCCAATCTCCTATCTTGCACCCTACAGGAGCTTGTGTTTATCTAAATCTCTGCTCACAATTTGCTCCAAGTCCCCTTCACCCATCATTGATTTGTATTCACTGACCTACATTGACTCCTGGTTAAACAATGCCTCAATTTTAAAATTCTCATCCTTGTTTTCAAATCCCACCCCACCTCCCCCCATGGCCTATCTCTCTAACCTTGTCCAGCCCCAAAGTTTTTGAAATATGTGATTCTCCAATTCTGGCCACTAGAGCATCCCCGATTGTAATCGCTGAACCATTGGTAGCCATACCTCCGCCCGCCAAGGCCCTGAGCTCTGGAATTCCCAACCTCAGCATCTCTGTTTGTCGTCTTTAAAACCTTCCTCTGTAAACAAACTTTAGGTCATCTCCTTAAATGGCTTGGCAATGCTCCTGTGAAGTGCTTGGTGATATCTAACTATGTTACAGGTGCTGTATAGATACAAATTGTTGCTGCTGCTATGTCCTGAAGGTCATGAAAATCACTATATGAATGCAAATCAAGACTTTCAATTCTTTATTTATTACCCTTCGTCCAATCTTTTTGTCGAGGCACCTTCCTTGAACGGGAGTGTGGTTCTGAAAGGAAAGTGATATCATGCAGAACCGGGGCCCATTGATATTCATCGCCCTAGGCTTCATAATGTGTGGTTCGTGCTTCAGCAATGCCTTGTTGGTAGACTTGAAGCAGCAATCAGGCTCTTTCCCATGAGTGGAGGTAGCCGGACAGCAAGTGGTGACTGGGTCACTGATGCCTCCTTCATGGTGACAGCTTTCACACTGGCTTCAACTGTGACTTCGATGATTGGTGATTCAGCAAAGAATATGGAAAGCGTACATTTTCTGTTTGGTTGTTGCATAATTTGTGTTTAGTGCAAGATAATATAAAGATAGATTAATCCACGTTCAATATTTCGATGTGGCAAAACTTAAGGTGCCATACACAAAATGTGATTTTTTTTTGGTTTAGTTTTGGGGCACTTTTGCTGTGAAAATGCTGTATACCAAGAGGTTAATTATAATAAAGGGAAAAAATGCTGTGGCTTGGAGGATATGTGAGTAGAAAGTGTTAGGAGTAAGACCACCCAAATGAGCTTCCTTTTGCCATGGCTGTTAAAAAGCAGTTGAAAAAGTACATCCTGTTTCATAACAATTCAGCATTGCGGTTCAAATGTGCAATGCAGTGTGTGGTTACGATGAGAAACAGAATTAATACTCATCTGATGGGACAGATGTTCCTTTTCTCTCCCTCATGCACTCCATGTGTTCTGTCCTGTCCCTCATTTGTTCATTGGCATCATTGGAGAGCCCCTTCTCCCCCCCCCCCTACCCCCCCCCCCCCATTCTTTTATTTTACACAGAACTCTGTCAGGTGCTTCTTTCTGCACTGAGTCAGATGTGGGTATTGCATTGTTTTGTAGGCCTGTGCCAGTGCTGAGCAGAGTCTGCTGCTACAAGCTTTATAAGCAGTCTGGTGACCATTTCTTCTCTGGGATTAGTTAACTTGCTTAGCCTGAAAGAAGTGCACAGAGCTTATGGTCAGAGCTGCCTGTGATGAACAGGGTGTCTGCCTGATCCCTTGATTCATATTTTGAGTATTTGAAAAGAGGAAAGCTGTGCAAGTTCTATTTCTTGATTTACTAACACGCAGTCATATTCAGATAAATTAAAATGTTCAAAGTAGTTGTAACAGCAGTGAACTGCAATTTAAAAAAAGATGTTCAAAGCATGTATTTTGCCACTGGCACACGTCACTGAAGTGAAACTGAGCAGATTAACCTTTGAGTTCCGAATACTTTGTGAAACTTGCACCCTTGTTAACTGCTAAAAATGATTTTTCCAGCCTGGTGCTGGGTCTTGCTAAATATTGTTAGTACCTCTGGTTCAAGTGGAACTGAACCCGTGTGGCACATCTCAAATTATCTGCAGTTTATAATGTCATGACAGGTGACAGTGAGTCAGAGCTGGAAAGTAAATGGTGCAATAATTGAGGTAGTTTAGTCAGAGAATTGGATCCCAGCTTTGTTCCCACTAATGTGATTGACCTTTGGAATAGAAAAATTGGAGAAAACAGAGGCAATAACCATCAGGAAAAATAGAATAGGCTGGGGTTCTCTTCTCTAGAAAAGTAGCAGACAGTGGGGTGACCTGCTCAAGGTCTTCAAAATATGAAAGCGTTGAACAGGGTAGAGTGAAGGAGATGTTTCCATTTGTGTGGGAGACCAAAGCTAGTGACCATAAACAGAAGTCATTATTAAATTCAAGAAGGAATTCAGAAGAATCTTTACTCAGAGTGGTGTGAGTGCCTGACCCAGTGTTTCTAGCATTTTCTATTTTTTTTTTCCCTCTGATCTCAAATATTTTGACTTTTTTTTGAGTGGGTGGCTCCTGGGCTGCAAAGTCACTGTATTATTTTTCAAGCGTATGCTGTTTCTCACTGTAATTGCCACTAATGGTAGTGATATATGTGCGCCTTTCTCATATGTTTGCAGACTTTGCAGACTTCGGTGTGAGCTGCTCCCTTTAATGTGGGTGGGCACCAGTCTCTCCTTACATTAGGCTGCTGCTGCTGTTTTGTGCTCGGTGCATCACCAAGTGGCCAACTCAGTAACAACAACAAAGCTATAAACAAAAACTTCCCTTTCCATCCCCTCTTCTCCCCCCACACCAAAAGAAAGAACTTGCATTTATATAGTACCATTCATGACCTTGCAATGTTCCAAAGTGCTTTGCAGCCAATGATTTAATTTTTGAAGTGTAGTCACTTTTGTAATGTAGGAAGTGCAGTAGCCAACTTGTGCACAGCAAGTTTCCACAAACAGCGATGAGACAGTAATCAGATAAACTATTTTAGAGATGTTGGTTCACGGATAAAAATTGGACCCAGGATTTGGGGGAGAACTCTCCTCTTCAAAATAGTGCGGTGGGAACTTTTACGACCATCTGGGAGACCAGAAAGGATTTCTGTGTAAGGATTTTTTTTTTTTGCAAAAAAAAGGTTTCTGGCGGTGGCTTTATTGTACTCTGGTTGTTTAGATCTCTGTTTCACTCTTATTCACTTCCTGGCTAGGGAGCTCCTGTACTCATCCATCCAGTACTCGCACACACCTCGCAACCAACCACATCTTTTTAAGAATAATCTGTTTTAACTTCTACCCTGCACTGATACCTGACTGACTTCTTGCTGTGGTACTGGTGTAACCGGTTACCGAGCTGACAGTCTGCAGCACATTGTGTCGGTGGGTAACATTCTCGTCTGTGTCAGAAGATCATTGTCCCACCTCAGAGATTTGAGCATGTAACTCAGGTTGATGCTCAGGTAAGGCAGCACTGTCAGAAAAGCTATCTTTCAGATGAGATGTTAAACCAAGGCCCTATCTGTCCCCTTGGGTGGGCGTAAAGGACCCCTTGGCACTATTTTTCACAGAAGAGCCACTCTCTATTGTCCTGGCCAATATTTATCTCTTGACCAGCATCACTAAAAAACAATTATCTTGTCACTATCATATTGCTGTTTATGTGACCTCACTGTGTGAAAGCTGGCTGTCATGGTTTTCTATATTACAACAGAGACTACACCTCAAAAGCACTTAATTGGCTGTAAAATGCTTGATGGCATCCTGTGCTCATAAAAGATGCTATAGAAATGCAAGTCTTTCTTTTACTCACTTGCATGTAAGTGAACAACATTACTGATCTTTTAACAACCTTCTGCATTTTTAAAAATCTATGTATGTGTGGCCGGTAGATATATTTTTGTAGTAAGCTCTCCATTGAATACACCTGGATGAAAGCCTATCCTGGTTTGTCAGTTTGGAGAAATAATTCCTTCATAATTTCTAGGTACCTCATGTAGGGCCCTATTGTTTTTGTTTCCACTACCACGTTCCTTAAAAAAATATTCAACACCACATGGCTCTTTTTGTTGAAAGGAACTAAGGGCAGAATTTGATGCTCCCCTGCTAGTGAGTCTGCAGGTGCGGGTGCCCATAAAATTCCCCGGGTGGCTTTTCTGCAATTGGGGCCATTAAGTAGTCAAAAACTGCCCACTTCAGGGGCTGCTTCCTGTCCAGCCTCCGTTTTCAGGCTTGTGAGAGGAGTTGCTCAGAGGAAGGAGGGAAGCTGGCAGGTCACCTTGCTGGCACCTCGGTGGGTGGGGGTGGTGGCTGGCACATCCCTCAAGAGCCCTTTTTCCACATAGGGCAAACCCCCCCTCCCCCCCCCGTGCCATCGCAAGGCATGCCACCACCCCCACCCCCCCACAGGTGCTTCTCTCCACCCCCTCCCCCCCCCCCCCCCCCCCCCCCCAGCCTCTCCATCCAGACCCCTCTGCCAGGATCAACGCACCTCCCTGCCATGCATTCCCCACCGCCTCTTCGGGTGGTGCTGGTGGGGGAGAGAGAATCCACATCATCTAAAAAAAAAGTCCTGCCCTAAATGAGGGAAGCAGTAGGAAGCATGCGGGTAACTTTAGTTTTCTAGTAGGCAGGATTAAATATGTTGGAGAAAGGAGGGAAGGAAAATATGTTTGGGGGGAAAACTGGAAGGGAACAATTCTGGCTTTGGGCAGCACAGGTGGAGGGAACAGAGAATTGTCAAGATAGTTTGAGAGTTAAACCCAGTTGGGAACAGCAGAGGGAGCTGTCCCAACTTTGCATGAATTTTCTGCTGGTTTTCTACAGTTGCCGCACTTACAGTAACCCTGCTTTCAAAATCAGTCTCAAATATTCATTTTCAAGATTATATTTTGTGGGGGGTGTGGGGGAAGGGAGGCGTTTGTTACGTCTGAAATAGCAAGAGAGTGACTTAACAGGTCTTGACAGCATCTGTGGAGAGAAAGACAGAGTTAATGTTTAGAGTCTGCATGACTCCTCTTCAGAGCTAAAGAGAAGTAAAAATGTGGCAGTTGAGTTTATGGACTTGAGTCTTGCCATTCCTGACCAGACCACTGCATGGCACTGCTTCCCTGCAAACCATTCATCCTCCCAGGGCACAAGGACATCTTGACCAAGGGAATGAGAGAAAGTGATTTATTCTGCAGCAATTTTAGAGTGCAAAAAGGAGGGGGAATTTGAGGTGCAAGGAACCGGTTTATAAGTAAGTTAAAAGTTGCAAAATTTGAATTCAAGTTGCAAGGAGCAGCTCGCACCCGATCAGGAAAGGCTACACATGCCGGGGTCCTTTTTGCTTTTTTATGCTTTCTTTAAAATAAAATGACTAAACTGGGTAATGGTCTGTTAAAGGCCTTTAAAATTATGAAAGGATTTGATAGGGTAACTCGTTTTTGTTACAAACCAAATAAACTAAATTAACAAAATCAGGGACAAAGTAAAAGGCAGCCCATCAAAGGGAAAGTGCAAAAGAAAAACAAACCACAAAAAACTTACACCAAATCAAAATGTGATCAGAGGGGTCAAGAAAGCACCCCTGACCCTGTGGTGCCGGTGGACACCGCATGCTCCCTTTCCAGGGACACCTGGCTGCAAACATAGCTGTGGAAGAGGGGCAGACAGTTGGGCCAGATGACCCCTTTGATCGCCCGCTGCCTGGACCTGTTGATGGTCAACTTGGCCAGGCCCAGGAGCAGGTTCATGAGGAGGTCCTCCTCCCTCCCCCCCAGCACTAGGCGCCCGTAGATGAGAAACGTGGGGCTAAAGTTACGTTTTTCAAATAACTAAAAAAGCGCAGCCTATAACACCCTATACATACGTGGTCCTCGGATTCCACAAGGCCGCAAAAAATGCAGGCATCTTGGGAGTCCGTGAGTCGACACATGCTACAGTTGTATGGGACGGCTGCATTCAACACCCTCCACCCCAGGTCCCAGGTGGTAAGGGGGAGAACTCACATGTAGAGGGGCATCTGCTGCCGGATGGCATCAAGGCATGTGTCCGGACGATGGGCGAGGGTAAGGAGGTGAAGGGTGTGCAGCGGCAACCCATACAGGAAACCCCTCCATGTTGTGCTAAAGGGCACGGAGGGCATTTCTGCAGGGGACTCAGGTTGTGGGGCTCCAGCTCCCGAGGGAAAGTTTTGGGCTCGGGGCCAATGTGGAATTCCGTCCATAAGATGCAAGGCATAGGGGCAGAAGTAGGCCATTCAGCTCATCGAGTCTGCTCTGCCGTTCAATGAGATCATGGCTGATCTTATAATCCTCAACCCTGAGCAGGTGTTCACTTGGACGGGAGCCCATTGCACACCTGAGCATCCTCAAGACCATGTATAACATCGGGTCCAAGCATGACTGTCCTAGGCATAGAAAGAATCTTCTTACTCTGGAGGAGACCAAAACTGGGGTCATAAGTATAAGGTAGTCACTAATAAATCAAATGGGGAATTCAGGAGAAACTTCTTTATGAAGGGAGGGGTGAAAATCTGGAACTCACTACCAGGGAGTGGTTGAGGCAAAAAGCATAGATGCATTTAAGGGAAACTAGATAAACACGAGGGGAAAAATGAATAGCGGGATATGCTGATAGGATGAAATGAAGAGTAGGAGGAAGCTGTTATGAAACATCAATGCTGACGTGGACCAGTTGGGCTGAATGGCCTGTTTCATAGCTGGAAATTCTAAGTAAGTGTGTATTTTACACTGTGTGAAATTAAGTAGAATAATTTTATAAGATGGTGATTTTTTTGGGTTGGCACAAGTCACAAATTTTAAAGTGCAGAAATATTTGTACCATGACAACCTCTTTGGTTACGTTTTTTAAACCAAAGTTTCACCCACTGGTTCAGTGAATGTTGTTATGAACACAACCGATGTAATCGCAGCACAAACCAAATCCCAGAGAGAAACTTGGCTTATGGGCCATATCCTTTTACATTGTAGTCTGAAAACAAGATGATGTACTGATCTCAGCAGCAAGAAATCCTGTAATACTTATGGGATTTTACAAATTAAAAGTATAAGTTTTATTAACAAGAATAAAAGAAAACTTAAGCATGCAAGATTACAGCTACACAGTTCAAAATTAGTCTTATAAAACATTCCCCCCCCCCCCCCCCCCCCACTAAAAAAAAATGTACCAGGTCAGATCCGCAAGTAAACACCTTGCAGGCAACATTCCCTTTTGGATGTTTAATTATAAAAAAATCCAGTAATATTACCCAAGGCAAACTGCTGTAGCCTCAATAAAGGTAAACCACATGACCTCTAACCCCCTTCCACTCTGCGGTGGAGATCCAAACTTCAGAATAAAACTCGTTTTTGCAGCCTAAGACTTTTCTGGCTTGATTGGATGGTTGATTCAAACTGCGTCTTCTCCTAGCCCAGAGCCACACCTCCAGCTCAACAACTGCAGCTCAATAGCTACAGCTATCCTAAGCTCTCCACAGTAACTCTGAAGTACCTTTTTTTCCGCTTTCATCTCAGGTTCCATTGTTCTCACACCTCTTTGAAACTCAAACCCTTCTAAGTATAAGACTTTCATGTTTCCATCTTGTCTTTGCTTTCAGGTCAATAAAGTATAATATCCCCACTTCTATTTACCTACGGAAGTCCTGCAAGATGCAAACATGTTTCGTGTCACCTCTGATTCTCCTTTGATATTCAAACAACTTTCCAATTATCTCAAAATGCAAATTTTAGATCTAACCCATTCACTTCTACCTCAAACCTAACACCTCTATCCTTTTCAAAAACAGAATTACCTGGAAAAACTCAGCAGGTCTGGCAGCATCGGCGGAGAAGAAAAGAGTTGACGTTTCGAGTCCTCATGACCCTTTGACAGAACTCAAGTTCTGTCGAAGGGTCATGAGGACTCGAAACGTCAACTCTTTTCTTCTCCGCCGATGCTGCCAGACCTGCTGAGTTTTTCCAGGTAATTCTGTTTTTGTTTTGGATTTCCAGCATCCGCAGTTTTTTTGTTTTTACCTCTATCCTTTTCATGTTTTAAACCCCCCCCCCCACCCCCAGACAATCTGACTCCTATTAATCTCTGCCCAGCTTAATTAAATCATACCCCCACACAGCCTGTTTCACTGAATAACACTATATTCCCCAAAAATATTTTTTTAAAAATCCATTTCTCACAATGTTCAAAGATCCTGTGCCAGTAACTGAAGAGAAACAGGATGCTCTCAAGCCTGGCTCCCATTCTTTACTTAAGAACCACAAACAAAGTAAGTACTAGCTCCTGCTGCCTCCAGTGCAGGGTGTGGTGTTTTGCTGTCATGGAATGGCTCCTGTGATTGCCTATTATGTGCTTGCCATGTTACATCTGGCATTCCTCCCTTATTGACTGCCAGCGAAAAAAGCAAGTTAACCAAATGTTCATCTCATTGCAGCTTAAGGGACCTTTGGTGTGAACAAAATCACTGACCTGTAGCTACATGCTAATCGTATTGCACTTCAAAAGTGCTCTGTGTATTTTCAGATCTGGTTCAAGTTCTTCAGGCCTGGCAGCATGTGGGGAGAGAAACAGAGTTAAAGTTTCGAGTCGAACATTACTCCTTCGGAACTCTTCCGAAGGAGTCAAGTCACATAAGAGGAGAGTCACGTTCGACTCGAAAAACAAAAGTACTGAAGTTTTCATTTCAGATTTCCAGTTTACGCAGTATTTCGTTTTAATGCGAAGTTCTGTCTTATTGATGAACTAGCCTTACTTACTCACTCATCACTTAAACTGATTAATTTAGAGTTTAGCGATATTACAAATGTTTACTTATTTGCCATGGAAACTGCAAATTATTTTCCTATTAAATAGTTTGGATAACAGAGCAATCTGTGCTGTTACATTTTCCTAATTGACACACCTCGCAGCATGGGAGACCCGAATCTCTTTCACATCCTTCATAGTGCTCTTGTGATTGAGGCAATTAAAACTGCTGTCTAAATTTGTTGTACAGAAACTTGGTAAATGTTTGGCATCTTTAAAAGAATGCTGCAAGAAACCTGGGTGAAAAATCATGGCAATTTTTCAACTTTTTTCAATTTTCATTGAAGCCCTGGAAAAATTTGAAATCCACAATGAGTATTTTAAAATCATGGTTTTGCTGGACTGGGAACGAATATAGGTCAGAGATCGCAAAGATTATGGCTGAACGGGACTTGTTGCAAGTGAGGATATGGGCAGTTTTGATACTCTGAAGTGCAGTGTCTGCAAGTTGGGAGGTCGGCTAGGAGAGTAAGCTGTGTGTAGGCAAATGTTGCGGAAGGTTGGTTGTGTTCAGTGTAAGCTGGTTATAGCTTGATAAAGAAGGATGCAGTACGTGGGAAATTTGTTAATGATATATAAATTACAAGCTCTATTGCCATAAACATGAAATACATAGCCTTCCTTGCATAACATGAACCAGGCAAACTGCGGAAACCAAAATTATGAAACTTCCAGTGCTACATTATGTTAGCTTTTAAGCAATTCATTTCCAGCGGATGATGTTTAAGAAGTCTGTTAAAACATGAAACAAAGAAAGAAAGAGCTTGCATTTTATGTAGCACCTTTCACAACCTCAGAACATCATCAATAAAGAGCTTTTGAAGTATAGTCACTGTTTGCACAAAGCAAGATCCCACTAATGACAAAGTGTTGGTTAAGGGATAAGTATTGGTACCGGGAGAGCTCCTTTACTCTTCACTTTGTCCTATGGGATGTTTTTATCACCATTTAAAGAGGCCTGGCAGAGCCTTGGTTTAACATTTCATCCAAATGACAGCACCTGTAACAAAGCAGCACTCCCTCAGTACTGCTCGGCTTGCTATGCTTCATTGCGAAGCCTGAATTTATGTCTGTCTGGTCATGTGCGGTGGTCTGGTTTTAAAATGTTTGTGTTCGGTAAATGCGTTGATTGATTGTATGTTCCCAGTGCGCTCGGGAGCTAACCCTGTTGTGTCTCCCACCACCTAGGCTGCGAGCTTGCGTCAGTTGGAAGAGGAGAACCACGAGGCTGCAGCTCTGCTGGAAGAAGTTGTTTATCGGGGTGACATGCTGTTGGAGAAGATACAGAGCGCATTAGCGGACATTGCCCAGTCACAGCTTGGAACAAGGAGCAACGGTCGCAGTCAGCATGTCCCCGAGTCCTAGCAGCAGGAGGCAGCGCACTGCGCAGAAAATGATGGTGCGATCTACACTTTTGTGAAGAAATGACTGGAGCATTTATTTCATGGGGCAGCGGGCAGGGAAAAAAGAGAAAAGGGTTTTTGTAAAATGGATAGAACATCAGCACTGAGGTTAAAATTTATTGCAATTTTTTTCCTGGGAGCTTAAAAAATGATTTTTTTGTTGTGCAAGTTAATCTGGAGATTAACTCCAGGTCAGTAAATATGGAGCATTCCTTCCCTCCCCTATTCACCCCCTCCCCTCCTATTTTGGTCAGCGTTCAGTTTTAAATTCAAGGTTATATTTTGGGTTCTCCCTCCCCCAACCACTCTTTGGGGATTTGATTGAAAATGGGGAAACTAAGTTCTTCCATACTGTGTGGTCTTCTCTAATATCATTCTGAAATTTGTTGTATCCCCAGTTTTGAAATTGGATGCTGCTCAGTGGGTAACATTTATCCTTGTGTTGTAAAACAGTATCGGACATAAGCACAGCATTTTATAGGAATCGGAATGCTAAATGTCGCTGTGACCATTGGCTGCATTAAAATTGCTGTGCGGGTTCCAGGAAGAGTGAGCTGACTTAAATCACTGAAGTAGGATTGCCAACCTTCTGGGATTGGCCTAGAGTCCCCAGGAATTGAAGATCAATCTCCAGGATGTTACTGTGCACAACCCTGGAGAAAAATCATTGGGACATTAAACAAAGACAGTTTTTAAAAAAAATGTTCTTTGAACATTTCTGTTTGCCAGGTATAAAAATAGGTGAAAAGGGCTGTTTGGCTGACAGTCGAGCATCATCCAATTGGGTAATGAATCTTTTTGCTTTTCAATTGGAGGAGGAAGACAGTGCATCACAAAGTAGGATGTATTGGCCGACTAATGGCCGGAGCATGGGGGCAAGTGGAGCATGTGGTGAATTCTCCAGAAATATATTTAATCACAGTTGGCAACCCAACCTAAAGTTCTGTTGTCTAAGCTGTGCTGTTGTTGGGGGGTTTTGAGGGCTTGTCAATGCATGTATATGAAGCTAACAGTGACACTATGGACAATACACAGGCAGAATAGTGCCTTACTGAGGAGATGGGGGAGAGAAACCCATGCTTTGACACATCCCCAGTGAAAATTGCTCCTGCTGCTGGAGAGAAGTGGATCTCCCTCGGTCTCAGCGAGACCCACACACTAAGGGAGCTGGTGACCTGAGCCCAGCAAACACTGCTGCACTAGCAGAACCTGGATTTTACTCTCTTACCAATTCATTCTCCTGATTAAATGCTTTGTGTTTTGTTGAGAATGGACTTGCTGATTTAGCGGTTGAGCTTTGGTTTAATCAGGTTGTGGATATGCATTGAACAGGAGTTATTACGCTTGTAGCTGCTTTTGAATCTTATTCCCCCGCTCCTCCCACACTGTTAGCTCATGGGAAATATTTCCAATTAAGTTACATTGCGCAGATGATGCATTTGGTACATTCTCTGTTCTGCGGTTATACTTTGTTGTAAGCATTTGTGGCACCGTGACATTTTGTTGAAAAGAATTCAAGTTGAAGATTAAAGAAATTGTGCAATGCCATAAATTTCCACTTGACACATACTTTTAATGGGATGGTCATTGCAGGCATCAGATTCCCTGCTGCATTCACGCGTCAAGATAGGTTAAGTTACACTCCTCAGTGTAACTTAATGAAAGTAGCTTGTACATGATGCATAATACTATATAAGCTCATATTTATTTGTTCAACTTCCTGGTAGAGTTGAAATCCTGGCAATAAAAGGTGAAGGAACGGACAGCATTGTTAATGTGAAAGATTGGGACCAATGTTTTTTTCCCTCCACTGCTATAGGCTTTGAACCCAAGCTTCCTGCTTTCACACAGGTAGATTCAAGGGGAATATTCTACAAGGAAATAATTCAAAAACAAACATTGGTTAGGCTACATTGGAGTACTGTGCTCACTTTTCGCTTCCATATTTCAAAATGGATGTTGAATCACTGGAGAACATACAAAAAAAAATGATTATACCAGGCCTGAAGGGGTACAACTATAAGGAAAGATTGAGTAGGTTGAGATTCTTTTCTCTAGACCTGATAGTAAGGTAAGGAAATTGGCCATAGTCTATAAAGGCCCAAAAACATCTTTCCATTAGAGCGAGACAATTGGTTATATAGCTTGAAGGACACCACTCCACAAATATGGGGCAAGGCAAGGAGGCAGGCCTCCACAGCTGGTACGGGTATTAAACCCATGCCATTGGTGTCATTCTGCATCATTCTCTAAGCCGTCTAGCCAACAAAGCTAACCGACAAACCACCCCACCCTTCCTAACAGACCTGATGGGAGGTTTTCAAAAGTATGAAGCGGTTTGAATCTGCAGCACAAGTTCACTAGAATGATACCAGGACTAAAAGGCTTCAATTTATGAGGATGGGTTACATAGATGAGGCTTGTATTCCCTTTAATATAGCAGATTAATGGATGATCTATTTGAGTTGGTGGGATAGGTGGTGATGTTATAGTTCACTCAGGGAGTCTTAAGTTGTGGTGGCAACATGTACTTTTACATGCATGTTGCAGTCTGGGGCTATGGATAGTAATGGTCGAAGCTTCAATGTTTGTTCCACCCACATGGCTGACCAGGAAACTCTCCCCTTCTTGCTGCCTGCCATTGGCGTGTATTGGAAGGATTTGCAGGTTGATATTTCAACCTGTTTGGCTGTGTTACAAATGCACCTTCCTTGGCCATCTGGGACTTAAACCCAGAGCTTCTGGCTCAGAGGTAGGGACGCTACCCACTCCGCCACAAATCTCCTGATTAGGTAGCTGGAGAGAAACTATTCCCTATGGTGGGGGGGGGGGAAATCCATAATAATGAGTCATAACCTTAAAATTAGAGTTGGGCTGTTCAGGGTTGCTGTCATACAAAAGGTAGTGGAAATCTGGAATCCTTTTTTCCCTCCCAAAAATGTTGCTGAGGCAGGGAGTTGATTGAAAATTCCAAAACTGCAATTGATAGATTCTTGTTGAGCAAGGATTACAGAACTAAGTCGTGGAGATGGAGTTGAGATTTGGATTAGCCATGACCCAAATGAATGATGGAACAGACTCGAGGGGCTGAATCAGTTGTTCTTGTTTCTGTACGGTAGTTGAAGAATCTTCTGCTAGTGGGGAAGTCCAAAACTCGGCCATTGCTATAATAGTCACAAATGAATTCGGGAAAAAGTTCTTTCACAGGGGAGAGGCAAGGACATGGAACTCACTGCAACATGGAGTAGTTGAGATGCATAATCCAGATGTACTTAAGGGGAAGTGAGGTTAAGTATGAGGGAGAGATATAGACAGTCATATGCACGAGTAGGCCATTCAGCCACTTGAGCCTATGTTCTGCTGATGGGGTGAGATGAAGAAGGTGGAAGGAGGCCTGTAAGGAGCACGAACACTTGTTGTGCAAAGTGGCCTGTTTCTGTGCTTTAAAATTATGTGCTTGTCAGGGGCACCAGTTTCTGCACACATGGTGAAGTTTGCACAAATTTTCCAGTTGTACAGAACCATAAAACACTGCAGCACAGAAAACAGGCCATTCGGCCCTTCTAGTCTGTGCCGAAATATTATTCTGCTAGTCCCATTGACCTGCACCTAGTCCATAACCCTCCAGACCTCTCCCATCCATGTATCTATCTAATTTATTCTTAAAACTTAAGAGTGAGCCCGCATTTACCACGTCAGATGGTAGCTCGTTCCACACTCTCACCACTCTCTGAGTGAAGAAGTTCCCCCTAAACCTTTCCCCTTTCACCCTAAAGCCATGTCCTCTCGTGTTTATTTCTTCTAATCTAAGAGGAAAGAGCCTACTCGCATTTACCCTGTCTATACCCCTCATAATTTTGTAAACTTCTATCATATCTCCCCTCATTCTTCTACGCTCCAAGGAATAAAGTCTTTACCTGTTTAATCTTTCCCTGTAACTCAACTCCTGAAGACCCGGCAACATCCTAATAAATCTTCTCTGCACTCTCTCAATCTTAGTTTGAAATTTGTTTTCGTTCTGACTCTTGATCAATCCCAGCACGTCGGAACAGTATTATCCATGAAACAGATCCTAGGTGGAATTCTTTGAAGTTCAGACCATGATAGAGCAACTCTGCCAGCCATTAAGGCTTCCCTCGTAGCAGGAAAATGATTGCTTGCTGGTCTCTTCACCATGAGGGGTCTGTATGCACTAGGCTAATTTGCACAGGCTACTTAGACTCAAGATTGTTTTTTTTAATTCGTTCACAGGATGTGGGCTTCGCTGGCTGGGCCAGCATTTATTGCCCATCCCTAGTTGCCTGTGAGAAGGTGGGGGTGAGCTGCCTTGTTGAACCACTGCAGTCCATGTGGTGTGGGTACACCCACAGTGCTGTTAGGGAGTTCTAGGATTTTGACCCAGTGACAGTGATGGAACGGCGATATATTTCCAAGTCAGGATAGTGGGTGGCTTGGAGGGGAACTTCCAGGTGGTGGTGCCCCATATGTCTGCTGGTCCCAATCTAGATGGTAGTGATCATGGGTTTGCTTCAGCCGCTTGCATTTCTAAAGCACCTTTAACATAGTAAAATATCCTGAGGCACTTCTCAAGAACACAGAGTCACTATAGAAGATTCAGACAGATGATTAAAAGCTTGGCCAAAGCGGTAGGTTTTGCGGAATGTCTTAAAGGTTGAAATGAGGAGAGCTTTAGGAATGGATTCCCAGAATTTGGGGCCGAGGCACCTGAAAGCAGAGCTGCCAATGGTGAAGCAAAGAAAATTGGCAACATACTATAATCCAGAATTGGAGGAATGCAAAGATCTCAGTGTGTTGTAAGGCTGGAGATGATTGCAGAGATGGGGATGGTTGAGTTACTCCTTGGCCGCTCAGTATGTCTGTAATGCAGTGGAGTTGTGTATAGATACCACTCTGTGTTCAGTGCTTGTGTCTTTACCCATGCTGAAGGCCAGTTGTATTCTGACTGGGAACAGCTAAATGACCCTACACTAGGGATCAAAGCTGGAGTCATTCTGCTCTGTATTAGATGCGAAGGCGATGCCTTTGCTTGCTGCCTTTATTTAAGCTGAATGTGATTTACTGACTTCTCTGTATTAGGATTTGTCTGGTTAAAATTACACAGTTCCATTCATGGTTTCACATTAAGCAGAGAATACCTGTTTGTAATTCAAGGGTGCTAGCACAGTTGTCCGAGTAATTATTCAGAAAGGACAAAGGATTCTTTTATGCCTGCATAATATTTTGGTATGTGTGCTGATTTGAATTTGTGTAAAAATACCAGCAGTATAAGTTTGAAGTAGGGAGATCCTGCACAAATGAGCAGTGGAACTGTACAATCTGTCAGCATTTTAAATGGATGTATCAAGTACAATCTTAAAACTGCATTGTTTTTAAGATTGCTTTTAAACTCTCAAGTTTAGTGTCCGATCCCGGGTGAAGTGGACTGAGATTGAGTCATTGCTACAGTTAGAATTATAGAATATTATAGCACAGGCGGAGGCCATTCGGCCTGTCATGTCTTTGCTGACCCTTTGAAATGCCCTCTGAACAAGGGCAATTAGGGATGGGGCAATACACATTCCAATGAATAAAAAAAACTCTAACCAATGTCATTTAAAAACGATCATTATCACATTGCTGTTTGTGGGAGCTTGCTGTGCACAAAGTGGCTATAGTACAATAGTACAAGAAGTATTTCATTGGCTGTGAAAGGTGTTATATAAATGTAAATTTCATTTTTGATCATACAATGCAGTTGAATTAATGCCCTAATGCAATTAATGATGGGTAATAAATACTGCTGTACCAGTGTTGGCTACCTTCCAAAGAACCCTTACTAGTTTCATACTGGAGTTGCTTTATAACTTTAAAACTAGCCCAGTTGGTAGTACACTCAGCTCAGAGACAAAGTCTCAAGAGAGTTGGAGCCCTACTCCCAAGAAACAAAAAAAGTAATTATTGCATTTATAAAGCACCTTTCGCAACCACCAGATGTCCCACGGTCCTTTACAGCCTTTGAAATACTTTTGAAGTATAGTCACTTGTAATGCAGGAAATGTAGCAGGGTCAATTTGTGCACTGCAAGCTTCTAAAAACAGCAATGAGATAAATAGCAGAGAATCTATTTTTGTTTTACGATTTGACTGTGTAATAAAGATTGGCCAGGACACTGGGGATAAGTCCCATGTCCTCTTCAAAATAGTGCCATTGGAATTATCTTTTACATCCACATGAGGGCAGACCAGGACCCGGTTTAACATCTTATCTGAAAGAAGGCACCTCCAACAGTGTGGCACTTCCTCAGTACTGCACTGAGAGTGTCAACCTTGATACTTGTGCTGAAGACCTGGAGTGGGACTTGAACCTACAACCTTGCGACTCATAGATGACAGTGCTACCCACTGAACCACAGCCAACACTGTTGACAGTGTAATCTGGATGGATAGTTCCACTCATTGTCTAGGGAGTGCTACGCTGCCAAAGGTGCTGTCCTGAAGGTGAGATGTTAAATCAAAGCTTCATGGGATTAACATATTTGGTAACAGAATTAAATTTCTCCCACAACCAGCAACTTGGCAGGTGATAAACTTTTACATTTATACTGTACTGTAGTTTGAAAAGTTCACTGATAAGTATAAATGGCACTGGATTGCTCAGACAAATAGTCTGTGCATAGCCGTGTTTTTATGGGTTATATTTGTACCATAAATATTACCTCATAGCCTTGAATAGAAATGTGATTTCACCACATCCCTTTTGAATAGGTTAATTGGATTTAATCAGAATGCCAGTTTCCTAATAGCAGCTCCTTTTACGTAAATAATGCCTGGATTTGTCTGTCATTAATCTTTCCATTCAGGGGAAAAAGAAACAGCCTGGCAGTGGAGAGCTAAATGAGCTGGTAATAGTGTGGGAATTTACTGGGCTTTAAGCATCAGCTTGGACAATAGAATGGTGATGGATGTAACTGGATAATGTGGTATATCCTGTCTTATAAATTACAGTTTCCATTTAATAGGTGGGTTTCATGTGCCAATTTTCTAATGCCTTAAGGGAATGAAAGTTTTAACTGTGTGGTGAAGGTATAATGCGCAAATGAAAATATAAACCTATTAACCATGTCTGCAATTACTTAGCCCTGAGAGGGTGTAGAAAGGAGCAAGGATTTTTCCTAGGGGGATCAAAAGCATTAAAGAATGAAGAAAGGTTAAGGAATGTGCATTGTTTTCTATGCAAAAGTGGTGTTTTAATTGAAGTATTCAGTATTACAAAGGAAAATGATGAACAATGTTAACAAGTACAATTACCATGGTGCACATGTTTTAAAACAGTACAAGGAACATTGGTGGCCATTTTTCACATGAAGGATACTGGTGCTATTCATGAGATGGATGGTATGAATTGGTTCCTGGGAGAAGTTGGTGTATTTGTAGAAATAAATAAATAAATACTGTAAGGGATTTTTCTGTGGGTGAGAGTTGAATCTAATGGCTGTTTCCTGCCTCTCTTGTGCATGGTAAGCTGTACATGGTATTTTCTAATTCAATATCTGTGCAAAGGTTTTTAACTCTTCGGAATATTTCTGGTATTTTTCTTATTCAGGCAGTCTTCAAATTGAAATGTAGAAAGCTTTCCCATTCTGAAAATTTAGCAGTGTCATCAATAAAACTGACACTTAAGTTTACATTCTTTGTGCTTTCCTCTTTCCTGGAAGGATTGTAGAACTCTTCCCTCCAGAGGATGTTTTACTACCAGAAATGTGCTGTATAACAGCAACTTAGATTTATATGGCACCTTTTAATGTAACGAGATGTCCCAAGGCACTTCACAGGAGCGTTATAAAACAGGATGTGACACCGAGCAACACAAGGAGATATCAGGTCAGATGATCAATAGTTTGGTTAAAGAGGTAGGTCTTAAGGAGTGTCTTGGAGAGAGAGAGAGAGAGAGAGGGAGATGGAGAGGTTTAAGGAGTGAATTCCAGAGCTTGGAGCATAGGCAACTGAAAGCACAGCCACCAATGGAGCAATTGTAAGCAAGGGGCCTGAATTGAAGGAGCACAGATATCTCTTGAGGTTGTGGGGCTGGAAAATATTAGAGGTAAGGAGGGGGAAGGCCATGAAGGCATTTGAAAACAAGGATAAGAATTTTAAGGTCAAGAAAGACATTGCATTGATCGGCAGCCAAAGTAGGTTAACCAAAACATAAACGATAAGGGAACGGGACTTGATGTGAGTTGAGACGCGGGCAACAGAATTTCGGATGTCAAGTTTATGGAGGGTAGAATGTTTGAGACTTGCCAAGAATGCATTGGAATAGTCGGGTCTAGAAGGCATGCATGAAGTTTTCAGCAGCCGATGAGCTGAGACAGGGGCAAAGTCAGGTGATGTTACGGATTTGAAAATAAGTGGTCCTAGTGATGGCCCAAATATGAGATTGGAAGCACATCTCGGGGTCAAATATGACAGACTGATTTACTCTCAGACTGTTGCCAGATAGAGGGATGGAGTCAGGTGCAAGCTGTTGAGCTGAATCTGCTGGGATTAGATTTGGACTCTTGGCATCTTTGAAAGAGCTGTCCAATTAATCCTGCTCCTCTATTTTTCTCCATAATTCCATAGACTTTTTCCCTTCAAGTATTTATTCAATTTCCTGTTGAAAGTTACTATTGAGTTTATTCCACAATCCTTTCTGGCAGCAAGTTCCAGATCACAGCTACTTGCTATATTTAAAAAATACCTCTGGTTCTTTCGTCAACTACCTCAAATCTGTGTCCTCTGGTTACTGATCCCTCTGCCACTGGAAACCGTTTCTCCTTATTTACTCTATCAGACTCAGGCATGATTTAGAACACCTATTAAATCAGCCCTTACCCTTCTCTGCACACTGGGGGTTTCCATTGCGTGGTCTAGTTTAAACTTGATTGCAAATCTGATAAGGGATTTAATAATGCACTAAGAAAAAAGCAAAAAACTGCGGATGCTGGAAATCCAAAACAAAAACAAAAATACCTGGAAAAACTCAGCAGGTCTGGCAGCATCTGCAGAGAGGAACACAGTTAACGTTTCGAATCCGAATGACCCTTCAACAGAACTAAGTAAAAATAGAAGAGAGGTGAAATATAAGCTGGTTTGGGGGGGCGGGAGGGACAAGTAGAGCTGGATAGAGGGCCAGTGATAGTTGGAGATAAGCAAAAGATGTCACAGACAAAAGGACAAAGAGGTGTTGAAGGTTATCATATTATCTATGAAATGTGCTAATTAAGGGTAGAAAGCAGGACAAGCAAGGTATATCCATTACAAGCCTACCGACTCCCTCGACTACAGCTCCTCCCACCCCGCTTCCTGTCAGGACTCCATCCCATTCTCTCAGTTCCTTCGCCTCCGTCGAATCTGTTTTGATGATGCCACTTTCAAAAATAGTTCCTCTGACATGTCTTCCTTCTTCCTTAACCGAGGTTTTCCACCCATGGTGGTTGACAGGGCCCTAAACCGTGTCCAGCCCATCTCCTGCTCATCCGCCCTCACTTCTTCTCCCTCCGAGAAACATGATAGGGTCCCCCTTCTCCTTACTTATCACCCCACCAGCCTCCACATTCAAAGGATCATCCTCCACCATTTCCGCCAACTCCAGCATGATGCCACCACCAACACATCTTCCCTTCACCACCCCCCCCCCGGCAGCATTCCGTAGGGATCGTTCCCTCCAGGACACCCTGGTCCACTCCTCCATCACCTCCTACACCTCAACCCCCTCCCACTTCACCTTCCCATGCAACCGCAGAAGGTTCAACACCTGCCCCTTTACTTCCCTTCTCCTCACCGTCCAAGGGCCCAAACACTCCTTTCTAGTGAAGCAGCATTTCACTTGCACTTCCCTCAATTTAGTATACTGCATTCGCTGCTCCCAATGTGGTTTCCTCTACATTGGAGAGACCAAACGCAAACTGGGTGACCGCTTTGCAGAACACCTTCGGTCTGTCCGCAAGCATTACCCAGACCTCCCTGTCACTTGCCATTTCAACACTCCACCCTGCTCTCATGCCCGCATGTCCGTCCTTGGCTTGCTGCATTGTTCCAGTGAAGCTCAACGCAAACTGGAGGAACAGCACCTCATCTTCCAACTAGGCACTTTACAGCCTAGTTCAACATGTTGAGTTCAACAGTTTTAGTTCATGAACTCTCTCCTCCATCCCCACCCCTTTTCCGATCCCCCCCCCCATTTTTTTTTCCAATAATTTATATAGATTTTTCTTTTTCCACCTATTTCCATTATTTTAGAATGTATTTCCATCCGTTGTTTTATCTCTACCTTTTAGCCTTTTTCAATTCCTTCATCCCACCGCCACTATGGCTATCTGTACCTTGCTTGACAAAAACAAAAATAGCTGGAAAAACTCAGCAGGTCTGGCAGCATCTGCGGAGAGGAATACAGTTAACGTTTCGAGTCCGAATGACCTTCAACAGAACTAAGGAAAAATAGAAGAGAGGTGAAATATAAGCTGGTTTAAGGGGGGGGTTTGGGACAAGTAGAGCTGGATAGAGGGCCAGTGATAGTTGGAGATAGCCAAAAGATGTCATAGACAAAAGGACAAAGAGGTGTTGAAGGTGGTGATATTACCTAAGGAATGTGCTAATTAAGGGTAGAAAGCAGGACAAGCAAGGTACAGATAGCCCTTGTGGGGGTGGAGTGGGGTGAAGGAATCGAAAAACAATGGATGGAAATACATTTAAAAATAATGGAAATAGGTGGGAAAAGAAAAATCTATATAAATTATTGGAAAAAAAGGGGGGATCGGAAAGGGGGTGGGGATGGAGGAGAGAGTTCATGATCTAAAATTGTTGAACTCAATATTTAGTTCAGAAGGCTGTAAAGTGCCTAGTCGGAAGATGAGGTGCTGTTCCTCCAGTTTGCGTTGAGCTTCACTGGAACAATGCAGCAGGCCAAGGACGGACGTTTATTAATGCACAGTAGCCGAGGGATTATGGAATTAAGCTAGCAGAGCCTGATAATGAATTCCAAGCACACCATGGCAAAATATGAAGTTGAAGAGAAGAGGTCTAATAACTTATGACGTGTCACCACAAAAGCTGTCAAATTATCATAAACACCCACTGGTTTACTTTGTCAAGAAAGAAACCAGCCTCCCCTACCCAGTCTTGGTCCATGTGAATCATTACCATAACCAAGTGGTTGTATCCTATAGCACTTGAGAAAGAGTGATATATCCCATGGCTGCTCAATGGATCAAGTCAGAGTGCAATGTGATAAGCAGCACTTTTCCCGAAGGCAGCTACAGCAACCCTAATATCATCCAGGACTTCAATTGATCGGTGCCTGTGTACCAGTGTGCTGTGACTTCAGTGTGTATGATGTGTTACAGCGATTCACCAACCCTATTTCAATATCACCACCCTCTCCTGTGAAACTCTGCTGTCAAAGAGAACAAGAACAGCAAGAGTATGGGAACATCATCAACTTCTGAATGGCCACTTCCTTCACTGGGTCTATAATCCTACAATTCCCTATCTGTAGGAGCACCATCAGCTCATGGACAGCAGCAGTTCAAGGCAAAGGTCCACCACCCCTAGGTGCAACTAGTGATGCTTGCCTGAAACACAGAAGGAGGCCATTTGACCCATCGTGCCTGTGTTGGGAACAAACATCCTGAGAATTTTTGTTTAAATGAATTGCTATTGTCCACACACCTTGTATAAAATGCATCCAACTAAATTGCCTGATTTTAAAATCCTCATCAGAATAATTTCTCATGGATCTTTTAAGGTTTATTCTCTAAGCCGGTCATGCAGTTTAGGTTAATAAGTATATGATATGAGCTGTTCTCTCATCTTCTAGAACTGTACTAATGGGGTTTAAGTCTATTTAAAGGCATGTAAAACTGCTGAACTCTGTATTTTCTGATCTATAAAGGCATGCAGCTATTGGGATTGCTGTTTCATTATTAATCTGCACACCTATTTACTTAGGTAAAGACAAAAAACTTGGACACAGCCTCAGAGGCAATCAACATTCCTCTTAATTTTCAGATACGTGTGAACAAGCCCTGGGAGTTCTGGTTTAGGATTTATTCACCAATGAAGCAACAGTGCCCAGAGCAGCCTTTTCCAAGGTTCCAGGGTTGCATGGGAAAAAGCATTGAGCAGGAAACACAAAGTGTAATTAAAACTGAGCTTTCTGTGTGTGTGGACCTATGAGCTACTTATCAACATGCAAAAGCACTAAATTTGGATGTGTTTTTTGTTTTGGCCAGTAAAAGATACAATAATGATCTTTGATACAATTGATACATCGAGAAATTTGTATTTATGTAACAGCTAATTGGGTACTTTTTGAAATGTCACTGTTGCAATGTTGAAAAAACAGCAGTCAATCTGCACACAGGAAGATCCCACAAACAGCAATGAGATAATTAGCAGAAAATCTGTGTTAATGATGACGGTTGAGGGAGAAATATTGGCCAGGAAGTTACAACATGGAAACGAGCCATGTTGGCATTTACCCTCTACTCCAGCAAGTAGTCCTGATGTTGATCCTGTAAAATAATCAAATTAAGGTCAGTACATTATATCCCACTTAATTTCAAGCAATTAGAAAAACAAATGGTACATTAGCTTCTATTACAAAGAGATTGGAATTGAAGAGTGAAATAAAGAGTCACAATTTGATTATTTTACAGGTTCAACATGAGATTTACTCCTCACCAACTGATGAATGCAGGTATTTATCTGAGGGGGCTTTAGCAAAAGGTGTGTGTACAGTGAAGCTCACCTTTCCAAAATACTCATGTATGATAGCGACCTGCTCTCGTGAAGGTATTCTTTCTCCTGGCCACAAACCCTCACTGGTTTGGCCCTAAATCTTGCTCAATGAACCCTTTCTGTTTTAAAACGACAGCTTGCATTTATATAGCACCCAGAACACTGAAAAATTTCCCAGGCACTTCCCAGGAGCATTATTAAACAATATTTGATTAACATTCAATTGGGGGTAGGTAAAGAAAAACAACCTTCTTTGTCGAGGGAACCTGGAATGAAGGATTGCTCACCATAGAGTAGGGAAGGTTTAAAGGAGATTTAATCGAGGTGTTCAAAATGATGAGGAGGTTTTGGTAGAGGGAATAAGGAGAAATTGTTTCCAATGTCAGGAGAGTCAGTGACCAGAGGACTCAGATTCAAGGTAATTAGAAAAAGAACCAGAGGGGAGAGAATTTTTTTTAAGCAGAAAGTTGTGATCTGGAATATGCTGCCAGAAAGGGCGGTGGAAGCTGATTCAATAATAATTTTCAAAAGGGAATTGGATAACTACATAAAAAGGGAACATTTGCAGTGCTGCGTGGAAAGAGCTGGGTTGTCGTACTAATTGGATAGCTCTTTCAAAGAGCCAGCACAGGCACAATGGTAAGTTTCTATGTTCGTGAAATAACAACCGGATCATTCAGAAGTGAAATCAGGAAGCCTATTTTTCACACTCAGATTTGTGGAAATCTGGAACTCTCTCGTCCCAAAAGGCTGTGGGCACTGGTGGTCAACTCGAACTTTCAAGATTGAGATGGGTGGATTTTGGTAGGGTAAGTGGCGTGGAGTAAAGGCGGGTCAATGGAATGGGGGTGCAGATTAGGCAGGATAATAGAATGTTGGAGCAGGCTTGAGGGGCTGAATGGCCTCCTGTTCCTTGCACTGTGTACCAAGGGAAATTGAAACCAGGAAGGAAAACAAGTCAGACACCAAAAGCTTAATTAGTTTCTGGGATTTTACCCCAGCTGAGGAAAGGAACCAAATTGTTCCACACCCAACCCTGTAGGGTTGTGTTCAACCTGAAATTTGTGTTTGGTGTAGGTGTGACGCTCAACATTGGCAATAGAGCTGTTGCAACTTTAAAAGCATTTATTATGTATTTGGGGGAAGTGGCTTTATTGCATATCAAAGAAAAACAATGTTGAAAAGAAAGAGAAGGCTTGCATTTATATGGAGCTTCTGTGGTCTCAGGATGTTCCACTCCAATGAAGTACTTTTGAGGTTTGGTCATGTTTGTAATGCAGGAAACTATTCTAGGAATACCTGTACTGATAGTATTGAACATGTAGATGGGTGACTTATGCAGTAGCAGTAGTTACGTCATTATTTTTCTCTGATGCTGTTAATCTATTCTGCAACGGACTTTGACTAGTCCTCTCTGTCCTTTCTCCTGGAAGAGAAAACAAAATAAAGCAGCAATGGTGTGGAAAACAGTACCAATTTCTTAAGGTTTACCCCTCCCTCCCACTGGAGATTAATGATGATTAATTCTTTAAAGGTGTTGAGTTTACAGTGAATCAGATGAGCCTCTCCGAACTGATCCTAACATACAGAACCAAAGACGAAGTTGGGATTGGCTCATTAATAAAAATTAGATTGCGGAGCATCTGCAGAATCATGTTATTTGAAGGATTGGTTCAGAGTCTCATGAGAAGAGCAATTATTTGAATAAGTGTTTTTCCTGTTCTGCAGCACATCATTATGACGCATGAAAAATGTTGGCAAAAGAGTAAGGAACTGAATGAAATGTTCCATATGTTAATCTGCTGCTAGGTTTGTCCAGATTCACCTAATTTTCAGCTTCTCAAAGCAGTGAATTCAATGTAAAAACAGAATTACCTGGAAAAACTCAGCAGGTCTGGCGGCATCGGTGGAGAAGAAAAGAGTTGACGTTTCGAGTCCTCATGACCCTTCAACAGAACTTGAGTTCGAGTCCAAGAAAGAGTTGAAATATAAGCTGGTTTAAGGTGTGTGTGTGGTGGGGGGGTGGGGAGGGAGAGAGAGAGAGAGAGCAAAAACCTCTCTCTCTCTCTCTCCCCCCCCACACACCTTAAACCAGCTTATATTTCAACTCTTTCTTGGACTCGAACTCAAGTTCTGTCGAAGGGTCATGAGGACTCAAAACGTCAACTCTTTTCTTCTCCACCGATGCTGCCAGACCTGCTGAGTTTTTCCAGGTAATTCTGTTTTTGTTTTGAATTTCCAGCATCTGCAGTTTTTTTGTTTTTGTCTCAGTGAATTCAATGTGCAACACTTAGAAACCTGCTTGTGTTGGAACATAGGAAACGCCAGACAGAAATCAGCCAAAGTCCATGTCATTCACCTTCCACCATCCTGGAGTTATTGACCAATCATGGTGATCAATTTCCATCAATGGCCAGGATTTTCCGGCCCTGTCGTGGGTGGGACCCACCGCGGCTGAGGCAGTGCCCCGGCCAGAAGTCCATTGACTTGCGGTGGGACTGGAAGATCCCTGTGGCGGGCGAGTACTGAAAATCCCACAGTATGAGTCTATAAAAGACCCAGACATGAGGTGAGGAAAACCCCCAGTGGTGGAGATTTTGGGAACCATAGGTTGAAAGTTAGTTGTTCTTCTCATGCACACTGCACTCACCACACATCCATGTCTCATATTACTCATATAATGGATCCCACAGTGTTATTTTGTTGAAGAAATCTCTCCGGCTTGTGTATGAATGAATCAATACTAACTGCTTTCATGTTCTTTTCAGGATCTCTGTTCCATAGATTGACCACTCAATCATTGAAATATTGTTTCTGCAGATTAACTTTGAAGTAGAAACACAAAATGCTGGAAACACTTAACAGGTCAAGCAACATCTATGGAGAGAGAAAAAGAGTTAAAGCTTCCAGTCAATGACCTTCCATCAGAGGTGTTAGTTTTGAACTTCCCTCCCAGACTGTGGTCTTTATCCTCTGGTTAAACTCGTTATGGTCAACATTATCCAGTCCCTTCATAATCCTAAAAACAGCAATGGTAGCATCATTATAATCTTAAAAACAGCAATAACATCAGCATGCAACCTTCGCTTCTCAAATGAGAACGTCTAATTTGTATATTAGTTTGCCATAACCCATAGATTCATAGAGGTCTACAGCACAGAAAAAGGCCCTTTGGCCCATCAAGTCTGCAACGGTCAAACAAGTACCTAACTATTCTAATCCCACTTTTCAGCACTAGACCTATAGCCCTGTATGCCATGGCATCGCAAGTGCACATCCAAAAACTTCTTAGGTGTTATGAGGGTTTCTGCCTCTACCACCCTTTCAGGCAGTGAGTTCCAGATTCCCACCACCCTCTGGGTGAAAAAATTCCCCCTCATGTCCCCTCTAAACCTCCTGCCCCTTACCTTAAATCTATGGCCCCTGGTTATTGATCCCTCCACCAAGGGGAAAAGTTTCTTCCCTGTCTACCCTATCTATGCCCCTCATAATTTTATACACCTCAATCATGTCCCCCCTCAATCTCCTCTGCTCCAAGGAAAATAACCCCAGTCTATCCAATCTCTCCTCATAACTAAAACTCTCCAGCCCAGGCAACATCCTGGTAAATCTCCTCTGCACTCTCTCTAGTGCAATCACATCCTTCCTATAATGCGGATTCCGGAACTGCACACATTACTCCAGCTGTGGCCTAACCAGTGTTTTATACAGTTCCAGCATAATCTCCCTGCTCTTATATTCTATACCGTGGCTAATAAAGGCAAGTATCCCATATACCTTCTTAACCACCTTATCTACCTGTCCTGCCACCTTAAGGGACCGGTGGACATGTACACCAAGGTCCCTCTGATCCTTGGTACTTCCCAGGGTGCTGCCATTCATCGTGTATTCCCGTGCCTGGTTTGTCCTGCCCAAGTGCATCACCACACACTTATCTGGATTAAATTCCATTTGCCACTAATCAACTCATCTGACCAGCCTATCTATATCCTCCTGTAATCTAAGGCTATCCTCCTCACTATTTACCACCCCACCAATTTTCGTGTCATCCACGAATTTACTGATCAACCCTCCTACATTCAAGTCTAAATCGTTTATATATACCACAAACAGCAAGGCACCCAACACTGATCCCTGTGGAGCCCCACTGGACACAGGCATCCACTCACAAAAACACCCCTCGACCATCACCCTCTGCTTCCTGCCACTCAGCCAATTCTGGATCCAATTTGCCAAATTGTCTTGGATCTCATGGGTTCTTTCCTTCATTATCAGTCTCCTATGCGGGACCTTACCTTGCTGAAGTTCAAGTAGACTATGCATTGCCCTCATCTACATACCTGGTCACCTCTTCAAAAAATTCATTCAAATTGGTCAGACATGACCTCCCCTTAACAAAACCATGTTGACTGTCCTTGATTAATCGCTGCCTTTCCAAGTGTAGATTAATTCTGTCCCTCAGAATTGCTTCCAATAGTTTCCCCACCACCGAGGCTAGACTGACTGGCCTGTAGTTCCCTGGTTTATCCCTTCCTCCCTTCTTGAATAACGGTACCACATTGGCTGTTGTCCAGTCCTCTGGAACCTCTCCTGTGGCCAGAGAGATATTGAAAATTATCACCAGTGCCCCTGCTATCTCCTCTGTTGCCTCCCTCAACAGCCTGGGATCCAATCCCTCCATCCCCTCAATAATCCTATCCTATCAGCAGTATAATATTGGCACATATAGTACACCTGTAACTATCGGTCACACCTAGTGCCACATTCAAATTGCTGTCACAACAATGGTCATTTAAATAGCACATTTCCATGTTGTAAAACACCCTTAGAAGTGTTATCAAAGCAGTTTTGAGTCCCAAAAAAGAGTCATGTTATGCTTGAAGCGTTAACTCTATTTCCCTGTCCACAAATGCTGCTAGATCTGCCGAGTTTTTTAATCACTTTCTGTTTTTATTTCATTTCCACCATCTGCAGTTTTTTGCTTTTATGTCACAAAAACCACATTTGACAGCAAGCCAAGTAAAGAGATATTAGGATAGGGGATCAAACACTTGGTCAAAAAGCTAGGTTTGAGGGACTACCTTAAGGAAGAAAGATCGAGATGGAGAGCTTTAGGGAAAGAATTCCAAAGTTTAGGCCAATGCAGTTGAAGGCATGACTGTGAGTGGTGGAGCCAGGGAAATCAGGGGTGTAGCAGAGGTCAGAATTGGAGCGATGCAGAATGCCAGAGGAGATTACGGAGATACCGTAGGGGGAAGCAAGAATAATGTATAAGCACTCCTTCATACAAAGGAAATCTGAGTGCCAGCCTAGATTATGCGCTCAAGTCTTTGGCAATTAAACCCACAACCTTCCTGATTCAGAGGCAAGAGACAAGAGGAAGTTGACAGCCAACTCCCTCAGATCCACACCCCAGGCTGAAGAATCAAACCCACTGCAAGTGCTGGAGACCATTGGCTGTTCAGCCCCGAAAATCATTTCCTCCAGTACTTTGCTCAATGTTCAGAAAATGGGGGAGGTTTCTGGCAACGAGTATTCCTGTTGCAACATAAAATCTGTGTAGGTTTGCTTGTTTGGTTCACTATTCATCCATCTATCACAGACTATGCATCAGGTGACTCTTTCACTAGAACTGCTCTTACATTTTATTTATGTTCCTTCCTTTATCTTTCCTTTCTTCCCTGTCCTCTCTTTCTCCCCTTCCATCTTTCGGATGATTTGTTAAACCAAGACCCCATCTGCTCGCACCGGTGGTTGTAAAAGATCCCACAGTCATTATTTTGAAACAGAGCAGGGGAGTTTTTGCCTGGTCTCCTGGCCAATAATTACCACACAGGCAATGTAAATAAGAAACTGAGTATCTGGTCCTGATCACATGACTGTGGGAGCTTGCTCTGCATAATTGGCTGATGTGTTTTTTATATTACAGCAGTGATTGTCCTACAAAAGTACTTCAATGGTGTGACGTGCTTTAGGGCATCTTGAAACTGTGAAAGTCATTATAGAAATGCAAGTCTTTAACCTTGTTAAGAAATGATTAGACTTGACTGGGAAGAAAAGGCCCCAGTTGTGTTTATGTGAGATTCTATAACGTTATGATCATTCTTACCTAGACAATCGTTTACTATGAAGTCATTAGTTAATCCTGCCCTTGTTTTCCTCTTTCTTCCATCGTCACTTTCCCCTCTCCCTTCGTCCTTGTTTTATTCTCTCTGCAACTCCTCATGCTCTGTTTCCCCTTTGCTCTCAGTTTTCACTCTCTCCCATTTCCTTCTCTCCACAATGATGTTTTCCTTCCTCCTTTCTCCCTCTTCCCATTTGATTTTCCCTCTGCCCTCTTTGGTTTTCCTTCTCCGCTCCTCGATTTCCCCTCTGCATCCTTCCATTTTCCCTCCCTACCTTCAGTTTCCCACCTCCCCTCCCCGCCTCAGTATCAATTCTCACCCGTTCAGTTTTCCCTCTCCCACTTGTTTTCCCCCTCCCTCCTCGGTTTCCACTTTCCTCCTCAGTTCTCCCCCTCCCCCCTTGCTTTCCCATTCTCCCCTACACCTGCCCCCACCACTTTCCACAGTTTCCCTGCTCATGGGTGGTCCCTGATTCTTGCAACTTTCACATAGAAACATAGAAAATAGGAGCAGGACTGGGTCATTTGACCATTTGAGCCTGCTCCGCCATTCAATATGATCATGGCTGATCCTCTATCTCAACGCCATACTCCCACTCTCTCCCCACACCCCTTAATGCCTTTAGAATCTAGAAATCTATTTATTTCCTTCTTAAATGTATTCAGTGATTTGGCCTCCACAGCCTTTTGTGGTAAAGAATTCCACAGGTTCACCACCCTCTGAGTGAAGAAGTTTCTCCTCATCTAAGTTCTAAATAGTCTACCCCATCATCCCTGCATCCTGTCTGCCCAGCCCTTTCAGAATTTTATACGTTTCAGTGAGATCCCCTCTCATTCTTCTAAACTCCAGTGAATACAGGCCTAGTCGGCCCAATCTCTCCTCAAACGACAATCCTGCCATCCCAGAAATCAGTCTGGTGAACCTTCGCTGTGTTCCCTCTATGGCAAGTATATCCTTTCTTAGGTAAGGAGACCAAAACTGCACACAATACTCCAGGTGAGGTCTCACCAAGTCCCTGTACAGCTGCAGTAAGACATCCTTGCTCCAGTACTCAAGTCCTTTCGAAATGAAGGCCAACATACCATTTGCCTTCTTAGCTGCTTGCTGTACCTGCATGCTTGCTTTCAGCGACTGGTGTACAAGGACATTCAGGTCGCTTTGTACATCAGCATTTCCCGATCTATCACCATTTAAATAATACTCTGCCATTCTGTTTTCCAACCGAAGTGGATAACTTCACACTTACTCACGTTATACTGCATCTGCACTGTGTTTGCCCACTCACTCAACTTGTCTAAACCGCCCTGAAGCCTTTTAACACCCTCCTCACCACTCAAATTCCCACCTAGATTTGTGTTGTCAGCAAACTTGGAAATAATACATTTGGTTCCTTCGTCCAAATCATTGATATATATTGTGAACACCCATTTATTCCTACTCTCTGTTTCCTGCCTGCTAACCAATTCTCAATCCGTGCCAATACATTACCTCCAATCCCATGTGCTTTAATTTTATACACTAACCTCTTATGTGGGGCTATATCAAAAGCTTCCTGAAAATCCAAATACACCACATCCACTGGTTCTCCCTTATCTGTTCTGCTAGTTATGTCCTAAATAAACTCCAGTAGGTTTGTTAATCATGATTTCCCTTTCATAAATCCACAGTGACTTTCTCTCATCCTTTTATAATAGGTTCTAGCATTTTCCATACCACTGATGTTAGGCTAACCGATCTGTAATTCCCTGTTTTCTCCCTCCTTTTTTAAAACAGCGGGGTTACCATTTGTCGTCCTCCAATCTGCCGGGACTGTTCCAGAATCTACAGAATTTACGGAAGATGACAACCAACACATCTGCTATTTCCATATTTCACAAATGAGCCGCTGGCACCAAACCATCACCAAAGAAATGCTCAACAAAAGCCTTAAAGGGTAAAAACATTAACATTAACAGCACCACCACATCACAGGGTCAGAACATCACATAGTGAAATCTCTAGTTGTATACATATAACCCTCGTGCTGCCAGTGTGCTAACTCTGACAGCTGAGATTCACTGTTTAAAGGATTAATAAAACTTGGCTGCACTAGTGTGAATAAAACACCTGAATGGAAGACTTAAAGTTTGCTGCAGGAAAAAAAAATGGTGCAGCTCTTGCAAAACCATTTTGTGTGTTTGATTTGCAAAACAAATCCAGTGAGTAAATACAAGTGACAGCTTCCTGGTGGGGTTAATGTGCTCCTGGCGCATCAGAAAGTTCAACTTTCTAATTTTGCTTCTTGAGAAACTCACACAAGATTGAGATCAAACCCCTCCCCTTTCCCAGCTGGGCCATTTCACTGGCTGGAATGACTCAGCCTCCAAGCTAATTTAACCAGTGAAGATGAAGCACCAACCTCTCCTGTAATTTTCCGTCTCGCGTTTCGGATTGGCTGTACTGTTGCCAAGTGGGAGGTCCGAAGTGTTGATTGGCCAAACTCTCCAGTTCGGCTTTTTCTTTTGTTGGGCTTTAAGGTTGAGCCCGGAAGAACGAGCCAAAGTTGTATTGTGAAGCTGTAAAGGCGAGAGGGAACTCCAAACTAAGGCGCTGCTTCTCCCTAAAGCAATCTTCATGTCCATGTTGACTTGACTCCTCAGGTCACAGCATTGGGTTGAGGGTGAGGTTGGGTGTGGGGTTGGGGATTGTGTGCCAGTCACTGAGGGTATTGGAGGGGCACCTACTGGAGCTAAACTTGCATCAAAGAGGAAGTTCCAAGCCAAAGCAGCCGAAGTGAGGATCCCACTCGAGGAAGGAGCAGCCAACTTTAGGAAGACCCAGCAGGTCAGTGTGGTTCTGGTCAGCTGGGGACGGCGGGGAGCTGAATCTAGGATTTAACCTCTCCGTATTGACTTGGATCTCCCCGAAGAGCCAAGAGCCGCTCCAGATATTACACTGCAGGTAAATGCAGTCCGTGAAGCAGAGGTGACTGCAAGCGGGAAGTTCCGTTTCTGATAACGATCCGGTTGTGTTACTACAAGTACATTATACAGACCTGGACAAGCCCAATGCCGAGGGGAGATCCAGCAAATATTCAGCAGGTCTGACAGCATCTGTGGAAGGGTCCATGCCCAACGCAGAGTGTTTCCAGTATGTGCAGTATTGTTTGCTTTGTATCCCCTTCTTTTGCATCTTGGTTTAGCAGAATGCAACTTGTGGAGACTCTCATGTAATTTAAACCATCTCCCGATATCTCTGGTACTTGGGGTCTCTAATGTGACCAGCCAGCTCTGTGTGAAACATTCATACACAGCTGTGTGAACCCTGTAACTGGGCTGTGAATGAAGAGCACAACATCCGGTTCCTATCGCCTTACCTAAGGACTTATTCTTGCATCCCAATCTTTAACTTTGCCTTTAAAGGCTAACATACAGGAAAAATATTTGCATTTAATCTGTTTACCATGAGAACCGCCGCCACCAGAGGCGAGATTCTCATCACTGAGGCACATGTTTTCATGGGTTTAACTAAAAGTTGTGAGCCTGATTCGAGTGTATTAATACCATGCAATTCCTCATATGTCTACAACAGACTGGAACTGATACCATGATCAGTTATTTCCCCTCCCACAAACCACTGTAACAGACTGGAACTGATACCATGATCAGTTATTACCCCACCCCTCTCCCACAAACCTCTGTAAAGTCACAGCTTTTATCAAAAATTGTAGTTTATACTTGGGTTTTCTCTAGTCCCTGTTTGAAACATTGGGCTGGGTCACATTCAGGTTATGAGAGAGTTTGGGATTGTAGCTCTTTAAAGCTTACCTCTTTGATCAAGCTCTTTACTGACTTGTCTTAGTGACTCCTCATGTGGTTCAAAGTCAGTTCTTGCCTGACTTTTGCTTCTGTAGGTTGCCTTATGATTTCTTGTGTTCTGGGTGCTGTATAAATGTAGGTTGTTGTACAGTAGTAACTGTACAAGGGAAGATAGGTCAACATTTTGGCTCAGAATTCAAACACATGAGAGATGTCCTCTTAATCATACCTTTTACTGACTGTCCTGTGTGCTTCCAGAATTTTCTTCAAAAAAATTCAAATTTCTGGCATTCATAATAACAGGTGGGGGCTATTCAGCCTCTTGAGCCTGTACCCCAATTCAATTAAGTCATGTTCAGTCAGTATATTAACTTTGTCCACCTGTCTCTGCTCTATAACTTCCAATGAAGAGTCATTCAGACCCGAAACGTTAACTCTGTTTCTCCCTCCACAGATGCTGCCAGACCTGCTGAGTTTTTCCATAATTTTCTGTTTTTATTTCACTAAAACAGATTATCCAGTCACTATCGCATTGTGTGTGTGGGATCTTGTTATGCACAAATTGGCTGCTGCCAATCCTAGATTACAGCAGTGACTGCACTTCAAAAATTCTCCATTAGCTGCAATGTGCTTTCTGACATCTTGAAGTTATGAAAGGTGCTATATGAATGCCCCCCCCCCCCCCCCCCCCCTCATTTGATGAATTAGTGTCCTTCCATGTTGAACACCATTTGGAGATGCACTGAGGGTGGCAAGGGCACAGCGTGTACTCTAGGTGGGGTCTTCAATGTCCATCACCAAGAGTGGCTCGGAGGCACCACCACAGACCGACAGTATCAGTAGGAGTGACCACCGCATGGTCCTTGTGGAGACAGAGTCCTGTCTTTACACTGAGGATACTCTTCCGTTGTGTTGAGTGGCAATACCACCATGCTAAATAGGATAGACTTCAAACAGATCTAGCAACTCAAGGCTGGGTATCCATGAGGTGCTGTGGGCTGTCAGCAGCAGCAGCAGAATTGTACTCAATCACAATCCGTAATCTCATGGCCCAGCATATCTGGTGAAGCTATAACACTGGACCACTTGCATGCCAAACAGCATAAGCAGCAAGTGATAGACAGAGGTAAGAAATTCCACAACCTACGGATCAGATCTAAGCTCTGCAGTCCTGCCACATCCAGTCGTGAATGGTGGTGGACAATTAAACAACCCCCTGGAGGAGGAGGCTCCACAAATATCCCCTCCTCAATGATAGAGGAGCCCATAACATCAGTGCTAAAGATAAGGCTGAAGCATTTGCTACAATCTTCAGCCAGAAGTGCCTCCTCTGGAGGTCCCCAGCATCACAGATGCCAGTCTTCAGCCAATTCAATTCACTCCACGTGATATCAAGAAAAGGCTGAAGGCACTGGATACAGCAAAGGCTATGGGTCCTGACAATATTCCGGCAATAGTGCTGAAGACTTGTGCTCCAGAACTTGCTGCACCCCTAGCCAAGCTGTTCCAGTACAGCTACAATACTGGCATCTACCTGGCTATGTGGACTATTGCCCAGGATTGTCCTGTACACAAAAAGCAGGGCAAATCCAACCTGGCCAAAAACTACCCCATCAGTCTACTCTCAATCATCAAAGTAATGGAAGGGGGTCATCAACAGTGCTATCCAGCAACACTTGCTTATCAATAACCTGCTCACTGACACTCAGTTTGGGTTCCACCAGGGCCACTCAGCTCCTGACCTCATTACAGCCTCGGTTCAAACATGAACAAAAGAACTGAACTCCCAAGGTGAGTGACTGACCTGACGTCAAGGCAGCATTTGACCGAGTGTGGCATTGAGGAGTCCTAGCAAATCCTGGAGTCAATAAAAGTCAGGGGGAAAACTCTGCTGGCTGGAGTCATAGCACAAAGGAAGATGGTTGTGGTTGTTGAAGGTCAATCATCTGCATTCCAGGACATCACTGCAGGGGTTCCTCAGGGTTGTGTCCTCGGCCCAACCATCTTCAGCTGCTTCATCAATGACCTTCCTTCCATCATAAGGTCAGAAGTGGAGATTTTGCTGTTTGCTGATGAATGATGTTCCGCATCATTCGTGACTCCTCAGATACTGAAGCAGCCCATATCGAAATGCAGCAAGACCTGGACAACATCCAGGTTTGGGTTGACAAGTGGCAAGTAACATTCATGCCACGCAAGTGCCTGGAAATGACCATCTCCATGCAGGTCAGAGGCTAGGTATCCTATGGCGAATAACTCACCACCTGACTCCTCAAAGCCTGTACATCATCTACAAGGCACAAGCCAGGAGTGTGATAGAATACATTCCACTTGTCTGGATGAATGCAACGACACTCAGGAATCTTGATACCATGACAAAGCAGCCCACTTGATTGGTACCCCTTCCACAAACATTCACGCCCTCCACCACCGATGCACAGTAGCAGCAGTGTGTACCATCTACAAGATGCACTGCAGGAATTCACCAAGGCTCCTTAGAAAGCACCTTCCAAGCCCACAACCACTACCGTCTAGAAGGACCAGGGCAGCAAACAGATGGAACACCACCACCTGGAAGCTCCTCTCCAAGTCACTCACTATCCTGACTTGGAAATATATCGCCATTCTTTCACTGTTGCTGGGTAAAAATCCAGGAACTCCCTCCCTAACAGCACTGTGGGTGTACCTACACCACAGGGACTGCAGCGATTCAAGAAGGCAGCTCACCACTACCTTCTCAAGGGCAACTAGGGGTGGGCAATAAATGCTGGCCCAGCCAGCAAAGCCTACATCCCATGAATGAATTTTTTTTAAAAGTCCTTCCTTGCCCCCAGCGAAGTGAGCAGCAACGTTTTTACAGAGGAATGACAGAGAACAAAATAACTACGCGTCGGAGAGCTTTTTCTCCCAATTGCTCACTGTGCATAGAAAAATGCATCTTGCTATCTAGCTTGTAATTCAAAATGTGTTTTCCCTCTTCCCAAAATGGCTTTGACCCAGTTCTTTGATCAGCATTGTCCCAGCAAGGCTCACCCATACAAATGGTGGTTATTGGATCCCAGGTCAGCATTGCTGCTGAACCTAATCCTGAGGCCATTGGACTCTGGGCTGTTCTCACAAGATTCACTGAGCAGTGAGTGGGATGTGAACCTCCCATAGCCTGGGATTCAGAGGCTGCTTGTGGTGCCTTGCTTCAGTGCTACCCCTTGTAACACAGCACCGAATAAGGATAAGTGCTCTGTGTAGTCCAGTATCATGACCACGTGATGTATTTAATCTGGAGAGTTTGCGTGGTGACTTGTAAATAAGATTTAAAGGGCTGCGCTCTGAGCATATTTGGTATTTGGATATTTCTGATCAGGGATGCAGAAACTGGGCTGGTTATTCTTGTCATGGAGTCGGTTCAGAGGAGAGTTAATTCGTCATTGATGAATCTAATTTAATAGTGAGATTGAGGTATTCGACATCATGAGGGGCTTTATTTAAAAGATTATCAAGAGTAAATTTAAAAGATTATCATGAGGGGCTTTGATTGATTAAGTAAGGAAGAAGCTGTTTCCAGTGGCAGGTGGGTCGCTAACCAGAGGACACAGATTTAAGGTAATTGGCAAGAGAGGGAGATGAGGAAATGGTTCTTCATACAGTGAGTTGGTTGTGATCATGGAATGCGCTGTCTGAAAGGGCAGTTGAAACTGATTCAATAGTAACTTTCAAAATTAAACTGGAGAAATACTTTAACAGGAGAAACTTCCAGGGCTATTGGGAGAGAGTAGGAAGTGGGAATAATTGGATAGCTCTTTCAAAGAGCCAGCACAGGCACAATGGGCTGAATAGTCTCCTACAGTGTTCCTCTGTGATTCTGTCATTCAAGGCTATTGGCCAAATGCTGGTAAATGGGAGTAGGTAGGTAGGTCAGGTGTTTCTCACGTGTCGGTGCAGACGCAATGGGTCGAAGGGCCTCTTCTGCACTGTGATTCTGTGAGTTGCGAGGTTCTGTGTGAGCTTTAACTATCACATTCCATCTGTCTTGTTTCTTTTCAGACAAGTTGTTCTTTGAACTTAGCACCTGAAGTAGGTGAACACAGCACTGGAAATGCTGAGACCTCATGTTGGAGACACTTTGGGGAAACCCTTCTGACATTTGCCTGCCAAAGATAAATCATTGGGTGATAACATTGTGGAACTCCTTGTCCTCTTTGACCACTGATCTGGCACCATTGTCACAGTGATATTGCAGTAGTTGTAAATCCACTGCTTCCCAACCCCTTTCTTTCAGGATGATGCCACTGTGAAGTAGTGTTGTGTGTGGTCACCAGCTGCCAGCTGGACAATGCTGCAGGATAATCATTTTCAACTAACAATGCTTTATTTGGAAAGGCAAATTAAGTGCTGGATTTTTTTTAAAAATGCAAACAGTGAGCTGTAAAAGTAGCAATCATTTCAATCAGGTGTAAGGCAGTGAATCTGAAAAACAAAAAATTATCGTTTCTCTGTTTTCCCCCAAAGAGTCAAGTACTAACTTTGTGGAACGTTATTGGCCATGTAGAGAGTTGGAAGATTTGTAATGAGTCCATGACAGAATGGATGGTGGTGTAGTGGTAATGTCCCTGGACTAGTAATCCAGAGGCCCAGGCTAATGCTCCGGGGGACATGAGTTCGAATCCCAGCATGGCAGCTGGTAGATTTTAAATTCAGTTAATAAAACCTGGATGGTGGAAGGGAATCTGCCAACCATAACTTGGTCTGGAGCATATGTGACTCCACACCCACAGCAATTGTGGTTTTCTCTTGCCAGCAACACTCACATTCATGAAAGGGTAAATAATTTCTTACAGTTTTCAAACCAATTTATTTGTTTTCAAGGGTAATTGAAGTTCACAGGTCAAGTGAACAATACAAAATTAGTATTAATGTAAGAGTCGTTTTTTAAAAAAATCAGATGGGTGGATAACATTGAGATGTAGACTGAGGGAGCTTTGAAGAAAGATTATGTCAATGGCTGCACTCAGGCCACAGTGATGACAAGGGAACAAAGAGTTTATGCTGCAGCAATGTAGATTAAATTGGGAGTCCTGACATAAGGTGACTCCAGCTGGAGTCTTGCTCCTGGGTCAAGCCAGCTTCTAACTCTAGATTTACTCTGGAACAGTTGTTGGTGTGAGGTGAAACCATTTTATGGTGAGTCTATAACAGGAATGCTCAAACTGCAACCCCTAAATACTTTCCAGGGGCTAGGTGTCCAGCAGGTGAGAGTGAAAGAGATGAACACAAGAGGGAGAATAAGAAGGGGGAATAAATGGCAAGCCCCCCACTTTGTAAGAGCTAACGATAGTTAGTGTTAGTCCCACACAAGTATCTGACCAGATATCCCCTTCTAAATACATGCCTGTCTTCCTCTCTCTCTAGGATTAGCCTGGAGTCTCCAAGAACTGAAGATCAAGCTCCAGGACACTGCTGTGTGCAATCCTGGAGAAAAATCATTGGAACATTTAAAAAAAGGGCATTTTTAAAATTTTCATTGAACATTTCTCTTTACCAGATATAAAAAATTGAAAATGGGGGAAAAATGGCTGTTTGGTTTCCAGCCAAACATCATCCAATTGGGTAATGCGTCTTTTTTGCTTTCCAATTGGCGTAGGAAGGCAGTGCATCACAAGGATGGATGTGTTGGCCGACAATAATGGCTTAGGGGCAAGTCATGTGATGAAACTTCCAGGAATACATTTGATCACGTGTGCCAACCCTAATCTTCGCGATGATGGGCATTTCAGCTGCCAGGGCTTTACATCTACTTTCAGCAGGAGGCTAGCTGCTGCTGTGACATTGGAGTGAATTCAATTTGGACCCATGTAGTGAACAAGTGCCACCATAATGCTGCCTGGTCTGCTGGGTGTTTCCTGAATGTTTTGTTCATATTAATAAGAAAATAAGAAATAGGAGCAGCAGTAGGCCATTCGGCCCCTCAAGCCTGCCCCACCATTCAATAAGATCGTGGCTGATCTGTCTCAGGCCTCAACTCCTCTATCGTGCCAGCTCCTCATAGCACTCAGCTCCCTGATATTTCAAAAATCTATCTACCTCATTTAAATACTTTCAGTGTTCTAGCCTCCACAACTCTTGAGGTAGAGAATTCCAGACATTCATTACCCTCTGAGAGAAGAAATTCCTTCACACCTCAGTTTTAAGTGTTTTATTCTGTAACTATGTCCCCTAGTTCAAGAGTACCCCACTGGTGGAAACATTTTCTCAACATCTACCCTGTCAAGCCCCCTCAGAATCTTGTACTTTTCAATAAGATCACCCCTCATTCTTCTAAACTCTAATGAATAAAGGCTTATCCTGTTTAGCCATTCTTGATAAGTCAACCCCTCCATCCCAGGAAACAGCCTAATGAATCTCTTTTGAACAGCCTCCAATACCAGTATATCCTTTCTTAAATACGGGGACCAAAACTGTACACAGTACTCCAGGTGCAGCCTCACCAACACCCTGCACAGTTGTAACAAGACTTCCCTATTTTTAAACTCCAAGCCCCTAGCAATACAGGCCAAAATTCCATTTGCCTTCTTAACTATTTGCTGCACCTGCATGCTAACGTTTTGTGTTTTATGCACTGTTACACTGTTTTGGAGTCTCTCTCCATTTAAATAATAGTCTGCCTTTTGATTCTTCCTACCAAAGTGCATGACCTCACACTTTCCTACATTAAACACCATCTGCCAAGTTTTTGCCCATTCACTCAACTTGTCTATGTTCCCTTGCAGATTCCTTAAGTCCTCATCACAACATGCTCTCCCACCTATTTTTGTATCATCAGAAAATTTGGATACATTACACTCTGCCCCTTCCTTAAAGTCATTAATATAGATAGTAAATGATTGAGGCCCTAGGACTGATCCTTGCGGCACTCCAACCTGAAAAAGACCCATTAATCCCAACTCTGTCTTTCTGTGTGTTAACCAATCCTCAGCCTGTGTAAATTCATCACCTCCAATACTGTGAGCTCCAGTCTTGTGCAATAACATTTTTATGTGGCTCTTATCTCTTATCGATTCTTGTAATCTTGGAGAACTGGTAAGCTTGACTTAAATCTTCCGTCATTTTGCAATAGTATAAATTCCCTGAATGAGAAACTGGGCTGGATTCGCACAGGTCTGTAAAATATTCTCAATATCATTTTCAAGTGAGTACTCGGTAATAAAATTGGAGAGGAAATTCAGATTTTTATGGGAAGTTTTTTTTTAAATTAAAATGGAAATCTGCTTTAGGCAGCTAAAATCTAAATACTGCTATTAGTACTAATTGGGCCAATAGCTGCTTGTATTGATGTGATCAGTGAATTGTTGGGTATGTGCGTCATTAACAGATGATCTTTAACCACATTTAAAAACAGCCCATTGGCATTCACTAGAGATTTGGGGATGGTGGAGTGCACACTAATCCTCTATCTCTGGTTTGGCTGGTCTGCCTCATCACTGTCTACATCAGTGAAATCATCTTCAGATTGCTATTCCAAGTAAATAACTTCTCTTAAACTCTATTAAACCACTCTTTACATTCAGCACTTTCATTTAATGGCAATTATACGGCATTATAATTTAGATGGGGCTGTGGGGAGTCTGTGATTCCTGATCCATTTGAATAGAGATCTTTCATCTCTTTTTAAAAAAAGTGTGAAACGCTTCTGTATAAGTTGTAAAATAAATATGGTGTGAATGCAGATTTCTGAAACTTTAAGAGATGTGAATATTTAGTATGAAAGTCTGGTGCTGATCTTTAAATAGATAAGTCTACTTTGTATGTAAATAGCTTTTCTCTGATGTGTAAACAGGATGTAAAGTCCCAATAGATTACTGGGATTGAATACTTATCACAAAATTGTTTGTCAAGTGAAACATGAGGCAATGTATAAATGAGGCATTGATGAGAGACATGAGATACCTTGGGCAATTTCTGCTGGAGCTGAGATGACTTAAGAGGAGGCTTGTAATTGTGAAGGGGGTGAACAGGGAAAGACTATTTCTGGTTGTGGGATCAATGATGACTTTTCACCAACTAGAACAACTTGCATTTATATTGCACCTCTTAGTGGTAAAATGACCCAAGATGCCTTACTCAAGTGTTTTCAAACAAAATTTGATGCTGACCCACACTAGGAGATATTAAGACAGATGACAGAGATGAGTTTTAAGGAGCATCTTAGAGGAAGGGAAGGAGGTTAAGAGGCTTAGGCAAAAAATTTCACAGTTTAGGACTCGGGCAGCTGAAGGCACAGCTACCGTTGGTGGGGCATTTAAAATCAGGGTGTGTGCAGGAGGCCAGAATTAGAGAAATGCACAGTACTAGGAGGATTGTAGGGCTGGAGGAGGTTAGAGATATGAAGGGGCTGATGCCAAGGAGAGGTTTTAAAAACAACTGAGAATTTCAAATTGAGACATTGGTGGAGTGGGAACCAGTGTAGGTCAACGAGCACAGGGGCTGATGGATGACCAGGGTTTGGTGTGAGTTTGGACACAGACAGCAGAGTTTTGGAGGAGCTAAAGTTTGCGGAGGGCGAGAGGCCGGCTGGGAAGGCATTGGAATTGTTGAGTCCGGTGAGAACAAAGGCATGGATGAGCTGAGGCAGGGTGACAGATGGGTAGTTTTATGGAGGTGGAAGTTGGGCGGTCTTTGTGAAGGAAAGGACATGGAATCGGAAGCTCAGCTAAGGTTTGATTAGAATGTGGAGGTTGTGAACAATCTGGTTCCATCTCAGGGGTCAAGGCAGGAGTTGATGGCTATAACAGTTCAAAACTGTAACTAAGAGGAGGATGGAGTCTCGGAGCATCTTTTATTATACAAGGGGAATTGTTGGAACACAAACATGTTGCCGTAGGGTGTGGTTAAGGGCAGAGACCATTATATCATTCAAAGGAAAAGTGGATAAATGTTTGAAGCAAGGAAAGGCACAAGAATATCGGGAGAGAGTAAGTCACTGAGATTAGTTGGAGGTAGCAAAAAACCAGCCAAATAGGGTGAGCTCAAATGGCTGTCCCCAGTGTACTGTAAACTTCTAAGTAGCTAAGAATAGCTTTGTATGAATAAATTGCTTTTGTTGATGTTGGCTTCAGTAAGTCACATTTTGGAAGGACTTAAAACTCTGCCTTTGTTGGAAATTATGTCAAAGTCTGCACAAGAACAAAAACAGAAACAGAAATACCTGGAAAAACTCAGCAGGTCTGGCAGCATCGGCGGAGGAGAGCACAGTTGACGTTTCGAGTCCTCATGACCCTTCAACATAACAAGTGTGTGTCTGCCTGCCTGGGCCTTGTACGCATTGGATGTTATAAAGGTTCTCGTGAAGCAGGTTCCCCTGAAATACTTACTTAACAGCTGACGCTCCCCGGACGCGTACAAACAACATGGAGTCTTGAAACCTTTTGTGTGTAGAATTGTTAATTTTGGGTAGATTTGTGGAAAAGATCTTGTCCAATATTGAGATCATTGTTTCAAGCTGTTAAAAAAAAAAGAGATCTCAGAGGGTTGTGGGCTGGAGGGAGTTACAGGAATAGGAAAGAGCAAAGCCATGGAAGGATTTGAAAATGAGGGAGAGAATTTTAAAATCAGGGTGTGCCAGAGTAGGAGCCAGTGTACTTTGGCAAATGCAGAAGTGATGGGTGAATAGGATTTGGCCTTGAGTTAGGGAAACTGAAGAGTCACAGAATAGAATCATATATTTCCCATGTAGTGAGAACAGAATTTGATTTATTCACTTACTGTAAAAGAGTTTAGTGCCAGGAACTTTCATGATTGTTTTTGTGATACATGTGTTTTGGGCTAAAATAGCCCATCTCCATTTTGCTACCTTTCATGGGTTGGGGAAGAGGCTGCAGATCAGTTGATGTTTTTGGGATCTTGCTGTGTACAAACTGGCCACTGTGTTTCCTACATCACAGTTGCTACATTTCAAAAGTATTTAATTGACAGTAAGGTGTTTGGAGCATGTGAAGGTTGTGAAAGGTGCTGTATAATTGCAATATCAGTTTTTACATAGCGTTTTGACCAGAATGATTATATTAATCTTGGCTTACTTCCTCTCACTAGAAACACAGGTACAGAAAAAGCATTCTGCCCGAAAAGTCTTCACACCCTAAGTTTCACATCCTCTTCACTGATTGCTTACTGTATTTTAAGATTAGACAACTTTTCAAACTACAGAACTAAGTGACTTTCATAGTTTAAGCAGAGAAATGATGTCTACCCACTACTGGCATGGTAGCGTGGTATTCATATCCCTGGACGAGTAATCTGGAAAATGTGAGTTCAAATCCAACCACAGCAGTTTGAGAATTTGAGTTCATTGAGTCATAGCTTCCTTCTGTGCTACAAAGGCTATTTGGCCCATCAAGTCCATGTTGGCTGACAGTACAGCAATCCAGTCAGTTGCACTCCCCTCCCTCTATCCCTGTAGCTCTGTAAGTTTATTTCTCTCAAGGGTCTTTCCAATTTCTTTTTGAAATCATTGAACATCTCCACTCTCACTGCCTTAGTGGGCAGCGAGTTCCAGGTCATTGCCATTCTCAGTGTAAAATGTTTTTCCTCACATTTCCCCTGCCCCCAGCAACACCCCCCCCCACCCCCACTCACTCCACCCACCTGCCCAAAACCTTAAATCTTTATTCCCCCTAATCCTTCTCCCATCAACTAATTGGGACAGCTTTTCTTTATCTACCTCACCTAAAACTGTCTTAATGTTGTACACCTCGATCAAATCTCCCCTCAAACTCCTTTGCTCCAAGGAGAACAACCCCAGCTTCTCCAACCTAACCGTGTGGCTAAAATCCCCTTGTCACTGGAACCATTTCGGTAAATCTCCTCTACACACTCTCGAGGACCCTCGTATCCTTCCTAAAGTCTGGTGATCTGCACTCTCGTTCACTTTTGTTAAATCTGGATATGAGAAGCTGGTATCATTAAGAGTGGCATGAAGCTATTGGTTTGTTGTAAAAACTTGTTCCTTTGAGAAGGAAAGTTGTTGAACTTATTCGGCCTGACCTTTAGATCATTTCAGAAGCATCCCAGTTTTAGCTGCCCTATGAAGTGCTTGGGTGGTTGTTGCCATTAGGTGCCAGTCTTGCCAGCAACGCCCACCAGCTGAGAATAAACTTAGTTAAAATGATGCAGGTCAGTGAATTGAGTTCCCTGCTGCAGGGTTGAGCCAACCAGAGCCACTTGTGTTATCAACATGGTGACTGATAACTGACTGACTCAGTGTTTGTCTAACACATATCCTGTATGAGCACACTGCGACCTCACTGTGACTCAGTGACTTCATGTGCATGCTCATTATTAATGTTGTCTTGGCTCAGGTGTTGGAGCTATTCTTTTGGCTCAGCCCTTTGGCATGTTTCAGAGTTCTCAGCTCAGTTGCTGTTGCTCCTCCCTCTCCACCAGAACATTGTGACGTTAAATCCAACACCATGGTTTGAGCTTATGGTGCAGGGCACGTACTCAGTGTGACATTCCTGGAGATCTCGTTGTTTTGATGACGAGAATGGATCTTTTAATGTCTTGATTTTAAAACCCTCATTCTTGTTTTCAAATCCTTCCATGGCTTCACCACCCCCACCAACCTCCCCACCCCCCCCCCCCCCATCTTATCCTTGTAACCTCCTCTAGCCCACAGTCCTCAGATCTCTGCGCTGCTCTAAATTCTGGCCTTTTGCGCTTCCCTGATTTTAATTGTTCCACCATTAGCGGTTGTGCCTTCAGCTGCTTGGGCTCTAAGCTCTGGAATTCCTGTCCTACAGCCACCCATCGCTCTATCTCTCTCTCTCTCTCCTCCTTTTAAGATGCTCCTTAACACCCATCTCTTTGACCAAACTTTTGATCACCTGTCCTAATATCTCGATGTGGCTCAGTGTCAGATAACGTTGATGTGACGCGTCTGGGGACATTTCATTACATTAGAGTTGTTTATAAAAATGCAAGTTTCTGTTTTTCTTAAATCAAGCCCTTGTCTGCTTGTTGTGGTTGATAAGTCTAAAACTAATGGGGGAGAGGGTAGCGTTTGTAATCTGGAAGGATGTGGGGCGGGTTGAAGTGTTGTGGGAATAATGTTCAATCAATAATCGTTGATAAGAATGAACCGTATTAGTTAGCAAGTTCCACTGTGGTTTTGCTGACTTTCATGATCCAATGCGTCATTTCTGCTTTAATCACACAGCATAATCACCAGGTGATGCAAAACTCTTAGGCTGCTGAAGGGTGGAATGCATTGTCACAGGGACTGGCTGAGGCAGAAACCATTACGTCTTTTGTAGGGAGAATTGGGTAAATATTTGCAAGAGGGGAATATGCAAGGTGATAGGGAGAGAGAGAACAGGACAGTGGGATTGCATTTGGATTGACAAGCTGGGACAGATGCAATGGGCAGAAAGGCCTCCTTTGCTATCCAATTAGTCCCACATCCCAGCTATTTACCCATAGCTTTGCAATTTTTTACCCCTTAAACATTTATCCAATTCCCTTTTGAAAGTGTAGTAATCTGATAGGTAATATACCTTTAAGACAAATGTTGTAATATAAGGTCACATGATCTTATTGTCCAATAGCAGAGTAGCGCGGGCTACCTCTCTGTGGGAGAGTCTTAAGTTAGTCACTGATGAGTAAAGGTGGAGCTTTATGTTGTGAGCACACAAGTATAGTTGCAGAATTAGTTTGTAAATAAACAGCATGTGTTTATTCTAACAACGGTCTCCAGATGTTCTCTGTACCAACTCGGTCACCCTGAATCAAACGTGCAGCCTGGATCCTTTAGCCCCAACAAAGCAAGAGCACTAGATCCAATAGAAAGTTACTATAGAACCTGCTCCCAGCACCCTTTCAGGCAGCACATTCCACTCTTATTTCCTGTGGGTTTAGCCGAACCCAGACTGCACAAATCTTTCCAGCATACACTGGGCTTGAATTCCCTTGAGTATAGAAAATTTAAGGGGTGATCTGATTGAGGTATTGAAGATGATTAAAGGATTTGATAGGGTAGAGAGAGAAAAACCGTGGTTGAGTGGGGAGGGGGAGGGTGTGGGGGGGGTGGGGGGGGGGGGGGTGGGGGGGGGTGGGGGGGGGGGGGGGGGTGGGGGGGGGTGGGGGGGGGTCCAGAACAAGGGGGAAACAATTTGAAACTAAAGCCAGGCTGTGTCAGGAAGCACTTCTTCATACAAAGGGTAGTGGAAATCTGAAAATCTCTCCCCCAAAAAGCTGTTGGGATTGGAGGTCAATTGATAACTTTAAAACTTAGACTGATAGACTTTTATTGGGTTAGGGTGGGTAAATGGCAAGATATAGATCAGCCAGGATCCAATTGGATGGTGGAAAAGGCTGGAGGGGTTGAATGGCCTCCTCGTTTTCCTATGGGAGTGGTTTTGATCTGTATAAAAGAAGAGTGAGCCTGAATTTTAACTTTGCCTTTCCTGCTCTTTAATTAAATAGGCAAGCATTTTCTGCAAAAACTGAGTCAGCTATTTGAATTTTATAAATCTGACTTTTTAAATTTAAGATTAAATAGAAATTTTGTTGCAAGTCACTTGGTAGCACAGAATTTCAATATCGCTGAAAAGAGAGACATGTTGTTGAAACTTTTCATCTTGCATTCATCAGGACAAGTGCAAGAATGCCAAATTTCAAACAATCATAGAATCACAGCAATTTATACTACAGGAGAAAAGGTGCTGATTGGTTGGCAAGTCAATAATAACTTTCAGAAAGGAATCGGATAAATACCAAAATAGGAAAAAGAGCAGGGGATTGGGACTAATTAGATAGCTCTTTCAATGAGCCGGCAAAAGTACAATGGGCCGAATGGCCTCCTTCTTTGTGATGAATGCTTCTATCATTCTAAGCTCTTGTGATTTGTCCATCCCTATGTGAGGGTTGGGGGAGCGGGTGTGCAGGTGGTCAAGTGATAACTTTAAAATTTAGTCTGATAGATTTTTATTGGGTAGATGGGGCTACCCAAGGTGGATAGATGGTAAGATACAGATCATCCAGCATCCAATTGGATGATGGAAAAGGTTATCAATGGAGAAAGCAATGGGGAACTATAGAATGCCCGAGCTCCCGGGTAATTCAAAAAAGGCTAATGGCTTGAGCATATTCCTTTTGTTTGTGAAGAACGAGTCCCTGTGTATGAACGTATGTTGCTTCTAGCAAGCATAAGTGAGCCACATTACAAGCTCGATTGATAAATTGGTTGTTAGTGTAGCTTTTTATGCACTCAGAAATTTTTGCTTACGGTCTTAACATACGGAGACTATTCAAATGCAGAAACTGTGGGCAATTTAAGTACAATTCGAATCTGGGAATTGTGCAGCACTGAAGGCCATTGTCCCCCCTCGTGCCTGTGCTGGGCTGTTCAAAAGTTCTTTGTTTGTAGTTGTTTGCATTGTGGAATTATTTAACATCAAGAATGAACTTGATACCAGGACAAAAGCAAAAAACTGCAGGTGCTGGAAATCCAAAACAAAAAAAAAAATATCTGGAAAAACTCAGCAGGTCTGGCAGCATCTGCGGAGAGGAACACAGTTAACGTTTTGCGTCTGTATGACTCTTCAACGGAACTAAGTAAAAATAGAAGAGAGGTGAAATATAAGCTGGTTTAAGGGGGGGTGGTGGGACAAGTAGAGCTGGATAGAGGGCCAGTGATAGGTGGAGATAACCAAAAGATGTCACAGACAAAAGGACAAAGAGGTGTTGAAGGTGGTGATATTATCTAAGGAATGTGCTAATTAAGGGTAGAAAACAGGACAAGCAAGGTACAGATAGCCCTAGTGGGGGTGGGGTGGGGTGAAGGAATCAAATAAGACTCAAAGGTAGAGATAAAACAATGGATGGAAATACATTTAAAAATAATGGAAATAGGCGGGGAAAGAAAAATCTATATAAAGTATTGGAAAAAAAGCGGGGGGCGGGGTGGGGGGAATTGGTAAGGGGGTGGGGATAGAGGAGAGAGTTCATGATCTAAAATTGTTGAACTCAGTATTCAGTCCGGAAGGCTGTAAAGTGCCTAGTCGGAAGATGAGGTGCTGTTCCTCCAGTTTGCGTTGAGCTTCACTGGAACAATGTAGCAGGCATTACTCAGACCTCCCTGTCATTTGCCATTTCAACACTCCACCCTGATCTCATGCCCACATGTCCATCCTTGGCCTGCTGCATTGTTCCAGTGAAGCTCAACGCAAACTGGAGGAGCAGCACCTCATCTTCCGAATAGGTACTTTACAGCCTTCCAGACTTAACACTGAGTTCAACAATTTTAGATCATGAACTCTCTCCTTTCGATTTCCTCCCCCACTTTTTTTTCCAATAATTTATATAGATTTTTCTTTTCCCACCTATTTCCATTATTTTTAAATGTATTTCCATCCATTGTTTTATCTCTACCTTTTAGCCTTTTTTGATTCCTTCACCCCACTCCACCCCCACTAGGGCTATCTGTACCTTGCTGGTCCTGCTTTCTACCCTTAATTAGCACATTCCATAGATAATATCACCACCTTTAACACCTCTTTGTCCTTTTGTCTGTGACATCTTTTGGTTATCTCCACCTATCTCCGGCCCTCTATCCAGCTCTATCTGTCCCACCACCCCCCCCTTAAACCAGCTTATATTTCACCTCTCTTCAATTTTTACTTAGTTCTGCTGAAGGGTCATAGGGACTCGAAACGTTAACTGTATCTCTCTCCGCAGATGCTGCCAGACCTGCTGAGTTTTTCCAGGCATTTTTGTTGTTGATACTAGGACAGATGGACCCAAAGCTTGGTCAAAGGGGTAGGTTTGAAAGAGATTTCTAAAGGAGGAAAGAGAGATTTACGGAGGAAATTCGACAACTTAGGGGCCAGGCAGCTGAAAGCATGATTGCCAATGGCAAAATCAATTAAAATGGGGAATGCAGAGATCATGGAGGGTGGTGGGGCTGGAGGGGTTACTTCACTGTGAAGTGTGGTAATTTGCTGTAGAGCTGGGGTGTTAGTTTGAGTACAAAAACAGAATTACCTGGAAAAACTCAGCAGGTCTGGCAGCATCGGCGGAGAAGAAAAGAGTTGACATTTTGAGTCCTCATGACCCTTTGACAGAACTTGAGTTCAAGTCCAAGAAAGAGTTGAAATATAAGCTGGTTTAAGGTGTGTTGGGGGGCCAGAGAGAGAGAGAGAGAGAGAGAGAAGTGGAGGGGGGGGTGTGGTTGTAGGGACAAACAAGCAGTGATAGAAGCAGATCATCAAGTTAGTTTGAGTGCCTGGCTCTTCATTACTATAGCTGGAATATCAGTACCCATAGTATTTGCCCTGTTCAGAGGATTCGGATGATTCACACACGTGTACCCATGTGACAGTGTGCCTAATGCATTTAGCTTCAGTAGAGAAACACGAGAGAAAAGTCCCAGTCCCAGGGTCTAAAATTAGCTGAACTATTCTGGACTCTCAGTAATGTTGAAAGGAACCAGTTGCTTCTCTACTGGTCACTGAATATAGAAACCTCCCTGATGGAGGTTGGGAAGAAGAGGATGGATAGACTGCACAAGGGTGAGGAGGGGTGGCAAAAAGCTTGGTTGAAGAGAGCAGTTTTCAGGTAGCTGAGGTTATTGAAACGCCAAAGTCCAGCCTAGCTCTGTCATAATGACATCAGCTTCTGTTGTTGTATAAATATATAAATAAGCAATATGAAGTCATAATTTCATGAAGGTTTTTAAAGGATGTATGAGTTTGCTTTATAGGGGTTCATTGTTTCTCAATTAGGAAGGTCATTTCTGCTATTCAGTTCTATTGCAGGCTGTACAATTAAATATCAGACATTTGATTAATCCAGCATCATCCCTTTCTCATCACACGAGGCAAATTTCTATGTCCTAGTGTTTTATGTTGCACAACGCCCAGAGATTTAGAACCCAATCTGACTAAACTCTTCAAACAAAATTGTAAATCACACACTTCTCGATCCCGCAGTTAAAAATTTTGATCACCACACAATTATTTACAGATTATTGCTGTTTATCTTTCAAGTTTCTGTCAAACTGATCCGATCCCAGTTTGGCTGGTGCTCTCTAACGTTTGAAATATGGAAAGTGTGACGATTGTCCTGCATTTTTTTAAAGTCAAATACTGAAGCAGTTCTGAGATGCAGTGCAAGTCTCTAAGTGATGAGGTCGTATTGTGTTTGAGCTTGGGTGGAGTTTCCTAGGTTGGGCTGGTGTACAGAATGGTTGGCAAAACTGTGTGGTTCTTCATTTTAAAAAGGTGAAGTCACTGCAGATATTCAGCCAATTTTTTTTTTTCTCTCTCTGTTTGCCATTTAATCCTGTCTCGTGCCCACTGAGCACTGTAGCCCGATGTTGCAGGTTTTGTAATGGCATAGGTTTTCTCTGGTTGGTGGGTGGGGGGGGGGGGCGGCGGGTATATTTTTGGATTGGTACAAGTGGGGAAATTGTGGGCCTGTCCAAGAGTTACAAAGACCTGAAGTAATGATCCAGGCTAAGTGCAACGTGAGAAAGAAACATTGTCACTCCCAGAGCATCATTCACCACCTCAAGACATCCCAAAACACTTTTTCACTAATCCTAAGAAATGTACAATCATGGCGGCTGAGGGATAAAATTTGGCCAGGATACCAGAGAGAACTCCCCTAGTTTTTTTCGAAATAATACCATGAGAACTTTAACATCCCCTGAAAGGGCAGACAGTTCAACATCTTTTAAAAACGTAGAGAATAGGAGCAGGAGTAGGTCATTCGGCCCTTTGAGCCTGCTCCGCCATTCAATATGATCATGGCTGATCCTCTATCTCAACGCCATACTCCCATGCTCTCCATATACCCCTTGATGCCATTAGAGCCTAGAAATCTATCTATTTCCTCCTTAAATATATTCAGTGACCTGGCCTCCACAGCCTCTGTGGTTGAGAATTCCACATGTTGACCACCTTCTGAGTGAAGAAGTTTCTCCTCATCTCAGTCCTAAATGGCCTACCCTGTATCCTGAGACTGTGACCCCTTGTGCTAGACCCCCCCAGCCAGAGGAAACATCATCCCTGCATCCAGTCTGTCCAGTCCTGTCAGAATTTTATACGTTTCAATCAGATCCCCTCTCATTCTTCTAAACTCCAGTGAATACAGGCCTAGTCGACCCAATCCCCCCTCATATGACAATCCTGCCATCCCAGGAATCAGTCTGAAAGATGACACCTCTGACAGTGCAGCACTCTTTCAGTACTGGCATTTGGAAAAGGATCGAGAATGAGAGAGCACAGATTTAAAATGATTTGCGAAAGAAGCAATTGCGATGTGAGAAAAAATATTTTCACACAGCAAGTGGTTCAGGTCTAGACTGTACAGCCTGGAAGTGTGGTGGAGGCAGGTTCAATCGAGGCATTCAAGAGGGATTAGATGATTGTTTTGATTTAAATAATGTGCATGGTTATGAGGAAAAGGCAGGAGAATGGCACTGAGTCATAATCCTCATCCGGAGAGCTGGTGCAGGCAGGATGGGTCGAATAGTCTCCTTCTGCACTGTAATAATTCTGTGATTGAGTGTCAATTTAGATTCTGTACCGTTGCCTCTGAAGTGGGGCTTGAACCTGTGTCGGTCTGAGTCAAGAGGCAACAATGCTAGCCACAGTTGAGGAAAAGGTGTCTCTCCGCAGGTGGTTCTGATGCATTTTTAAGATCCCAATACTAACATATCTTAGTCACAACAGGTGTTCAAAACTTTGACGCTAATGACTGTAGGCAGGCAACCTGTTATCCAGAGAGCTGGAGGCGTGAAGTTAACTAACCCGGTCACCCACAAAGTGTCCCTGTGCCCTCCAGAGGGTCTCCCTGATGGTTGAACAAATGCTGTGACTGTACTGTCTGTACAATGTGAACACTGACTCTCTAGTTGCGGTATGCGGCTTGGTTAGCTCAGTTGGCCAGAAGGCTAGAGTATGGTGCAGACTGACGCCAATGGTGTGGGCTCGGTCCCCACACAGGATGTGGTAGTTGAGGAAGCTTGCCTCCTTGCATCATGTTCGCTGCAGAGCGGTGATCCTCAAGCTATGCAACCAGCTGTCTGATGCCTTTGGCCCCTTGTGAACGATGGCTAATTACCAGCTAGTTGCCATGTAAATGCACCTTTTAAATCACAAGAGCAGCCACATCCAAATAGTACTTCGGTATCTGTGAAGCATATTGGGGCTGTGCTGAGTGTCTGAAAGGCACCTGTATGACTGCTAAATCTTTAAGAAATTATGGAACTCTTTACAAACTTGCACAATGTATTGTGCCAGCATCAATCTTTCATCACCAGCAAACTTTAATCAGAAGGCATCTGTTTCCTGTTTTTTAATTTGTCCAGAGGCTGTCAGCAAATTCAGTTATGTTGTTGTAATCTAGCACGTCAATTGCAATTGGGGCTTTTCTCTCTGGTACGTTGGAAACGAGCCGGCTAAAGAATACAGTAGCAAAACATTTATGGTAATATTACCAGGAATTGAACTAACGTTTATTTGAAGCACTGTTGGCTGCGACTCAGAGTAGCATTCTCAGGTCCGTCTAGAAAGTTGTTGCTTCAAGTCTCACCCTAGAGACTTGAGCACAAAAACCTAGGCTGACACTCACAATGCAGTCCTGAGAGGTGGGGTGTGGGGGGGGACCGCACTGTCGGGCGGGTGGCCCTGAGGGGAGGGGGGCACCGCACTGTCGGGGGGGCTGTCTTCCAGATGAGGTGTCTTCTCTGACTGTAAATGATCCCATGGCCACTATTTTGAAGAGCCTGTGTGGGAGCTTGCTGTGCATAAATTAGCTGCTGTGTTTCCCACATTGCAGCAGCAACCACGTTTCAAAAGTGTTCCATTCGCTGTAAAGCGCTTTGAGATGTTCTGTAATATATTTTACAGCCACAGGACTGAAAGTCTTTGTTTAAGAGTCAGTGAGGTTTGTGGAGTCTCAGATAAAAACAACAGGTTTCCTTCCCTAAAGGAACCACTAGGATTTTTACAAAAATCAAACTGCTCCATGGTCACTTTTACTGAGAGCAGCTTTTTATTTCCAATTGTTCTTTGAACTGAATTCTCATGCTGGAATTTAAACTCACGTTCTCTGAAATATTAATCCAGGCCGGTGGATTTCTGGATCAGGAACATTAAAACTACAATATTGTACCCCTGTCATGTTGCATAAGTAAAAGGATTTAACTTTCAGGAACACTTAAGGTGTAACTAGGTGTAAACAGGAAGCGACTTGAGTTTGTTTTGCTGCTAATCTTGAAGAGCATTGAGAAAGTGCTAACGTTAACACTTTTGCTTATGGAGGCTCGAAGAGGCCGGTTAGATTATATAAAATTGAAAAATATGTTTGGGGCATTTTTGAGGGAAAAATATTTGAATATGTTCTCAGTTTTTATTGGTATGACTTCCAGGTTCTAATTATTCTAATGGTTCTCGTGTTTAAATTGTTAAGCTACTTGCCTGTCTATAGAGCAGCTCGCATTTATATAGAATAAAAACAGAAAGTGCTGGGAAGACTCAGCAGGTTCTGGCAGCATATGTGGAGAGAGAGAGAGAGAGACAAAATTAACATTTTGAGCCCAATGTGACTTTTTCAGAGCTTGCATTTATACAGTGTTTTTTACCTTCCTGTGATGTCTTGGGATGGTAATCAGGCAAAAGAAACTGACACCGAGCCAATGACGAAGATGTTAGGAGGTTAAAAGCTGTTTAGACAAGTAGAACAGAAGTGGCTTGAAGGAGGAGAGAGAGGTAGGAGGGCAGAATGGGTTAGGAGTGAATTCTATAAGGAAAGGCAGCTGAAGATTGCTAATGATGGAGCGAAGAGCGTCCCTGATTTTCAAAAGGTTGTGGAGATTACAGGAGGTGGGGAATGGTGAGGCTGTGGAAGGACTTGAAAACGAGGGTGAGAATTTTTAAACTGCTACTTTGCTGGACCAGGAGCCACTGTAGATTGACAAGCATAGGGGTAAAGGTTGAATGGGACTTGGTGCGAGTTAGGATGTGGGCAGCATAGATTTGGAAGAGCTGAAGTTTATGGAATGTGCAAAGTGGTAATCCAGCCAGAAAAGTGTTGGAAGAGTCAGAGGTGCAAGATACTGAAATCTGACCTGGATCCTTAACATCTTGCAATTGTTAAAAAAATATCCATTCATGGGATGTGGGCGTCGCTGGCTAGGCCAGCATTCATTGCCCATCCCTAATTGCCCCTTGAGAAGATGGTGATGAGCTGCATTCTTGAACCGCTGCAGTCCATGTGCTGTTAGGGAGGGAGTTCCAGGATTTTGACCCAGCGACAGTGAATGGGCACAATCGTCGGTGAATCTGGTTCGGTGAAGAAATGGATGGAGGTGGTCAGAACCCAAGTAGAATAAGTAAAACCGTGGAGAATTTACTGTGGCCATTGGATTGTAAAGTGCGTTTGTGTGGGGAAGAAACCATTGTCCATCTCTGAACGAGGGCAGCAAGTAGGAAGATTAAAAAGATGTTACATTTAAATTAAAAACAAAAAATGCTGGAAATACCCCTATGCTTGCCAACCTACAGTGGCTCCTGGTCCAGCAAAGTAGCAGTTTAAAAATTCTCATCCTTGTTTTCAAATCCTTCCGCGGCCTCACTGTTCCCCACCTCCTGTAATCTCCACGACCTTCTGAGGCGTCTGCACTCCTCTATGTCTGGCCTTTTGAAAATCAGGGACACTCATCGCCCCACCATTGGTGGTCACATCTTCAGCTGCCTTTCCTTATAGAATTCACTCCTAACCCATTCTGCCCTCCTACCTCTCTCTCCTCCTTTAAGATATTCCTGTTCTGTTTGTCTCAACAGCTTTTAACCTCCTAACACCTTTGTTAGAGACAGAAACCGAGTTAACGGTTCAGATTGATAACCTTTCTTCAGAACTCTTGTTCTGACTCACAGCTTTTGTTATGTTTAAACGTCCATATTTGTAGATATGAACAGTATAGTTTAGCTTGGTTGGAAGCACACTTGAGTCAGATGGTTCTGGTTGAGCACACAGGAAAAGAAAGACTATGGCACTTTTCATGACTTCAGGCCTTCCCAAAGTGTTTTTTTCAAAAAACTCAGTGACCACACTTCAAAAGTGCTTCATTGGTTGTAAAGCACTTTGAGATGTCGTCTGGTTGTGAAAGGCACTATTCAAATTCACTGTGTAAATTCAAGTTTTTCTTTTCTAAAAGTGCTTTACAGCCAATGAAGTACTTTTGAAGTAAAGTTACTGTTGTAATACAGAAAACACAGTTGCCAATTTCAACTCAGCAAGCTCCCACAAACAGCAATTTGATAATGACCAGGTAATCTAGTTTAGTGATATTTTTGAGGGTCACATATTGCGCAGGACATTGGGGTAGAATGCCCTGTCCTTCGAGATAGTACCATGGGATTTCTACACCTGAGAGGTCAGTATAGAACTGTCTCAGTGCACCATTAGGAGCGTCAATCTAGGTGACCAATGAAAGAATTAATTAAAATTCACTTTTTTGTTTTACAAATGCAAAATACTGCAGATGTTGGAAACCTGAAATTAAAACACAAATTGGCAGAAACACTCAGGAGGTCAGGCAGCATCTGTGGGGAGAGAAACCAAGTTGATGTTTCCAGTCAATGATCTTTCATCAGAATAGGAAGATGTTGCAGATGAATGGCTGTCTTTTAACAGTTCTGGGAGAATTAGAGAGTGATTTTAAAACTTGAAGCTCCACAATTTGATGAGGAAATTGTGATGATGGTCTTAATTCTGCAGCATTTTAAAAAAAGTCATTAGTTGATGAAGGAAAGGAACATTTTGCAGGGCTATGGGGAAGAGTAGGAGGAGTGGGACTAATTGAATAGCTTTTTCAAAGAGCCAGCACAGGCTCAATGGGCCAAATGGACTCCTGTGCTGTTGTGTCTTAATGCCACCTAAGGGCCCTGATTCAACTGGAACTTAGTCAAGAAGAATCAATCACACGTGATCCATCACATAGTGTCAGTAAGGTTTTAGAGACATACAGCTTCTATGATTTAGTATGAAGCTGACACTGTTTTGCTGCTTTTTAAAAAAATAAAGTTAAGCACAGTAAATAGATGCTTTGGGAGAAGAGTCATTGAGCCTTTTAAAACAGGACCTTTCATTTGTTTTGTGCTTTATTTCAGGACATCCTAGGATATTTTAATTTCCTTTGGAACGCAGACAGTGCAGCTATGCTGCCATTCTGTGCAAACTAAGATCCCATAGACAACGAGGAGATGAATGTCCAGTTAATCTGTGTAGATTGGGGGAAGAAGGTTGACCAGGAGAACTCTCCTACTCTTTGGATGTTGTTGCCTGTCCACCTGAACAGGCAGTGGGCCCTCTATTCATTGTCTCATCTGAAATGCAGGACCTCCGCCAGTGCAGAACTCCCTCGGTATTGCGCTGAAGTGTTGGCCTGAGTTGTGGGCAGAGATAAGTATATGTATATGTGTGTGATATATATATATAGTTTCTCTTTACTCCTCTGACAGGTTACCATGGCGATGATTGGTGGCTCTGCAGCATCCTTCCCAATCACTAATCACACAAGGGAGAGAGTAACTGTGGCTAAGCTGACGCTGGAAAATTTCTACAGTAATCTGATCGCACAGCATGAAGAGAGAGAAATGAGGTAACATTAGGAGACCACTTGGCCTCTCTCACCTGTTCCACCATTCAATAAGATCATTGTTGACCGGCACAGTGACCCCCATTCACCTGTCTCCGCACCATATCCCCCTTGATACCTTTTACCGAACAAAAATCTATCAATTGGGTCTTGAGCTCTTTTGCGAGAAAAGAGTTCCAGTTTTCCACTGCCTTTTGTGTAGAAAATGATTCTTGAAATCACTCCAAAACAGTCTGGCTCTAATTTTATGATTATATCCCCTCATTTTGGATTCCTCACCAGACAAAATAGTTACCCCTTATATGTGGTATCAAATGAAACAGTCACTTGGTAGTACAGAACCTGAATCTTACTGAAAAGACAGACATGTTGCTGAAGCTTTTTGTCTTGCACTCATCAGGACAAACACAAGAATGCCAAATTTCAAACAATCGCAACAATTTATACTCCATGTCAATGCCTCAGGCAATCGGAGCCTACTTGCTAACCAATCAGCACCCTTTCTCTCCTGTAGTATAAATTGTTGTGATTGTTTGAAATTTCGCATTCTTGCATCTGTGTAAGATGAAAAACTTTGGCAGCATGTCTCTCTTTTCAACAATATCCTACCAAATGTTTTTTTCATTTAAAACATCTATTTCTGCCCTATGTTATTGTCTATTCTCTAGTTTGAAAAATTTATCCCTCCCTATTTCCCCCACCTGAGATATTGGACACGTGGGGTAGACTTGTGTCACGCGTGCTTGATGTTTTTAATTTAAGTCCAGTGGCCAGAGTTGAAAGTGGAAACCTGAGGATGGGTAAACAGCCTGGAGTCACTGCACCAACTTTTACTGAATCAGTGTGGCCTCCACCATATGCAGAAACTCATCACCATGTTTTAGCAACTCCAATTCAACCTAAGAAACACATACCTGTTTGTAGGGTTTCTATTTGCCTCAGAGTCTGCACCCGCTCCTAGGAACAGGAGACGTTTATTTAGCCTCTCGAGCCATACTTTGTCATTCAATTGGGTCAGTACGTGAACTCCATTTACCTGTTTGATCCATAATTTTTGATACCTTTGCCCAACAAAAATTAAGCTCAAATCTTGAAGACTCCACCTGGAGTTCCAGCTTTCCATTATCCTTCCCGATTTCCCTCCTCAATGGCCCCACTCTAATTTGATGCCCCCTTGTTCTTGATTTCCCTCACCAGACAAAATAGTTTCTTCGTGTGGAATCCTTCTAATCTCTACAGGGTCGTATTCCACTTGCCCCAGCGAAGGCTGAAAGGTCCCCTGCCCCCAATGCTATGTGTGTGTGTGTGCGCGTGTCTTCTTAGGAACAGGAGGATACCATTCAGGCTGTCGAGCCTGCTCCGCCATTCAATACTTCAGTGCCTTATACCCACACTATCCCCATAACCCTTTATGTTTTTGGTAATCTGAAACTTATCAATCTTTGCCTTAAACATTCTCAATGACTGAGCTTCCATGACCCTCTGGAGTAGACACTTCCAAAGATTCACAGCCCTCTGAGTGAGGAAATGCCTCCTCATTTCGGCCCGAAGTGGCTTCCCCCTTATTGTGAAATTGTGCCCCCTGCTTCTAGACACCCCAGCCAGGGGAATCATCTTACCTGCATCTACCCTGTCTATCCCTTTAAGCATTTTGTAGGTTTCAATGAGATCACCTCTCATTCTCCGAAATTCTAGAGAATGCAGGCCCAGTTTCCCCAGTCTCTCTTCATAAGACAGTTCCGCTATCCCCGGAACAAGCCTGGTGAACCTTTACTGCACCTCCTCTAAGGCAATAACATCCTTTCTGAGGTAAGAAGACCAGAATGCACACAGTACTCCAGGTGTGGTCTAACCAAGCTTCTATACAAATGATGTAAGACTTCTCTACTCCTGTACTCAAATCCTCTTGTGATAAAGGCCAACATTCCATTAGACTTCCTAATTCCCTACTGCACCTACATGTTAGCTTTCAGTGACTTATGGACAAGGACACCCAGGTCCCTTTGTACATCTATGCTTTCTAATCTCTTACCATTTAGGAAATACTCTACACATCTGTTCCTTCTACCAAAATGGATAACCCCTCATTTTTCCACATTTTATTCCATTTGCCATGTTCTTGCCCCCTCACTAAGTCTGCCCAAATCCTCTTGTAGCCGCTTTACATCTCCCTCACAACACACATTCCCGTCTAGCTTTGTATCATCCGCAAACTTGGAAATATTACGTTTGATCCCCACATCCAAATAATTGATATATATTGTGAACAGCTGGGGCCCACGTATTGATCCTTGTGGTACCCCACTAGTCACAGCTTGCCAAAGCGAGAATGACCTGTTTATTCCTGCTCTCTGTTTTCTGCCTGTTAGCCAATCCTTAATCCATGCCAGTATATTACCTCCTGTCCCATGTGCTTTTATTTTGCTAATCAACCTCCTGTGGGGGACTTTATCAAAACCCTTCTGAAAATCCAAGTGTACTATGCCCATCAGCTCTCCGTTATCAATTTTGTTAGTAATATTCTTAAAAAAACTCCAATTTTGTCAAACGTGATTTTCCATTTGCAAATCCATGCTGACAATACCCAATCAGATCATGATTATCCAATATCCACTTATCACATTTTTTATATTAGATTCTAGCATTTCCCCTACTATTGATGTATGGCTAACAGACCTGTAGTTCCTTGTTTTCTCTCTGCCTCCCTTCTGAAATAGTGGGGTGATATTTGCTACCTTCCAAACTTCAGGGACCATTTCAGAATCTAGAATTTTGGAAAATGATCACCAATGCATCCACTTTCTTTCAACACTCTGGGATGCAGACTATCAGGCCCTGGGGATCCAGCAACCTTCAGACCCATCGATCTCTCCAATACAGCCTTCTTTCTTATTCTAATTTCCTTCAACTCCACATCCTCCCTAGTCCCGTGGATCTCTAAATCTGGGAGATTTCCTGTATCTTCCTCAGTGAAAACAGACACAAAGTAATCATTTAGCTTTTCTGCTATTTCTCAATTCCCCATAATTAATTCTCCTGGCTCTGCCTGAAATGGACCCACATTTGTCTTAGCTAAACATTTCCTTTTTACACACCTATAGAAGCTTTTACAGTCTGTTTTTATGTTTTTTGCTAGGTTGCATTCAAATTCTGTTTTCCCTTTACCAGTTTCTTGATCTTCCTTGGCTGTATTCTTAAATCCTTCCAATCCTCAGGTTTACTACTACTCTGGCAACTTTATAAGTCTTTTAATTTTATACAATCCTTAACTTCCTTTGTCAGCCACGGTTGACTGACATTTTTGGGAGAATGTATAGGGGCTGTAAGCTATGTAATAGTTGTTTGAAGACTATCCATTGCCTATGTACAGTCACACCTTTTATTGTATTTTCCCAATCCACCTCAGCCAATTTGTCCCTCGTGCCTTCATAATTTCCTTTATTCAACTTTAACACCCTTGCTTCAGAGTGAACAGCTTTACTTTCAAACATAATGTACACTCATCCCTAAAGGTTCTTTTACCACAAGGTTATTAATTAGCCCTTTTTCATTACATAATACTAGATCTAAAATAGCCAGTTCTCTAGTCGGCTCCTCAACACACTGCTCTGGAAAAGCATCCCTAACGCACTCCAGAAACTCGTCTTCCACAGCATTATTGGCAACTCCAACCAATGTCTGCTGCCCTTTGCTGTTTCTTAGCTCCATCCAAACAGATTCCACACATTGTCCTTCTGATCTGAGATCCTCCCTTACTAATGCACTGATCCCATCCCTTATTATCAGCGCAACTCCACCTCCTTTCCCTCCATGTCTGTCCTTCCTAAATGTCGAATATCCTTGAATATTCAGCTCCCAGTCTAGGTCACCATGCAGCCATGTTTCCGTAATGCCAATTATATCACACCCATTTACCTCTATTTGTGCCTTTAGATTATCTACCTTACCTGAACGTGCACAGCATGCCCAATACAGTGCCCTTAACTTTGTCTTTTTGACATCACTCCACATTCGAAGCATACTCAATGCTCTACTTTGTTTCTCCTGCCTCCTGGCCTCACTACTACTTCCTGTTGTCAACTTTACTTTCTTCCAACGTGGGCCACCCCTCAGGTTCCCACCCCCCGACAGGCTAGTTTAAACCCACCCCAACAGCTCTAGCAAATCTCCCTGCAAGTATATCAGTCCCAGTCCTGTTAGGATGTTACCTGTCCAGCTTGTACAAGTCCCACCTGCCCCAGAACTGGTCCCAATGCCTCCGAAATTTGAAACCCTGCCTCCTACACCAGTTCTCCAGCCACATATTTAATCGATCAATCTGCCTATTCCTAATCAAGCAATCTACCTATTCCTATGCTCACTAGCATGTGGCACTGGGAGTAATCCTGAGATTTGTGCTCCTGAGGTTCTGCTTTTTCATTTCCAACTCCCTGAAACCTGCATTTCAGGAACTCATCCCTCTTCCCACCTATGTCATTGGTACCAATGTGGACCACGACGCCTGACTGTTCACTCTTTCCTTCCCCACCCCTCAAAGGATGTCCTGCAGCTGCTCTGTGACATCCTTCACCCTGGCACCAGGGAGGCAACACACCATCTAGGAGTCATCTTTACTGCCGCAGCCACCGATGGTGCCACAGTCTTGGCTCTGGCTGCACTCCCCTGAGGAACCATCGCCCTCATCAGCATCCAAAATGGAAAACCGATTAGCAAGCAGGATAGACTCGGGACTCCTGCACTACCTGCCTGGTTTTCTTAGACTGCCTGGTGGTCACCCATTCCCTTTCTGGCTGTACACTTCTGACCTACGGTGTGACCACCTCCCTAAACATGCCATCCACATAGTCCTCTGCCTTGCGGATGCACAACAGGGATTCCAACCGCTGCTCAAATTCCAAAGCCCAAAGCTCAAGCTTGTGCAGCTGGTGACACTTTGTACAGATGTGTTTGTCTGGGACACATGGTATGTCCATGACTTCACACATACTGCAGAATGTGCACTCCAATTGGCCAAGCTGACCTGCCGTCCCATAACTCTAAAAACTATTTATTACACTTGGGGTGAGTAGAATAAATTACTGGTAATTTAACTTTACTACACCTACGCTAACTTTATCTTATTTTGATTTACTTTTATTACTTTATTTAACTTTGACTTGATTTAACTTTTAAGGAACACTAGAAATAGGGAAGTACTGAAATCCAAGTAGCTTCTCCTTTTTATAAATGATACATTTTTCTAGTTTTAAGCTAGTTAATCACGCTCCCTAACAGCAGCGTCTCACCAGCCAACGAATTTAGTTTTCCTGTGATGTCACTCCTGGAATTTTTCAAACTCAGCCTGCGGCCCAAGTAGAGGTGTCCCTCACAGGTCCGTCTGTCTCCGCTCCCGGAAGGTGGTATATTCTTCCACCAGCCCATCTGCCCATTGGATCATCAGTTTGTAGGGCTACGAGTAATTGAGTCCATAAGAATCCCAGCCTCACGTGAGATTTCTGCCCCTCCAGGTTGCTTAGGGAGCCAGAGTGACTGCCCTGAACCACTGGGACTTGGATTGTCCAGATACCAAGCTACAACTTGTGCTTGGTGTCACCTCTGGATTCATGGGAAATCCCCTTTTACTTCAGAAAGCTGCAGGTTCTAGTCCCACTGCCAAGGCTCAAAAGCAAAAAATTCTTGAAGCTCCCTATACAGCACTGAGGGAGTGCTGCACTGTCAGAGGTTCTGCCATTCAGATGAGAAATTAAATCTGGGCATCATCAACTCTCTCATGGATGTAAAAGATGCCATGGTACTATTTCAAAGTTGTTAAGAAAGACTCCCTGGTGTCCTGACCAAAATTTATTCCTCAACCAAAATTATAAAAATGTATTATCTGGTTATTTGTTTCATTGCTATTTGTGGGATCCTGCTGTGTGCAAACTGACTGCTGGGTTTCCTACAAAACACTGAGTACACTTCACCAGAAGGTACTTGATTACCTGTAAAGTGCTTTGTGATATCCTGTGTAAATGCAAGTCTTTCTCTTTATTTTTTGCTTTTTTTTCCTCCCCTGCTTGCTCTATCTCTCTCTCACTCTCTATCTCTCTCTCTATCTCTCTCCCTTCTTTCTCTCCCTTTTCATCAAACGCTCAGTGGTGGGATATTCTCTCCAGTGTTAACCCTAATCTCCTTTGTAACACAAAAAGCAGGAAAATCCAACCCGGCCAATTACTTCCCCATCAGTCTACTCTCCATCATCAGTAAAGTAAATGGAAGGGGTCATCATCAGTGCTATCAAGTGGCACTTGCTTAGCAATAACCTGCTCACTGATGCTCAGTTTGGGTTCCACCAGGGCCGCTCAGCTCCTGTCCTCATTACACCCTTGGTTCAAACATGGACAAAAGAGCTGAATTCGTGAGGTGAGAGTGATTGCCCTTGACATCAAGGCAGCGTTTGACAGTGTGGTATCACTGGAGTCAGAAATCAGGGAAAACTCTCCACTGGTTGCAGTCACACTTAGCACAAAGGAAGATGGTTGTGATTGTTGGAGGTCAATCATCTCAGTTCCAGGACATCACTGCAGGAGTTCCTCAGGGTAATGTCCTCAGCCCAACCATCTTCAGCTGCTTCATCAATGACCTTCCTTCCATCATAAGGTCAGAAGTGTAGATACTCACTGATGATTGTGCAATGTTCAGCACCATTCACGACTCCCCAGATACTGAAGCAGTCAATGCCCAAATGCAGCAAGACCTGGACAATATCCAGGCTTGGGCTTACAAGTGGCAAGTAACATTCGCGCCACACAAGTGCCAGGCAATGACCATCTCCAATAAGAGAAAATCCAACCATCGTCCCTTGATTTTCAATGGCATTACCATCACTGAATGCCCCACTATCAACATCCTTGGGGGTTACCGTTGACCAGAGACTGAACTGGGCTAGCCATATAAATACTGTAGCTACAAGAGCAGGTCAGAGGCTAGGAATCCTGCAACGAATAACCCACCTCCTGACTCCCCAAAGCCTGTCACCATCTACATGGCACAAGCCAGTAGTGTGATGGAATACTCTCCACTTGCCTGGATGAATGCAGCCCCCACAACACTGAAGAAGCTGGTCACAATCCAGGACAAAGCAGCCCACTTGATTGGCACCACATCCACAAACTTTCACTCCCTCCACCACTGACGCACAGTAGCAGCAGTGTGTACCATCTACAAGATGCACTGCAGGAATTCACCAAGCCTCCTTAGACAGCACCTTCCAAACTCACGATGACTACCAACTAGAAGGACAAGGGCAGCAGATAGATGGGAACACTTCCACCTGGAAGTTCCTCTCCAAGCCACTCACCGTCCTGACTTGGAAATATATTGCTGTTCCTTCACTGTCACTGGGTCAAAATCCTGGAACTCCCTTCCTAACAGCACCGTGGATGTACCTACGCTGAATGGACTGCAGGAGATCCAAAAAGGCAGCTCACCACCACCTTCTCAAGGGCAACTAGGGATGGGCAATAAATGCTGGCCCAGCCAGCGAAGCCCACATCCCCTGAATTAATAAAAAAAACAGTTAGTTAGTATGGATGGGTGTGTGCACATTACTATCTATTTACTTGTGGTTTCACTTGTTTGATAAGCAGGAGGTGGAGAAATGCTGATGGGACAAGACGCTGGGGAGGAGTCCAGGCTGTGGTTTTAGCTGATGTTAATGACGGTTTGAGGTTTGGAGTGTGTCAGCAGCAGGGCTGGCTGTTTGCCCAGGGGTGGAGTACAGACAGAGCCAGGTGTCAAGTGAACTTCTTAAATCTAATCAAAGGTTTGCTGAGGCCCAAAGCCTTTCTATCAAGTACAAGCATAAGTTAACGAACATGAATACGCTCCGATTGCCTGGATTAGTGAGGCTCCAACAACACTCAAGCTCGACAACATCTAGGACAAAGCAGACGGTGTGATCAGCACCCTATCCACCACCTTCAACATTCACTCCCTCCACCACCGACGCACAGTGGTAACAGTGTGTACCATCTACAAGATGCATTGCAGCGAATCACCAAGGCTCCTCCGCCAACACTTTCTACCTCTGCGATCCCAGCCACCAAGAAGGACAAGGGCAGCAGACACACTGGAACATCACCACCTGCAAGTTCCCCTCCAAGTCACTCACCATCCTGACTTGGAAATATATCGGCTGTTCCTTCACTGTCGCTGGGCCAAAATCCTGGAATTCCCTCCCTAACGGCACTGTGGGTGTACCTACACCACACGGTCTGCAGCAGATCAAGAAGGCAGTTCACCACCACCTTCTCAAGGGCAATTAGGGATGGGCAATAAATGCTGATGCAACTAGCAAGGCTCACATCCTATTAAACAAGCATAAAAGAAACACTGTGCATACCTTACCTACCCAGCTCATCACCATGCCTTGGGCCCTTTGAGCACATGCAATGTCCTTGCACGCACTGTAACACAGGACTCAGATCCCAGTGAGAAGATGTTTTAAAAGAGAAAACAAAATCTGGAAAAGGTTACAGGTTTTGCAAGTGGTCAGTTGGCTCCAAGAGAGAAACAAAATACTGCTGGAAATCTGAAATAAAATATTGGAAAACACTGACCCAGCAGTATTCGTGGTGAGAGAAAGAGGTAACATTTCAGCTCGATGACCTTTCGTAAAACTGGAAATCGTTAAGGGATGTGACACGTTTTAAGCAAGTACAGAGGCAGGGGATGGGTAAAGAACAAACAGGGAAGTTTGTGATTGGGTGGAAGGTAGGAGAGATTAAATGTTAAAAGGGACGATGACTACAAAAGGAATTACACTTTTTCCCTGTCTGTAACATTTGTAACCATTGCAAACCTGGCAGCTTGAAATGAGAGACTTGCTTTACTTGCCTCACTTGGCAAGCTGGCACGCTTGGGCAATGAGTGTATTTTTCTCATTCCTTCATGAGATTCTGTCTCTAGCTCCATTATACCTAATGGTGCAAGCCATGGCTCTGTGGGTCGAACTCCTACCTCTTGAGCTCAAAACTCTGTAGGTTCAAGTCCCCCTCCAGAGACTGGAGTATAATCAGAGCTGACACCTCAATGCAGTGCTGGGCGAGTGCTGCATTGTCAGAAGTGAACCATCTTTTGGGTGAGACATTAAACTGGGACCCTGTCTGTTCCCTCGAGTGAATGTAAAAGATCCCATGACAATATTTTGAAGAATAGCAGGGTGTTGTCCCCTAACCCTATGAATTCTTAAGCCTCCCCACCTCACTTTCTTCATTTAAGACATCCTGAAAAGCGAACTCTTTGACCAAGCTTTTGATTGTCTGTCCCAATATCACCTTCTGTGGCTCGATGTCTAATTTAATTTTATAAATGATGTTGGGTGTAAGAGTTTAGGATATTTAACCTTGCTGAAATTAATTCCTGGAATTTGTTACCTTTGTTTCCCTATCCTGTTGTGAACGTTATTCTGATGAAACATAATTTAACATATTTTGTGATCAGACTTTTCTTCCTATCAGCTCATAGGCTGCCTTGCATCTAATTCAGTGTCTCATTCAGAAAAAGGTGTTTGTTTCTCTTGGAGTCTTTTCTCTGATGTTAATCCTCAACTGGACCATTCATCTTCTCTTGGGTAATAGTTCTGTCCTAGTCTGTCCCTTTTTCCTGTGGCTGCTGGTTAAGTCGTCAATAACTTTTGTTCTGCTGTTTAGGCTCTGTGATCATGTTACTTTTGGCTACATGATGTCATGTTTGGGCTGGTCTGAAATGCGATGTGGGATCAATTAATGACTTCTGGGTGTTTTGAATGGGATTTGTGGAATTATTTCCACTATTGAATCTGTAGATACAGCCGTGGGGGATATGGTTCACTAACTGTTCCTGTGACTCCAGAGACCACAACTATGGTAATTGCTCAATGGGAGTTTACAAAGCTCGGAAAAGGTCCTTGTTTATTGGAACACTGAAGCAGACACAGGAATTGGTAATGTAGGCCCATTCACACCTCGCCCCTAATGTTCACTGACCTACATTGGCTTCTGGTCCAGCAATGCCTTGATTTTTATTTTTAAAAAATTGCATCTTTTATTCTAATCCCTCCCTACTCCTCCCTATCTCCAACCTCTCCAGTCCTACAACCCTCCACTGTCTCTGTGCTTCTGTAATTCTGCCTCTTCTCCATCCCCAATTGAAGGCTGTACCTTCAGTTTCTGGGCCCGAAGATCTGGAATTCCCTCTCTGAGCCTCTACACCTCTCTCTCCTTCTCTCTCCTCCTATATGATGCTCCTTAACACCTATCTAATGTCTGCTTATGTGACTCAGTGTGAAATTTGTCTGATAACATTCCTGTGAAGTACTTTGGGATATTTTGCTACATTAAAGACACTATATAAATGCAATTAGAATCATGTTGCAACACAGGAGGAGGCAATTTGGCCTGTTGTACATGTGCTGGCTCTTTGACTGAAACAGCCCTAATTGCCTGCTCTTTCCCAATAGCCCTACAAATATTTTCCCTTCAAGTATTTATCCAACTCTCTTTTGAAAGTTATTATCGTACCTGCTTCCACCACCTTTTCACACTGTGCATTCCAGATTTTGACAACTCATAATGCTTTCTCATGGCACCCTCTGGTTCTTCTGCCAGTCATATTAAATCTGCATCACCTGGATACTGACTCTCGTGACAATGGAAACAGTGAATAAGAAGGAACCGTTAAAAACCTATCATATCATGATTTTGAGCACCTCTATCAAATCCCCTCTTAACTTTCTCTGCTGCAAGGAGAGCTATCCCAGCTTCTCCACAAGCGTCTCAACCCTGATGCCATTCGAGGAAATTTCCTTTGCACCCTCTCCAAGGTTTCGGCATCCTAAATTGTGGTGCCCAGAAAGGAATAAAATATGTCAGCTGAGACCTTGCCAGCGTTTTATAAAGGTTTAGCATAACCTTCTTGCTTTTGTTTTCGATACCTCTATATTAGAGCTACGGATCCCTTTTTTTAAAAACAGTTTGTCCTGCCACCTTCAAAGGTTTGTGCATGTGTACCCCCAGATCCTGCACCCACTATAGGGTATCACTTCATGTTTATTTCAGCCATTTGCCTGTCCATTTCACCAGTCTGTGTCATCCTCATTGCTTACTACATTTTTGAGCTTTGTGTCATCTGCAAACTTTGAAACTTTAGCCTGCACACCCGATTCCTGGTTATTGACAGAGATCAGGTAAAGGAATGGTTCCAATAGCCAGCCCTGGGAACACTATTGGACACCTCACGCCAGCCCAAAAAACAAACATTCGCTATTAACTCTCTGCTTTCTGTCCCATCACCAATTTCATATCCACATTGCCACTGCCCCTTTCACCTCACGGACTTCAGTTTTGCTAATCAGTTTATTGTTGTGGGGTCACGTGAAGGATCACATTAAAGTTTCCCGCCAATGTGGCAGAACCCAGTTAAACATTGGTAGCTGAGTTTTATGTTACGGCAGTGTCAGTGAAAAAAACAACTGCGCTGTCTTGTGTGACTATCTGTCCTTGAGGCTCTTTTAAAACTTAATTAGCATTTAAAATGTTGTAAATATTCTACTATTTAAAAAAAAATTGTGTTTATATTGTGTCTTTCTTCCTATATTGCCCAAGGTTATAATGGACTATAATATGCTATCACTTGTAACTTTAGTGACCATTTTACACATAGGAAGATCCCACAAACACCGACAAGGTGCATGGCCAGTTATCCTTAGGGCAGGTTCCTTGGCCCAACTACCATTGGCTGTTTCATAGCATTCCAACAAACTGTCCCTGCAACACTTTTGAGGTCATCCTCCAGGTTACCTTTGCCAAGTTGCTTCACCCAATATATAAGTCTGATGGTGACCATGAAACCTTTGTTGATTGTAGTAAAAACCCATCTGGTTCACTAATGTCCTTTAGAGAAGGAAATCTACCGTCCTTACCTGGTCTGGCCTACATGTGACTCCAGACCCACAGCAATGTGGTTGACTCTTAAATGCCCTCAGAACAAGGGATTGACCATAGGAATGGGCAATAAATGCTGGCCTAGCCAGTGGCACCCACATCCCATGAACGAATAAAAAACAAAATGTGGATTAAAATTGCCCATGATTATTGCATCTAGAATCGATTGCTGCTTGTGAAAGAGTTCCAAACTTCTGTCACCATTTGTGTGTAGAAGTGTTTCCTAACTTCACTCTGATTTTCAGATCGTGTTCCCTAGTCCTAGATTCCCAAACCTATCTGTTCCTCTTAATTTCTTGAAGACCACAATAAAATCACCCCTTAATCTTCTGAGTTACAGGAAATAAAATCATAGCTTCTGTAATCTCCCATCATAATTTAACCCTTTTGATTCCAGGTTTCATTCTCATCTACACTCTGCTTTCTCCAAGGTCCATATATTCTACATAAGGTGTGGTGCCCAGGACTGCTCACAGTAACTCCAGGTTTGGATAACCTACCAGGGCTTTGTATAGCTGCAGCAGGACTTTTACCCTCTTACACTATAAACCCCTGGATAGAAAGGCCAGCATTCCATTCACCTTTTTTGATTATTTTCTGTATCTGCTCATGATATTTTCATGATCTATGTACCTGGACCCTCACCACAATCTCTCAGAACCTCCCTTGTTTCTAATTTCTCGCCATTAGAAAGACCCCTGTTCCATCCATTTTAGGTCTGAAGTGGATGATCTCACACTTGCCTACATTGAAATCCATTTGCTAGTTTCTCCCATTCACTTAATCTATCAATATCACTTGGTAATTTTATGCTTACGTTTACTTTTGTTCATTCATGGGATATGGGCCTCGCTGGCTGGGCCAGCATTTACTGCCCACTGCTAATTGCTCTTGAAGGTGGTGAGCTGCTGCCTTGAGCCGCTGCAGTCCCTGTGGTGTAGGTACATCCACAGTGCTGTTAGGGAGGGAGTTCCAGGAATTTGACCCAGCGACAGTGAAGGAACAGCGATATTTTTCCAAGTCAGGATGGCGTGTGGCTTGGAGGGGAACTTCCAGGTGGTGATGTTCCCATGTGCCTGCTGCCCTTGCCCTTCTAGATTGTAGCGTTCATGGGAAGGTGCTGTCTAAGGAGGCTTGGTGAGTTCTTGGTGAGCTGCCTATCTTTGTGTCATTAGCAAATTTGAATAGGTAGCTTTTATTCCATTAACTAAATCGTTAATAAATACAGTGAATAGTTGAGGCCCCCAACATAAATCCTTAGGATACTTCTAGCCACATCCTGCCAATTAGAGTACCTATCCATCAACATTTCCCTGTCTCCTACCACTCAGCCAATTTCTTCAATGTTTAATGCAAAACTGAAATTATCTTGATGTTAATTCTGCAGTCTAAAGACCCAATCTAGCTTAGGAGAAACATGTTGGCATAATCAGGAATGAAGACCCATCCCTTGGAAATTACAACGCTTCAGCACAAAATCAAGGCTGACCCTCCTTGTGCAGTACTGAGGGAGTGCTGCACTGTCAGACGTGCTGTCCTTTGGGTGAGGTGTTAAACCAGTCCATGTTGTCTTATCCTCCATGTCAGAAGTAGTCCTAATCCCATATGCTCCATCTTGTTCCCATATCTCTTTGTGCCCCTTTCCATTAACCATCTGATAAACCTCTTCTCTAAAGTTGCTCTCTGCTTCAGCCACTAATACTGGTCATGCATTCTGCAATCTCGTGAACCACCCTCTGTCACACTACACTGCCCCCAATTAAGTTATTCCACAATTGATGACAGCATCTTTTTTTTAATTTCTTTTCCAGGCAAGTACAGCTAGAAAAAGCCATGGAGCAGGAAGGGTTGGCTGATGAAGATGTAAGTCGTTTCTCAATGAGCTGATAGAATTATTGGCAAAGCTATTAATACCAATTATTGTAACAATACTGTGAATTTATCACTTGGCGTTTAACATAGCGACTCCCGTCTGCATCTCGAGAGACTGGCTATTGTTTCATTCCCGAACCTTTTCATTAGAGCTGGAAGTTTAAACCGGGCCCTTCCTAGGACTGAGCAGAAATGGCAGGACCACAGAACAAGGGGAGAAGAGCGAGTATAGAATTAAAAAATGACAACTTCTGTCTGAGGTGCTGATTGAATTGAGCAACAGTGCTTTTTCAGAAGGTAGAAAGTGATGATAAACCAGCAGATGCTGCACTGTTGGAGATGCTGTCTTCCAGATGAGACATTAAATATTCCCTCTGGACATAAAAGATCCCATAGAAGAACAGGGGGTGTTCTGCCTGGTGTCCTGGCCAATATTTCCTCTCACATTGCATCAGAAAAACAGATTTTCTGATCAGTTGCCACTGTGTATAGGAGCTTGCTATTCTGCTTTTCCTACATTACAACAGTGATTCAAAAAAAAGAGCACCTTATTGACTTTGGGAGGTCCTGAAATTGTGAAAGGTGCTTTAGAATTTCCCATCGCTTCTTTACTTTTACAAGGCAAGGCTGTCAGTGCAATATCCAACCTCACTCGTTGCAATACTGCAGGAATCGTGGTGGGAATTTTCTAATTCGCTTTCTCTTCTCCCCAGATGTAGATTATGGCTAGAAGGAGCATTTTGAGCTTGTGCAATGGGAGGGTGAAGAGTTGGTGGTTACAGGTCTGTTACTGCTGGTAGTTATAGAGGCAGCTGTTTGAAGTGATGAATGAAAGAGTTTTGCCTGGTTAAAATCTCTCAGAATTAAAGCACATTGGCTTAAGCACATTTGTTATAGAACATTTGTACTAGGACATTCCCAGTGACAGCACGGAGTTTTGAGTATTTTCAGAACTTCTGCAATCTTGGCCAATATTTACATCAAAATAAGTCTTAGCAGTTTTGAAATGAAACCAATGATAGTCGTGCCTGATGAATTAAATTTACTGTGACTATGGTGGTACCCGAAATGGAACTCCTGGAGAGAGGGGAGAAAAATAAGAAGCCAGGATAAGGAATCAAACAGAACACAATTATTATAAAAGCAAAAAACTGCAGATGCTGGAAATCCAGAACAAAAATAAAAATACCTGGAAAAACTCAGCAGGTCTGACAGTATCTGCTGAGAGGAACACAGTTAACGTTTCAAATCCATATTCGGGGGGGGAGGTGGTTGGTGGTGGGGGGACAGGTAGAGCTGGATAGAGGGCCAGTGATAGGTGGAGATAACCAAAAGATGTCATAGACAAAAGGACAAAGAGGTGTTGAGGTTGGTGATATTATCTATGGAATGTGCTAATTAAGGGTAGAAAGCAGGACAAGCAAGGTACAGATAACCCTAGTGGGGGTGGGATGGGGGGAAGGGATTGAAATAGGCTAAAAGGCAAAGATAAAACAATAGATGGAATTACATTTAAAAATAATGGAAATAGGTGGGGAAAAAAAGAAAAATTTGTATGAATTATTGGGAAAAAAGGGAGGAGGATCGGAAAGGGGGTGGGGATGGAGGAGAGAGTTCATGATCTAAAATTGTTGAACTCAATATTCAGTCCGGAAGGCTGTAAAATGCTTAGTCAGAAGATGAGGTGCTGTTCCTCCAGTTTGCATTGAGCTTCACTGGAACAATGCAGCAGGCCAAGGACGGACATGTGGGCATGAGAGCAGGGTGGAGTGTTGAAATGGCAAGTGACAGGGAGGTCTGGGTCATGCTTGTTGAACACAATTATTGGTATTGCTGAAAAAAGACATTTTGTCAAAACTTTTCGTCTTGCACTCATCAGGACAATCACAAGAATACCAATGTCCGGGGAAGCACCAACTTTATACTGTATGAGAAGAGAGTGCTGATTGGTTGGCAATTGGACTCCAAGGCAATACCTCTACCAATCAGAGTCCACTTGCCAACCAATCAGCACCCTCTTCTCATACAGTATGAAGTTGGTGCTTCCCCTGATGTTGATAATTTTGCGATTGTCCTGATGAGTGAAGGTGAATAACTTTGACAAGATGTCTTTTTTCGGCTATACTCAAGTTCTGTGTTACCAAATGACTTTGTACAATTATTGGTGTCGATTACTGAAGCTTTCAGCAGTGTTTGCGTGTGCTCTCAACCGGTAAGCGTGCAACAATATGAAAAGCCTTATTAATAATAACTACGTTTATTGTTGTGTTTGTACCAGAAACAAATGCGACGAACGCAACATGCTCAGAAAGAGACGGAATTCCTTCGCCTGAAGAGAACAAGGTTGGGCCTGGATGACTTTGAGTCTCTGAAGGTTATAGGAAGAGGTGCATTTGGGGAGGTTAGTCCAGTTTTTGTAATTGGTTTATAAGCTTCTTGGAGGTGGTGTTACAAAACAAGTTGCTTGACATATTAAGTCAGCAATTTTAAGTGTATACAAATAAATCACCTTTTTTTGTAGACCCACATCAGGAAGCAATACTGCACTGCTAGAGCTCCTGATACTAAAATTTGTTTCATTACTTAGATTAACACAGCAACATACAAAGCCAATGCTGTATTAATGTTGGGCAGCACCTTCCAAACCCATGACTTCCACAACCTGGAAGGACAAAGGCAGCAGGTGCATGGGAACACCACTACTTGCAAGTTCATCTACAAGTCACATACCATCCCACTTGGGCATATTTGCCATTCCTTCATTGCCACAGGGCCAAAATTCTGGAACTCTTTCCCTAACAGCACAATGGGAGCACCTTCACCATAGGCTGCAGCGATTCAAGAAGGCTCATGGCCAAGTACTCAAGGGGAAAGTAAAGATGAGCAATAAACATCAAGCCTTCCCAGTAACATGCATATGCTGAGAATGAATTTTTATAAGAATGACCTCTTCAGATCCTCTTGAAGCTTCCAAGAATTACTTCCTTGCTCCTCTGGTGACTAGCTTGCTGGCTGCTGATTGGCTAAACACACTAAATTTTTAAAAAATTCTTTCATGGAATGTGGGCTTCGCTAGCTGGGCCAGCATTTATTGCCCATCCCTATTTGCCCTTGAGAAGGTGGTGGTGAGCTGCCTTGAACCGCTGCAATCCATGAGATGTAGGTACACCCACAGTGCTGTTATGGAGGGAGTTCCAGGATTTTGACCTAGCGACAGTGAAGGAACGATGACATTGTCCCAAGTCAAGATGATGAGTGGCTTGGAGGGGAACTTATAGGTGGTGGTGTTCCCATGTGTCTGCTGCCCTTGTCCTTCTAGGTGGTAGAGGTCATGGGTTTGGAAGGTGCTCTAGAAGGAGCCTTGGTGAGTTGCTGCAGTGCATCTTGTAGATGGTGTACACTGCTGCTACTGTGTGTCGGTGGTGGAGGGAGTGAATGCTGAAGGTGTTGGATAGCATGCGAATCAAGTAGCCCACTTTGTCCTGGATGGTGTCAAGCTTCTTGAGTGTTGTTGGAGTTGCACTCATCCAGGCAAGTGGAGAGCATTCCATCACACTCCTGACTTGTGCTTTGTAGATGGTGGAGAGGCTTTGGGAGTGGAGAGGCAAGTTACTCGCTGCAGAATTCCTAGCCTCTGACCTGTTCTTGTACCACGGTATTTATGTGGCTAGTCCAGCTCAGTTTCTAGACAATGGTAGCCCCCAGATGTTGATAGTGGGGGATTCAGTGATTGATTGTCATGTGGAGATGGTTAGATTCTCTCTTGTTGGTGATGGTCATTGCCTGGCACTTGAGGTGCAAATGTTACTTGCCACTTATCAACCCAAGCCTGAATTTTGCCCAGGTTTTGCTGTGTATGAGCACAAACTGCTTCAGTATCTGAGGAGTTGCCGAATGGTGCTGAACATTATGCAATCATTAGCAAACATCCCCACTTCTGACCTTATGATGGAAGGAAGGTCATTGAAGCACCTGAAGATGGTTAGGCCTAGGACAGTACTCTGAGGAACTCCTGCAGTGATTTCCTGGGACTGAGATGATTGACCTCCAATAACCACACCATCTTCCTTTGTGCTGGGTATGACTGCAACCAGTGGAGAGTTTTCCCCCTGATTCCCATTGACTCCAGTTTTGCTAGGGCTCCTTGATGCCACACTCAGTCAAATGCTGCCTTGATGTCAAGGGCAGTCACTCTCACCTCACTTCGGGAGTTTGGCTCTTTTTCCCATGTTTGGACCAAGGCTGTAATGAGGTCAGGAGCTGAGTGGCCCTGGTGGAACCCAAAGTGAGCAAAACCAACTAGTAAAGTCCCAGTTGGTACTGGGGCAGGAAGGTTGCTGAGGTGGAGAGGGTAAAAACAGCCAGGGTAATGAACTGCCCATTTAGGAAGTGATGGATTTACTGCCAAGTTTATAATAGTTCAAAAGGCTTTGAAAGTTAATCATTGGAGTCATAAGAAATAGGCCATTTGGCCCATCAAGGCTGCTTTGCCATTCAATAAGACCATGGCTGATCTAATTGTGGCCTTAACTCCACTTTCCTGTTTTGACTCCCTTCCAGGTCAAAAATCTGTCCAACTCAGCCTTGAATATATTCAATGACCCAGTCTCCAATGCTCTCTGAGAATTCCAAAGACAACAACCTCTCTGAAAGAAGAAATTCCTTCTCATCTCCATTTCAAATGGGAGACTCCTTATTTTTAAGCTGTGCCCCCTAGTTCTAGATTCTCCCAAGAGAGGAAACATCCTCCTCACCACCTACCCTGTCAAGCTGCCTCAGGATCTTATGTTTCAATAAGATCACTTCTCACTCTCCTAAACTCCAGTGGGTACAGGCCCAACCTTCTCAAACTTTCCTCATAAGACAAACCCCTTCATTCCAGGAACCAGCCTAGTGAACCTTCTCTGAACTGCTTCCAATGCAAGCAGATCCCTCCCAAAGTAAGGAGACCAAAGCTGTATGCAGTATACCAGATTCAGTCTCACCAATGCCCTGTACAGTTGTAGCAAGACTTCCCTATTTTTATACTCAATCCCCCTTGCAATAAATACCAACATTCCTTATCTTGCCTTCCTAATTACTTGCAGTACACGCATGCCAATGTTTTGTGTACCAGGACACCCAGATCCTTCTGTACCGCAGCATTCTGTAGTCTCACTCCATTTAAGCAATATTCTGCTTTCCTATTCTTCCTGCCAAAGTGACCAACCTCACATTTTCCCACATTATACTCCATCTGCCAATTTTTTTGCCCACTCACATAACCTATCTATACCCCTTTGTAAACTTTTTGTATCCTCCTCACAACGTGCTTTCTTATGGAAGCTATACTGGGCAAGGGCAACAGATTTCCACCCCTGAACCACATGAGGGAATTAGTTTGGGTTTTGTTGGCAATCTGACATCCTCCAGGTTCCAGCCCATAAATTGCCAGATTCTGTCGAACTCCATTTTACAACTTGCCATCGTGGCATTGGAACAATTAATCTCCAAGTTGCTGGTCTCACACCACACCCACTGCGTTACCGTCCCCATAAACAGGAAGCCTTTAAAGAATTGTGCATTGTTCATAATGCTTTGGGAAAACTCCTTTTTTAGGTGCGTCTTGTACAGAAGAAGGACACCGGACACATCTACGCCATGAAGATCCTTCGAAAGGCAGATATGTTAGAAAAAGAGCAGGTAGGAAATTGCTAAATAATAACACTTACATCACATGTTTTTGGTCAACCCTATACCCATAGTTTTAATCGCCCATGTCTGATAGGAATGGAGTGTGCATTCGGGTCAAAATAGGGGCAGAGTACTTACCTCCCCATTAACGTCACATTCCTGTGTATTGCAGACTGGACTCTTGGGTTTTGGCAGATGTGCCTCGTAAGATCATAAGGAATAGATGCAGGAGGAGGCCATTCGGCCCCTCAAGTCTGTTCCACCATTCAATAAGATATACATTGCTGATCTTCTACCTCAGCTGCACCTTCCTGCACTATCCCCAATCCCTTCAATTCTCTTAATGCAAAAAATTCTATCAACCTCTGTCTTGAATATACTCAATGAGTGAGCATCCACAGCCCCCTGGGGAAGAGAATTCCAAAGAATCTCAGCCCTGTCATGAAGAGGTATTAATGTCTATAATGTTATTGGAAATTAATATTTAAAATAGAGTTCTGGTGGGGTCTGTGTGTCTTAATTGGATTAATGCCAGCTAGTCTGGGTGCTTTGATGTATAATAGTTTTGAGATGTTAATTAGGTAAATGTAAGGAGGGTAGAAGGTAAAGTGTAAATTTAATTTGTTTAAAACAAAACCATTTACGACTGTGGGTGAAACCTTACACCTTGCTAGAAATCGCCAAGCTGTGTTTATTTGTTCAGCTTACAAATAAAATTCGCGGGATGGGAGGATGTTATTGTTAGAAGAGGTAAAGTTAAAAGCCTAGTGATACAATGGAAAATTTACATTCAAAGAGGAAAACATGTATAAAGGAGGAAGGAGATTGTGTGTAAGGTAGAGGCATTTTAAGATCCAACAAATGTGAGAAGCTTCCAGCCTGTAAGCCCCAAGTCTGTTTGCAAGGACCCAGAACTGAAAGAAACTCATTTTGATTGGGACGGTCCAGGGTGTGCTTTGCCAGGTGTCTGTTTTAAATCTGAGATTTACACTGTTGCCTTAACAGGGGGTATAACTGAGAGTCAGATTAATTAGGGGATTTTTGTAGTTATAGTAGTAATTTTGTAGGCATTTGTATGTGTTTACAATCTTTCTTGTATTACTAAATGTTTAATTTATTCTTTATAAAACCCTCTTGAGGCTCGGTAGTCTTTTTACTACTGAATTCAAAGCCTGCATCTCGAAACATCCAAATTGCAAAAAAAAAAGGTTGTGACAGTTGTTTCAAGTTTCCCCCAGGGTCTTGAACAACTCAACCTTTACCATTGGCTGTGTCATAATGACTCTTTGAATGAAGAAACTGTACCTCATCTCATTCCTAAATGGCCAACCCCTTATCCTGAGACTGTGGCCCCATGTATTAGATTCCCCAGGGAAACATTTTCTCAGCATTTATCCTGTCAAGTCCCTTAAGAATTTTATATGTTTCAACAAGATCACCTCTCATTCTTTTAAACTCCAGGAAGTATAGGCCTAGTCTCCTCAATCTCCCCTCATAGGACAATCCCCTCATCCCTAGAACCTTCGCTGCACTCCCTCTTGGGAAAGTATGTCCTTCCTTGAGTAAGGAGACCAAAACTGCACAATGTACACCAGGTATGGTCTCACCAAGGCCCAAGGTAAATCTCCATTGGCATTTTGACCCCTGGCTCTGAATAGAGGGCAGTGCAGAATGGGACAACTGAGAGGTGTGTCTTGGCAGGCCGATCCAGAATAGAAATCGATTGGCGTTCAGTCCAGGAATATTAATGATTGTATTGTATCATGTGACTTCCGAGCGGTAGAAGGTAATCAAGATGTCAGACTTTTCCTGTCCTGTAATCCTGATGTTCCATGTTTAATACATTTTATTTTCGATCTCAGGTTGCTCACATTCGGGCAGAGAGGGATATCCTTGTGGAAGCAGATGGTGCTTGGGTGGTGAAGATGTTCTACAGTTTTCAGGACAAGAGAAACCTATATTTAATTATGGAATTTCTGCCGGGCGGTGAGTCACATCGGGCATCGGAACCCGTTTCTATCTCGCTACTGCTCCTGTTACACAAGAAAAAGGAGGAAGATTAGACCATACGGCCCATCGAGCCTGCTCTGTCATTCAGTACGATCGTGGCTGATCTGGGGCTTCAACTCTCTTTTCCCGCCAGCTCCCCATATCCCTTAATTCCCTGAGAGACCAAAGATCTGTCTATCCCAGCCTTTAAATATATTCAACAATGGAGCATCCACAGCCCTCTGAGGTGGAGAATTCCAAAGATTCACAAATAAAAACTCGAAATGCTGGAAAAACTCAGCAAGTCTGGCAGCACCTGTAGAGAGAGAAAAGGAGTCAGCTTTTCGTTTCAGAAGAAGTCATGCGGACTCAATGTTAACTCTGTTTCTCTCCACAGATCCTGCCAGACTTGCTGAGTTTTCCCAGCATTTTCTGTTTTTATTTCAGATTTCCAGAATCCACTGTATTTTGCTTTTCATTGCAAAGATTCGCAACCCTTTTGAATAAAGTAATTTCTCCTCATCTCAGTCCTAAATGATCGGCCCCTTATCCTGAGACTGTGCCCCCATGTTTTAGATTCTCTGACCAGCAGAAACACTCTCTGTGTCCCTATCAAATCCCCTCAGAATTTTGTGGGTTTCAATGAGATCGCCTCTCATTCTTCTAAACTCCAGAGAGTATAGGCCCAATTTTCACTGCCTCCCAACTTGGAGAAAGCTTTGTTTAAGCCCACTCTCTGTTAATCAATCTTCTACCTATGTTAAAATACTATCCCCAACTCCATAAGCCCTTATCTTGCTAATTAACCTTCTGTGTGGTATCCTATCAAATACCTTTTGGAAATCCTGGCATACTACAGCTACTAGTTCTCTTTTATTTACCCTACTCGTTACACCCTCAAAAAACTCTAAATTTGTCAAACAGGATTTCCTTTTAGTAAAACTATGTTGTCTTGTTTTAATCATACTGTGCTTTTCTAAGTGCATTGTTAAGACTTCCTTAATAATAGATTCCAGCATTTTCACAATAACTGATGTTAGGCTGACCGGCCTGTTGTTCACACTGTTTTCTCACACCACTTTTCAAGCAAGGAGGGAGAAATATTTGTCAACTTCCAATTGAATGGGACCATTCCTGAATCTTAAGGAATTTTGAAAAATTGCAGCCAGCACATCCACTATTCCTGCAGCTATCTCTTTTAGAACTGTTTGGTGTAGATTTGTCAGATTTTAGTCCCTCAAGTTTCGCCAATACTTTATCTCTGCTGATATAAAGTTCCTTAGTCTCCTCACTCTTTAGCCCTTGGGTTACCACCCATTTTGGTCTGAAGTTTCTCTTTTCCACTGTGAAGACAGACACAGTGTTTGCCCAATGCCATTGCCACTTCTTCATTCCCCATGATATGTTCTCCTGTCTCTGCTTCTGAGGGACCAATGTTTAGCTGCACTCTTCCTCCTTTATGTATTTATAAAAGCCCGTACAACTTGTATATTCCTGGCTAGTTTACTCTCATTCTATCTTTTCCCTTTTTATCAATATTTTGGTGACCCTTTTGCTGGTTTCTAAAACACACTCCCAATCCTCAGAACTGCTACTGTTTTTTGCAACATCGTAAACCTCTCTTGATCTAAAACTATCCTTGGCTTCCTTAGTGAGCCGCGGATATATCTTTCTCATTGCGTTTTTGTTTTGCAATGGAGTGTATTTTTGTTGAACATTTTGAACTGTTTCTTTATATGTTTCCTATTCATTTTCCTCCTTACCTTTTAATCTATGTACCCAGTTAACCTTAGCCAGTTCACCCCTCATAGCTGCGTGATTGGTTTTGTTTAAGATTCTTGTTTGTGATTGGAATATGTCACTTTCAAACTTTGTATGGACTCGAATGGTTTTAATGATCACTACACCTGGAACAACAGCAAGCGGAAACTGCTGGAGGTTTCCACAATCCGATTTTGCTCTTTTTTTTTCGAACAGACCTTGATTTAGGTGGCAAGTGTTCTAACCAGTAACTGGTGGAAGCCTAATCCAAATGTTTAAAAAGGGGTCATTGGGGCTGCCAGTGGTGTCAATGGCTGCTGTCAATTTTACTGCTGGATGAGGCATTAAACCGAGGCCCTGTATCCCTCAACCCCAGCTCAGGGGGGACTATTTCGAAGAAGAGCAGGGGCATTCTCTCGAGTGACCCGGCCAATATTTATCTCTCAACCAACATCACTTAAAATCAGCTAATCTGGTCCTTATCACATTGCTCCTTGTGGGATCTTGCTCTGCACAAATTGGCGGTCAGGTTCCAGATTTCCATGACTCTTTGTATGAGGGAGTGCATCCTGACATCAGCTCTGAGTTTTAATATTAGACTGATAAGAACAGATCCTACCCTTGATCTTAGCCAAAGAGTGTGAACTCCCCACACCTGAAGAATATCAAATTTAACAAATCCTCTAATTATCTTAAATACCTCAGTTAGTTTAGCTCTTAATTGTTTATACTGGAGGGAACACAAGTCCAGTCTATGAAACCTGTCCCCATAATTTAACCCTTTCAGCTCTATCATTCTGGTGAACCCACTCTGCATTCCTGGCAAGGCAATATATCCATATTCTTCCTGGATGCAGTGACTTGAGCGAGGGCATAATCTCAAAGTAAGAAGTTGTCCATTTAAGACAGAGATGAGGAGGAATTTCTTCTCTGAGGGTAGTCAACCTGCAGAATTCTTTACTGCAGAGGGCTGGAGAGGCTGGGTTGTTAAGCATATTCAAGGCTGAGATAGACAGATTTTTAATCAGTAAAGGAATTTAGGGTTATGGGATAAGGCAGGAAAATGGAATTGGGGTTATCATTGAATGGTGGAGCAGACACGATGGGCTGAATGACCTATTCCTGCTCTTACGTCTTATAGACCTCAGTACTCCTAATGGGATCTAACTTTGAGTTATAGCAAAGCAAAATGCTGTGGATACTGGAGATCTGAAATAAAAACAGAAAATGCTGGAAACTCTCAGCAGATCTGGCAGCATCTGAAAGAGAGAGAGAGTTAATGTTTCAAGGTGATGACCTTTTATCAGAACAGATGGGGTTGCACTGTCAGAGCTGCTGTTTTGAGTTGAGATATTGAACCGAAGCCACATTTGCCCCTTTGGGCAGATGCCAAAAGATCATCTCGCCACTACTTCAAAGACAAGCAGAGTTGTTTGCTGATATTTATCCCTTCACCATCATTGAGCTTAAATGTCAGGCCTGTTTTCCCTCTCCAGAGGTTTCTACAGTTTCAGGATAACTCCAACCCCTTTGAATTCCAGCCTCCTTCAGATAAAGACTAACATCCTAATTCCATGTGTTATTCAGTTAATTACATTTAAGCTGCCATGGTGGGGTTTGTACTCTTATCTGGATGACAGTTTCAATCCCTGGACTGGTAGCTCAGTAGCCACAATGCTATTGTTTCCCTTTAGGCCTCATTGGGGAAAAAACTTGATCTTTGTCCAGTTAATAATGAAACTTGCATGAGGGCTGCTACCACCTAAAATCTGTTAAATACCATCTCAACATTCGGGAGGTTTGAAGGGTCTGGGCATAGAGTCAGAATGGTGTGGCACAGAAAGAGGCCATTCAGTCCATTGTGCTAGTGTTGTGAATCAAGAACATTTTACTCACACCTCAGCAACAATCTGTATGCGAGATGCAGGCCCCTTGACTGCAATGACCTTGAATGTGTCTGTTTTCTTCAGGTGATATGATGACCTTACTCATGAAGAAGGATACACTGTCTGAGGAAGAGGCTCAGTTTTACATTGCAGAGACCGTGTTGGCCATTGACTGCATCCATCAACTGGGTTTCATTCACAGAGACATTAAACCAGATAACCTCCTATTAGATAGCAGGGTGAGTCGTCTCTCTCCCAAGGTGAAGACTGTTTTTAATGGAGCGCATTCTGTCCACTTGCAATTCATAAAGCTAAGTTCCTGCACTGGCTTGATGGGCAGAATGGCCTCCTGTGTTGTGAGATTCTACAATTAACTCTCAGCTCTTGCACTGTGAATACTGAGCTCTGGTTTACATAGAATATCCAGCAGCAAAATAGGCCATTCGGCCCAACTGATCTATACTGGCACTTATGCTCCAACGTGCCCCCTCCCAGCCCTACTTAATCTCACCCTATCAGCTGTGCTGCAGTACTCATCTGCATCATCTAATTCTATCCTTCTCTGTTGTGTTAAGACTCTGGAGGAGCGAGGAACATTGTCACAAGCAATGCTCTGGGACAAGGGAACAGACCCTCAAACAGAGACCCGCTGTCTCTGTCTGCGCCTCTCTCACCCGCTGTCTCTGTGTGCGCCTCTCTCGCCCGCTGTCTCTGTGTGCGCCTCTCTCGCCCGCTGTCTCTCTGTGTGCGCCTCTCTCGCCCGCTGTCTCTGTGTGCGCCTCTCTCGCCCGCTGTCTCTGTGTGCGCCTCTCTCGCCCGCTGTCTCTGTGTGCGCCTCTCTTGCCCGCTGTCTCTGTGTGCGACTCTCTCGGCTGCTGTCTCTGTGTGCGACTCTCTCGGCTGCTGTCTCTGTGTGCGACTCTCTCGGCTGCTGTCTCTGTGTGCGACTCTCTCGGCTGCTGTCTCTGTGTGCGACTCTCTCGCCCGCTGTCTCTGTCTGCGTCTCTCTCGCCCGCTGTCTCTGTCTGCGTCTCTCTCGCCCGCTGTCTCTGTCTGCGCCTCTCTCGCCCGCTGTCTCTCTCGCCCGCTGTCTCTCTCGCCCGCTGTCTCTCTCGCCCGCTGTCTCTCTCGCCCGCTGTCTCTCTCGCCCGCTGTCTCTCTCGCCCGCTGTCTCTCTCGCCCGCTGTCTCTGTGTGCGTCTCTCTCGCCCGCTGTCTCTCTCGCCTGCTGTCTCTCTCGCCTGCTGTCTCTCTCGCCCGCTGTCTCTCTCGCCCGCTGTCTCTCTCGCCCGCTGTCTCTCTCGCCCGCTGTCTCTCTCGCCCGCTGTCTCCGTCTGCGCCTCTCTCGCCCGCTGTCTCCGTCTGCGCCTCTCTCGCCCGCTGTCTCCGTCTGCGCCTCTCTCGCCCGCTGTCTCCGTCTGCGCCTCTCTCGCCCGCTGTCTCCGTCTGCGTCTCTCTCGCCCGCTGTCTCTGTCTGCGTCTCTCTCGCCCGCTGTCTCTGTCTGCGCCTCTCTCGCCCGCTGTCTCTGTCTGCGCCTCTCTCGCCCGCTGTCTCTGTCTGCGCCTCTCTCGCCCGCTGTCTCTGTCTGCGCCTCTCTCGCCCGCTGTCTCTGTCTGCGCCTCTCTCGCCCGCTGTCTCTGTCTGCGCCTCTCTCGCCCGCTGTCTCTGTCTGCGCCTCTCTCGCCCGCTGTCTCTGTCTGCGTCTCTCTCGCCCGCTGTCTCTGTCTGCGCCTCTCTCGCCTGCTGTCTCTCTCGCCCGCTGTCTCTGTCTGTGTCTCTCTCGCCTGCTGTCTCTGTCTGCGTCTCTCTCGCCCATTGTCTCTCTCGCCCACTCTCTGTCTACGTCTCTCTCGCCCGCTGTCTCTGTCTGCGCCTCTATTGCCCGCTGTCTCTGTCTGCGCCTCTCTCGCCCACTGTCTCTGTCTGCGCCTCTCTCGCCCGCTGTCTCTGTCTGCATCTCTCTCGCCCGCTGTCTCTGTCTGCGCCTCTCTCGCCCGCTGTCTCTCTCGCCCGCTGTCTCTCTCGCCCGCTGTCTCTCTCGCCCGCTGTCTCTCTCGCCCGCTGTCTCTCTCGCCCGCAGTCTCTGTGTTCGTCTCTCTCGCCCGCTGTCTCTGTCTGCGTGTCTCTCGCCCGCTGTCTCTGTCTGCGTCTCTCTCGCCCGCGGTCTCTCTCGCCCGCGGTCTCTCTCGCCCGCGGTCTCTCTCGCCCGCGGTCTCTCTCGCCCGCGGTCTCTCTCGCCCGCGGTCTCTCTCGCCCGCGGTCTCTCTCGCCCGCGGTCTCTCTCGCCCGCGGTCTCTGTCTGCGCCTCTCTCGCCCGCTGTCTCTGTCTGCGCCTCTCTCGCCCGCTGTCTCTGTCTGCGCCTCTCTCGCCCGCTGTCTCTGTCTGCGCCTCTCTCGCCCGCTGTCTCTGTCTGCGCCTCTCTCGCCCGCTGTCTCTGTCTGCGCCTCTCTCGCCCGCTGTCTCTGTCTGCGCCTCTCTCGCCCGCTGTCTCTGTCTGCGCCTCTCTCGCCCGCTGTCTCTGTCTGCGCCTCTCTCGCCCGCTGTCTCTCTCGCCCGCTGTCTCTGTCTGCGCCTCTCTCGCCCGCTGTCTCTGTCTGCGCCTCTCTCGCCCGCTGTCTCTGTCTGCGTCTCTCTCGCCCGCTGTCTCTGTCTGCGCCTCTCTCGCCCGCTGTCTCTCTTGCCCGCAGTCTCTCTCGCCCGCAGTCTCTGTGTTCGTCTCTCTCGCCCGCTGTCTCTGTCTGCGTATCTCTCGCCCGCTGTCTCTGTCTGCGTGTCTCTCGCCCGCTGTCTCTGTCTGCGTCTCTCTCGCCCGCGGTCTCTCTCGCCCGCGGTCTCTCTCGCCCGCGGTCTCTCTCGCCCGCGGTCTCTCTCGCCCGCGGTCTCTGTCTGCGCCTCTCTCGCCCGCTGTCTCTGTCTGCGCCTCTCTCGCCCGCTGTCTCTGTCTGCGCCTCTCTCGCCCGCTGTCTCTGTCTGCGCCTCTCTCGCCCGCTGTCTCTGTCTGCGCCTCTCTCGCCCGCTGTCTCTGTCTGCGCCTCTCTCGCCCGCTGTCTCTGTCTGCGCCTCTCTCGCCCGCTGTCTCTGTCTGCGCCTCTCTCGCCCGCTGTCTCTGTCTGCGCCTCTCTCGCCCGCTGTCTCTGTCTGCGCCTCTCTCGCCCGCTGTCTCTCTCGCCCGCTGTCTCTGTCTGCGCCTCTCTCGCCCGCTGTCTCTGTCTGCGCCTCTCTCGCCCGCTGTCTCTCTCGCCCGCTGTCTCTCTCGCCCGCAGTCTCTCTCGTCCGCTGTCTCTCTCGTCCCCTGTCTCTGTGTGCATCTCTCTCGCCCGCTGTCCCTCTCGCCCGCTCTCTCTGTTTGCCCCCTCAGTACTCAATACTGTGTGACTAAGATATTTCAGGGATTGCAGCCATTTCACGAGGATTTGACCAATCACAGGCAGTTTGTGCTTGAGGAAAGAAGTGATTGGTTTTTGTGATTGCAGAGTTGTCACGTTGCTGATGTTTGTCTTTTGACAGGGACACGTGAAACTGTCTGATTTTGGGCTGTGCACAGGACTGAAGAAAGCTCACAGGACAGAGTTCTACCGAAATCTCACGTGCAATCCCCCCAGTAATTTCAGTAAGTAAATTTTGAGAGCAAAGTGATTGATTAGATTATTGGGGCTGTCCACCCCAGTGAATCATTAATTTTTCGATTAATGACATTACTTTCCTCATCAGCTTTTCAGAATATGAACTCAAAACGAAAAGCAGAAACATGGAAGAAGAATAGACGGCAGCTGGTGAGATTTACTCTCTCACTGTGTTTTAATAGTTTTAGTAGTGCTGCGCTATTGAACACTATATTCAGGCCTTATCTTTGTGTGGCATTTTTAGTACTGTGTTAGTCCAGCCTCAATGGATTGCTCCCTCTTGCCTATGAGCTAGAAGGTTGAAGGCTCAAACCTCACACCCTGAAACTTGAGCACATAATCCGGGTTGACACTCCCAGTGCAGTACTGAGGGAGTGCTGCACTGTCAGAGGCGCGATTTTTTGGATGAGACTAAATCAAGGCCTCGCCTGTCCCCAGGTGGAAATCAGAAATCTGACGGCCACAATTTTGAAGAGCACTGAGTGTTCTCCCCGGTGTCCTGGCCAATATTTATCCCTCAACTGATGTCACCAGAACAGATTATCTGGTCATTATCTCAAGTGTTGTTTGTGGGATCTTTCTGTGTGCAAATCACCCGTCATGTTCCCTACATAACAACAGCGACCGCACTTCAAAAGTACCTAATTGGCTGCAAGGCACTTTAGGGCATACTGAAGCTGTGAAAGGCACTAGAGAAATACAAGTCTTTGTTAGTTGCTGAAATGGTCGACAGTCAATCTAAGGGCAGTGAAGGAAAGGCAATCAGAGAGGCTGGCCCACTTCCCTGGTCTCCCAAAAACAAGCGATTTAAAAACAAAATGTTCAGAGTTTGCGGTCCCTGTGTTGTCACTGGTTGGTGTTTGGCCCTTGAGTGATGCTTTTGTTTTTCATTCTGCTTTTTAGGCCTACTCCACTGTTGGCACCCCAGATTACATTGCCCCGGAAGTATTCATGCAGAATGGATACAACAAGCTCTGTGATTGGTGGTCTTTGGGGGTCATCATGTATGAAATGCTGATAGGTATGTCCAAGGACCGATCGAGAAGCACTTCGGTGTAGATTGCTGTTGTCCAATCAAAATTACTGACTAGCCCACAGGCGTGGTGAAACATCAGCTTTACAGTGCTGAACTTAATGGGAAATGCCTCTGGTGAATGTACTTCATGTGTGTATATTTATTTATTTATTCATTTATTTATTTAAGGAATATCAGTAACCAACAGAGTAAAGTACTCACGATAATATTAAAGCAAAACACTGCAGATGCTGGAAAACTGAAACAAAAACAGAAAATGCTAGAAAAACTCAGCAGGTCTGACAGCATCTGTGGAAAGAGAAACAGAGTTAATGTTTTGAGTTCATATGAAGAAGGGTCATATGGACTCAAAATGTTAACACTGTTTCTCTCTCCAAAGTACTCACGATGGTGGTAGAGCCAACCTTATGCTCAGTGGTAGCGTTCCTGCCTCTCATTCTCAAGGTGGAGGCTACAAACCCCATTCCAGACAGTTGCAGTGAGTGGAAAGTGGAACTCCAGCTCAGAATTCCCAGTTGACATCCGGTGGGATCCTTGTGTCCCATGATTCTGAGTGTTTGGCTGGCTTGCACCCTACCCACCCCCAGCCATTTAACAGCCTTCAGGCCAGTAATTGGCTTGGGGTGGGCCTTCTGCTCCCACTGGGGGAGGAAAACCCCCCTCTGTGAGCTGCTGGCCAATCAAATGACCAGCAGCTCTCTGGCCCCACCAAGAGAGGTGGTCACTGCTGGGACTGCAGTGAGTCCTAGAGGGAAGCAAGCTACAATGGAGCTGGACCTCAAGGTCAGTCCAGGGTCTCGCTGGGCCCAGGCTGGCAGACTGGGGCAAAGGGGGTGGGGTCTGAGCTGGACAGGGCAGTGGGGTAGGGGAATAGTTGGAGCGGGGTGAATTAACTTGGTGGGTAGGGGGTGGCTGCCAGTGGGCACAGGGACCTTGCATGGGCACCAGCTCACAATGTTTAGTTGGGTGGGATGGACACTGGCACCAGCATCCTCCCACAATCATAGGTAAAATCCTAGTGGAGTTGGGACAAGGCCATTAATAGGCCACTTAAGAATCTCAATAAGCCCACGGGTAAAATTGCAGCGAGGGTGGGTGAGTAGACACTGGGTGTTTTGTGGTTTGGTTTTCACATTGAAAACTCTTTGGGTAAGTTGTGGCCCGTTGTGGACTGGGAACGTTCCCCACTACTTGGGAACGATTTAGGCCCAACTCCATTCTGCTTCTTCAAAAACTCTTTTACTTACACTTTAGTACATTCTCAGCTCCTAGGCAAGTACATCTCCATCTTGTACAGACATTTCCCCTCAGTCTCTTACACATGACTGCTGATGTCACTGTTACATCATGGTACATATCACTATCTCCTTACCATAACTATTGACTCGTTATCCTACACCAGGAATGGTGCTGCTGGCATGGTGCCCAATTTAGCACACGGCACCTCTCCGAGGGCGGGACTCCTGAGTGCTGGGGTAATTGTAGGGCTGGAGTATGTAATGGACTGCGGATTCTGCAATTCTCTAACTCTGGCCTTTTTTTCACCTTCCACTCTCCTTCACCACCACTTTCTTGAACTAAGAAAGGAGGGAGTATCCTTTATGACAGTCTTTAAAATCTACCTCTTTGACCAAGCTGTTGGCCATGTGCCCTAATATCTATGGTCTGGTGTCAGGCTTTGTTTAATGATGCTCCTTTATTACGTTAGAGGTACGATACAAATTTTGTTCTTAACTGTGCCATCTCTAAATTCATTGATTTATCGGCTGTTTATCTCAGAGGGTTCATGCTGCTTTAAGTCTTGACCAAGTACAAGTCCTCGACTTGTTTTCTGAAGGTTACCTTGAGTGATTTTATAATGCCTGACCCGTGGGGCTCCTTTCGAGCAGCGACTGCATCAAAATCAACTTCCGCGACTCATGCTATTGTTGCTGGTGGGGGAAGATCCCATTGAGACCTACAGATCTTCCCAGCTATTGGCCCAAACAAACCTTTCCTTTGCTGCCACCTCTGGCGTTGAGAGGCCAAAGCATTGAGAATCAGTGAAACTATCGCAGCCCAAGGTCTGCCCAGAAAGTAGCACAACACACACTGAAAGGTCAGATATAGACGATCAGAAGTTGGGGCTCACTGGATAGCCTCTTGAGTTTGAGGTTCATGGGTTCAAGCCCCACTCCAGAGACTTGAGCACAATACTCCAGACTGACGCTCCAGTGCAGCGCTGAGGGAGTGCTGCGTTGTTGAGGTGCCACAGCCTGGATGAGGTGTTAAACTGACGCCGCATCTAGTTTCTAAGATGGACTTAAAAGGATATTTCGAAGAAGAGCGGGAGAGTTCTCCCCAGTGTCCTGAGGCCAATATTTATCCCTCAACCACCATTGCAAAAAACAGATTATCTGGCCGTTTATCACATTGCTGTTTGTGGGAGCTTGCTCTGTGCAAATTGGCTGCTGCTTTTCTTTCTTTACAACTGTGATCATGTTTCGAAAAGCACTTCCTTGGCCGTGAAGCAGTTTGGACATCTGAGGTCAGGAAAGGCACTGTAGAAATGCAAGTTATCTTTTTCTTACGTAACGGTGTCTTGGCTAAGATCACTTGATTGCTGAACATTGTAGCAAACCAATAGTGCAGCATAATATTCATGCGAAACATCTGATCTAATTTTCATGTGGTGTTTACAGAAGCCAGGCAAGTGAATGCAAATCAGCCGCGAGCTAATGAAATGGTGGAACAGGCTCGATGGGCTGAATGGTCTCCCTGTTCCTACATCATCTGTTCTGAATTTGAACTTTGCTTGCAATATATAGTTTTGAGGTGTGCTGTGTGATACCAGTCTGTGTGCATTCTTGTTTCAAAGTGCAATCCCTGTGCCAGTGAATGGGCTTTGAGTGGGTTTAAAATCTCACCTGAAGCCTTTAAGATCTGCGCTTAATTCTGTTTATAATATTTATGTGAAACCATTTGTCTATCCTGAGTTTATAATCTGCTTGCTTCTGAAGAAAGTGGTGTTGGATGTTGTAAATTTTTCAGGCTACCCTCCTTTCTGCTCTGAAACCCCTCAAGAGACTTATCGCAAGGTGATGAACTGGAAAGAAACATTAGTTTTCCCCCCAGAAGTTCCAATTTCGGAGAGATCAAAGAGCCTGATTCTAAGGTACTGGCATTTCTACTGGCTGACAAGCTGGGAACAAGCTCAAACACTCGTATTTTATTATCAGAAGAACGGAAACATGGAAACATAGAAACTAGGAGCAGGAGAAGGTCATTTGGCCCTTGGAGCCTGCTCCACCATTCATTATGATCATGGCTGATCATCCAACTCAATAGCCTGCTCCCGCTTTCTCCCCAAACCCTTTGATCCCTTTTGCCCCAAGAGCTATATCTAACTCCTTTTTGAAAACATACAATGTTTTGGTCTCAACTACTTTCTGTGGTAGCGAATTTCACAGGCTCACCACTCTCTGGGTGAAGAAATTTCTCCTCATCTCAGTCCTAAATGGTCTACCCCATATCCTCAGACTGTGACCCCTGGTTCTGGACTCCCCCACCATCGGGAACATCGTTCCTGCATCTACCCTGTCTAGTCATGTTAGAATTTTGTAGGTTTCTATGAGATCCCGCTTCATTCTTCTGAACTCCAGCGAATATAATCCTATCCTATAAAGGGGGAATTTAAGACCAACTTTCCTTAACAGAGGGTGCTTAGGGCATGGATTGCTTCACCACTATTCAGGCAGAGGCTGTAGCATCTTTGAGATTGCAGTCGGATAAGTATTTGAAAAGGAGGAGTGTGAAAAGATACATTAAAGATCTAGCACCAGTTCAAGATGTGATGGGCTGAATGGCCACTGCTCCTGCACAGTAACCTGTTGGAACATTCTTTACATGCTTAAGTTACAATGTTTTCTCTTTAGCTCTTGGATAAACTCTAGTGTATTGACTTAAGGATTCTCTGTTTATTTGCAAGCTGTCCCTACACAGGTAAAAAAGCAATGGTTAAATCTCCCAAGTGATTTATTTTTGGTTCTTGGATCGTGGATCACACTGACAGGTCCGGACTGTCCTGAGGGTATTGACCAGGCTCAGGGTCGTTACTCACCCAGTTTGGTTTGTCATGGTCATTTTGCCCCAGCCCGCTGATTATTCAATTTATTTAATTCAGTGAGATTTAAACTCACAAGCTTCTAGATTACATATTTAGTACCAAAACCACTAGGGCTACTATAACTCTTACGCATTTTCAGGTAACTATTTGTTTAATATTTGGAAATTTTTAGTCTTTACATTGTCCAACGTCTATTGTTGTGAATCTTGTGTAGAATTTGGTCAACTAAGTTGAGGAAAGTCCAATCCCTTTGTTTTCCTGAGCCAGTTAAGTACAGATCATGGAAACCTGTGAGCCACATTTCAGTTGAAATACCTGTTCTCATTAAATCTCAAACTGTTCCTGTTAACAGATCTTGCTCTGGTTTAGAGATGATCCATCAATCAGGCAATCGCTAAAAACAGCCCTTTTCCATGGCTTAGTGGCTAGCACCTGGAGCCAGAGGGTTCTGGGTTCAAACCGTAGTCTCGAGCACAAAATCCAGGTTGATACTCAGTGCAGTACTAAGAGAGTGCTGCACTGACGGAGGTCCCATCTTTTGGCTGAGATGGTAAACCAAGGCCCTGCCAGTCATCCTCAGGTGGACAGAACAAATTCTATCCCCATTTTTAGAAGAAGACCAGGTGAAGCCTTCCCCAGTATTCCTGGTCAATATTTATCCCTAAACCAACATCACTAAAACACTTGAACAGATTACCTGAGCATTTGTGTTGTGGGATCTTACTGTGTGAAAATTGGCTGCCTTGTTTCCTACATGCCTCAAGTGACTACACGTCAAAAAGTTGAACATCCTGAGATTACGAAAGGTGCTATATCAATGAAAGTGTCTCTCGTGCACTCTTCCTGCTCTCGTTCTCGCTGTCCTCTCTCCTTCTCTGTGCCCGCCCCACCTCCCTGTCTCCCGTGCCTTCCATCAGGCACTGGCTTCAAACACATATTATAAAATACCAGTGTAAAGAGGATTGAGTTCCACAGATTTCTGAAGGACAGTTGTTTGATTTATGTGACGCTTCTAGATCTCATCTTGGCAAATCGGCAATAATTCATTTGCAAGCCCCGCCTTTTTTTGCTTTAAAACTGAATTTATGTTATTGGGTTAATTCATTTCTGTAGGATATCTCTGAAGATCTGCTGCTTTATTTGAAGGTTCTCATTCACTGGGTGTTTCCTGCACCATTTTGAACTAAATTGACTTGATCTTATTTGCTTGGAGCTTGGCTGAGTGCAGTAAATACCTTGATTCAAAGAATGGGAGAAAATGGGAAAAATAGAATTTAACTGAAGTTATGACCGAGCGAAATGATTCCCTCTGGTGTGGGGGAGGCCAAAGCAAGGCAGGGAGGAACTTGAAATTCAAGTGGGGGCCATGTCGGGAAACATTTCTTCCCACAGAGGGTAGTGGAAACTTGGAACTCACCCCACCCACCCCAGCTCACTAAAAAGCTGTCGAGGTTGGGGTCAATTAAATATTTCAAAACTAAGATGGATAGATTTTTGTTGAGTAAGGCTGTTGAAGGTTACAGGACCACGCTGGGTAAATAGAGTTAAGTTAGAGATCGGCCATAATTTGAGTGAATGGTGAAACGTTGAGGGGAGATGGTAGCATAGTGGGAACATCATTGGACTAGTAATTCAGAGGCCCAGGCTAGGCTGTGGGGTAGTCCCAGCAATGGTGACCATGAAACCATCATCATCGATTTGCTGTAAAAACCCCGTCTGGTTCACTAATGCTGTTTTAGGGGAGGAAATCTGCCATCCTTACCTGTTCTACATGTGACTCCAGACCTGCAGCAATGTGATTTGACTCTTAACCGTCCTGTGAAATGGCCTAGCAAGCCACTCAGTTGAAGGTCAATAGCAATGGGCAACAAATGCTGGCCTTGCCAGCCATGAAAGAATAAAAAATAAAGTCTCATGGGCTGAATGGCCTCCAACTGTTCCTATGTCATTAAAAGAGGAAAACAAGGGATAGAAATGGAGGAAAGGAAAGATGTAGAGCGATTGAAAAAGAAGTGGCTAATGAGGCAGTAGGTGCGCTGGTGTTAATTTTCCAAAATTTCCCTAGATTCTGGAAAGGTTCCATCAGACTGGAAAGTAGCAAATATAACCCCTCAAGTAGCAATGATAACCCCTCTTTCAAAAAGGGAAGGAGGCAGAAAACAGGAGACTATAGGCAAGTTTGCCTGATGTCTGGCGTGGGGAAGGTGTTAGAATTGATCATAAACAAGGTTATAGCTGGGCACTCAGAAAAACTCAAACGCAAGGTAACCAAGAAGAGTCAGCATGGTTTTTTGAAAGGGAAACATGTTTTAACCAATTTATAGGACGTTTTTGAAGGAGCAGCTTGCCCAGTGGATAAAGGAGAGCCTGTAGTCATACTGTACTTGGATTTCCAGAAGGCATTTGATAAAGTGCCACATCAAAGGTTATTGTGGAAAATAAAAGCTCAAGGTGTAGGGGATAACATATTAGCATGGATAGAAGATTAGCTAGCTAGAGAGTATGCATAAGTTAGTCTTTTTCTGATTGGCAGGATGAGATGAGCAGAGTCCCACAGGGGATCTGCGCTGGGGCCTCAATTTTCTACAATTTACATCAATGACTTAGATGAGGGGAGCGAAGGCATGGTAGCTAAATTTTCAGATGACACAAAAATAGGTAGGAAAGTATATTGTGAAGAGGGCATAAAGAGGTTGCAGACAGATATAGATAGATGGAGTGAGTAGGCCAACTGCAAGGAATTTGGCAGCTGGAATATAATGTGGGAAAATGTGAAGTTGTTCATTTGGACAGGAAGAATAAAAAGACAGTGTTACTTAAACAGAACGGCTGCAGAATTCTGAGGTGCAGAAGGATCTAGGTGTTCTTGTGTGTGTGTCACAAAGTTAGTATGCAGGTACAGCAAGTAATTAAGAAAGCTAATGGAATGCTGTCCTTTAAGAGAGGAATTGAACATGAAAGTAAGGATGTTATGCTTCAGTTATACAGGGCATTGGTGAGACCGCACCTCGAATACTGTGTGCAGTTTTGGTCTCCTTATTTAAGGAAGGATGTAAATGTGTTGGAGGCAGTTCAGAGGAGGTTTACTAGATTGATACCTGGAATGAGTGGGTTGTCTTATGAGGAAAGGCTGGACAGACTGGGCTTGTTTCCACTGGAGTTTAGAAGAGTGAGGGGTGATTTGATTGAAGTAAATAAGATCCTGAACTGTCTTCACAAGGTGGATGTGGAAAGGATGTTTCCTCTTGTGGGTGAGTCCAGAAAGGGGGCACTGTTTTAAAATTAAGGGTCACTCTTTTAGGACAGATGAGGAGAAATTTTTTCTCTTGTCACGACTCACTGAGGATCGTGTGCTGTAATATCAGCCGCCACTGTTCCCCAGGCCGCAACAAATGTGAAAAGTGCAACCAAACCACCAGATTGCCCCAATTCTACCTAACTGTTTAGTTTAGGTTAACCGAACAAGCACCAGGTTTGTGAACTTAATAAGAAAATAACTGTTTATTGAACAAATTATCTGTAATTAGTGGTTAAAAAAATTATGAAATGCTAACTTCTAATTCTATAACTTAAGCTCTACCCCTTCTTAAACCCTTATATACACATGACACAGATTTTAAGGGTGAGTTAAAATAGTTCAATAGCACCAATCTGGATTACAGGATCAGATGGGTTGATTTTGATTATCTTCCAAATTCCATGCAGTTTGTTGTTGATGACACGAGGTGGTTTCCCAGCACTTTCAGTCTGTGGTTCACTGGTTGAAAACGTGCTTTTCAATGTCTCTACTGGTGATTGTTTTTCCCTTTTTGACAGGGGTTTTCAGAGAAAGCAGGTTACAGAGATGTGAGGAATAGCCAACTAGCTGCTTTGGCAGAATTAGTGGAATCCTTCACTGCCTGCACTGTTACCACACAAAACCCTGGTCACCTGGTCAGGAGCCAATTAAAATGCTGTCATCAAGCAGTTGCCCTTAGTCCAGGGCTCCTTTTCGGTACCATCCTGTGCTTTTATGGCACGCTCTGTTGCAGAATAGCAACATTGTAGATATTCCTCATCCTGTTCCAGTGAACATGTCTTTCAATTCAGTCATGGCAGTTTTTAAAGCTACAGTCCAAGAAAAATAAAAATAGGCTGTTTACACTCTCTTGAGGGTTGTGCGACTTTGGAACTCATTGCCTCAGAAGTCGGTTGAAATGGGGTCATTGAATATCTTTAAGCCGGAGGTAGATAGATTCCCTTGCCTAACAAGAATCTAAGGTTATCAGGGAATGATGGGAATGTGGAATTTGAAACACAAACAGATCAGCCATGACCTTAATGAATGGTGGAGCAGCCCAAGGGGCCGAATGGCCTATTTCTGCTCCTATTTCGTATGTTCATATGAAATATCCACATGTTCACAGTCATTGGATCCAAGAACTTTTGGACTGAAGTGACTTTGTTGTACTGATTCTTGTTACATTGTACGGTTTCAGATTTTGCTGTGCGGCAGATAATCGAATTGGAGCTAATGGCGTGGAAGAAATTAAAAGTCACCTGTTTTTTGAAGGAGTGGACTGGGAACACACCAGGTAAACTGAACAGGGGGTGAAATGGGGGTTTGAGTGGGAGTGCAGAAAGGGCGATTGCAAATTGGTGACCCAGCCAGCTTCTCTTCCTGCTGACTCCAGTGTAATTTGGCTGAGTGGGGGGGGGCAGGGGGGAAGAGTGAAAGGGGTGATCCGTTCACTGTCACACTCAACATGTTGTGGAAACGATCATCCTGTACGCTGAACTCTCAGTGAGCCAGCCGCGGCTCAGTTGGTAGCACTCTTGCCTCTAGGCCATAAGGTATCTGGTTCAAATCCCACTCCAGGACTTGAACAGAAAAATCCAGGCCCTCACACCAGTGCAGTACTGAGAGAGTGCTGCACTGTCAGAGGTGCCATCTGTAAATGAGATGTTAAACTGAGGCCTTGCTTGTCTGCTTAGGTGAATGTAAAAAACCCCATGACAACAGTGACTGTACTTCAAAAGTACATCATTGGCTGTAAAGTGCTTTGAGACAGCCAGTTGTCGTGAAAAGCGCTACATAAATGCAAGTCTCTTTTTTTTTCCAATTATTTTATCTATAATAGTTCACATTAAATTGAATGAAACTATGTGAATAAAAGAGAGGACTCTTCCTTTGTCCCTTGGCATGTGTCATGTGCCTAAATGAAAATGCTCTCCAGCTTTTTCTGAAGGGATTTGCTAGGGTAAACATAAAGAAGATATTTCTTCTTGCAGCAGAGACCAGAACCATAAATATAACAGTCACTAATAAATCCAACCAGGAATTCAGGAGGAACTCCTTTACCCTGAGAGTGGGGAGAAGGTGACACTCACTACCACAGGGAGTGGTTGAGATGAATAGCTGAGAGGCATTTAAGAAGAATCTGGATAAATACATGAGGGAGAGAGGAATAGAAGGATATGACGACAAGCAACCCAGTTGCTGCGTCTAAATCCCATGGCTGGTTGTAAAATTCCACGCTATAAATTGGATTGTTACCACAAAAAGGGATTGTGAAAGCTGCTGCACTGTCACTTTCAAAACACAGCTGGTTCAGGAGCTGCCACTACCCTGACTGACCTCCACGTAACTCCAGTCCCAACCTATGTGGCGGACGCTTGATGCCCTCAGGGAGCAATGAACGACGCCTAAACCACGTTCCAAGAACCAGTTGAAGAAAAAGTACAAACCAGTCAGGGGAGCTGTGTGACGTGATGTGCAAGAAACACCAGGCACCATTTTTTAAAAAAGGATGACGTAAATGCTGTAAACACAGTACTCACTCCATCAACATCATTAAAAAGACAGTTTACTGTTTAGGATGTTAACAATCAGAACCCACTTGCCAATGCATGTTGGCATTGCCAATATTGCTGGATGGGTGCTGCTCCAGTTACACCCCAGAAGCTCAAAACCATCCAGAAAAAGCAGCCAACTTGATCAGTACCCCATCCACCAACTTAATCATTCACTCCCTCCACCACCGACACACAGTAGCGGCAGCAGTGTGTGTACCATCTATGAGATGCACTGCAGCAACTCACCAAGGCTCCTTCGACAACACCTTCCAAACCCACAACCTCTACCATCTAGAAGATCAAGGGCAGCTGATGCATGGGAACACCACCACCTGCAATTTAATCCTTTTAGTCTTGGTATCATCCTGGTGAATTCTGGGCATTCGCTTGACTCCCCTATAAATAGACACAGACCAAAAATTGTGGTGGTTGGGTTAAGAAGTGTATGCTTGTAATGTAAATGAATGTAAAGATTGGCTCCAGTTTGATCCTTCACCAACTGACTTTCTTGTGGACATTCGAAATAGGAACAAGAGTAGGTCATTTAGCCCCTCGAGCCTGCTCCAACATTCGATAAGATCGTGGCTGATCTATTTATGTTTTGAATTCCACATTCCCATCTACCCCCGATCCTTGTTAGGCAAAGAAATTCATCTACTTCCGTCTTAAAGATATTCAATGACCCACCTCCACCAACTTCTGAGGCAGAGAGTTCCAAAGTCACACAACCCGCTGGGAGAGAAAATTTCTCCTTATCTCTGTCCTAAAAGGGTAACCTCCTAATTTTAAAACAGTGCCCCCTCGTTCTGGACTCACCCACAAGAGGAAACATCCTTTCCATGTCCACCTTGTCAGTACCGCCTATGATCTTGTATACTTCAATCAAATCACCCCTCACTCGTCTAAACTACAGTGGAAACAAGCCCAGTCTGTCCAACCTTTACGCATAAGACAAACCCATTCATTCCAGGTAAACCTCCTCTGTACCACCTCCAATCCATTTACACCCTTAAATGTATCCTTTGTAGAATAGAACATTCAGTTCTAGGCACTACACATCTGGAAGGATATACTGGCTTTGAAGGGGGTTCCCAAGTACAAAGTTTGAGTACATATCCATTATTTCTAGTTTCTGTCTCCTACCTTGTAATCAATTTCGCCCCCCCCTCATGCCCCAAAAGGCTGCTTCCCATCCTTGAGGGATAGCTTTTCCCCTTTAAGGATTGAGGGCAGTACCAGGTTTGAAGGTCATATCTTGTGTGCTCTGCCCAAAGGCAGGTCCTTGGCTCATTGTCTGCTTGGCAGTTTTTGTCAGTGGTGGTTTGCCATTGCCTTACACCTGTCAGGGGCAGGGCGAGCAGGCAGGTCCATACTGTTAAAGGAATGAAGACCAGCTGAGGGCTTTCCATTACTGAGGGAGTGCTGCACTATTGGTGGTGCTGCCTTTCAAATGTGACTTTAATCTGAGGCTCCCATTTGCCCTCTTGAGTGAACATAAAAGACCCCATGGCACTATTCCGAAGAAGAGGAGGGGTCCCTGGTGTCCTGGGGCCAATGCTGATCCCTCCATCAGCAGCTTATTATCACATTGCTGTATGTGGGATCTTGCTGTGTACTAATTGCCTGTCACATTTCCTACATTATAACAGTGACTGCACTCCAATAACTTAATTAGCTGTTAAGTGGGGATTGGGAAACCTCTGTATAAATGCAAGTTGCCTTTCTTTCTAGCAGTGATCTGCTCCCTCAATCATTCCTTAGAAATGTTGTCACTTCCAATGAATTACTGTGAAATGCAGTGACTATTTTCTAGTTTAGTGGATTAAGGGAGAGATTGTGAGACAGAGTGGTACATCTTGTAGAGTATGAGCTTAATAGAGAGACTTACAAGAGTGCAAGAAATAGACCACACAGCCTGTCAAGCCTGCTCCGACATTCAATGTGACCCTGACTGATCTCAGGCATCAACCCTGCTTTCCTGCCCATTCCCCATATCCCTTGATTCCCTGGGAGACCAAAAACCTGTCTATCTCAGCCTTAAACGTATTAAACAA